>NC_138226.1:43710001-44062501 GCF_964197995.2 Scardinius erythrophthalmus
TTCAAATTAAATTTAATGAGGACGCGTTTGAGAAACTGTACATGCCGCTGCTTTCCTATGGATTACTTAAAAATAGAATATTTGTTTTTTATATTATTTACATACTTTAAAAATAGAGATTCCAAGCGTTGTATAGACATGCGTTTCAAGTCTGTGTGACAAACATTCGCTGAGTTACAGGTCATTTTCTGTCGCGTTTCAGAATGAGTTTCACATTGAGAGAGACGGCAGAACGCGCATCATGTTTATTTTCTTTGTTTTACGGAAAACACAACATTTTGTTTTTATTATGAGTGTACACAAATAAAAGACGAGATTTAACAGCTTTGAATGATGTACAACACAAGTATGTAAAATCAAAATCAACAGAGTATTTTGCACTGATAAAAAAAAAAAAAAACGAGTAGATCACGCCGGCGTGATTGCCGACCTCAGGGGGTTAATACATGCAAGTAATTATGACTGAAAACATCCAGCAACTAGGGAATACACAGCCATGGATGTTTATATATAGGGCTATACAGCCATCTACTGGTTACACAACAGTATTACAGATGATAAATGCTGCATGACTCCGAGGTAAATATTTAGTACTGTAAAATCTCTTTAAACATTTATATAATTTGTTTGGAATAAATATTTTAAGTCTGCAACTTGTTACTGTATGTGGGAATTCAAAGCATTGTATTGTTAGATTATAATACATTTCCTCTCTCATTTTCCAGGGAGTGGAGCAACTTTTCCATAAACTAAATTCTGATGCTGACACAGAGGATGGAGTGATAGTACCAGAGATCCACTGTCCCTGTCAGACAATAATCTTACTCTGTTCAGACATATCACCTTTGAATGACTGGGATCTTGATCTTCAGACACCTGATTTATTTTATTTTAATATTATAAACTAGCAAATATTTTAATTTCCTCTAGATTAAAACAAACACAGTTCACAAGTACACAAGAGGTTGCACTTTATTCTTATTAATCTATGCTGATCTTGGATTAGCATACCAACAGCATATGAATGTTAAGAGCATAGTTCACCCAAAAATAAAATTCTCACTTATTTTACTCACCCTCATGCTGTCCCAGATGCATTTTACTTTCTTTCTACAGATAAACACGAATTAAGATTGTAAGGAAAGTAATCCATCTCTGCGAGTCCTAAAAACGCTTTAAACCACACACAGTGAGTGTGACGGTAATCCATGCGACCTCAGTGGATGAATCAATGCCTTCTGAAGTCAAACAACATGCTAGATAAAAGAAATACTAATAATGTAAACTGTTTTAACTATTAAAAATCACTTCCGACCAACTGTCTTACGTACATGGGTTACAATCCACTTGTATTATGGACTCACAGAGATGGATTATTTCCTTAAAAATCTTTGTCTATGTTTATGTGAAGAAGAAAGTCATTTACATCTGGGATGGCATGAAGGTGAGTAAATGATGAGAGAATGCTCATGTTTTTGGGTGGACTATCCTTGTACTGCTTGTATCCAGTCACTGCTTTGTTACTTGTACTGCAACAGGAACTGCTCAAAGAATCATTGCAACATTTAAAATGTATATGAATTTTTAAAATGTATTCTGTATTTGTAATTGTGCATTTTGTATTGTGATGTATATCATGAGAATACTGTGCATTACATGTATATTATGCAGTTAATGTTTTGTGGATTCTGGTCTTTCCTGTCACAGCATAATTGCATCCAAGACCTTCACTCTGATACTTGTGTATATGCTTTAGTGACAATAAAGAATGTAAATTTATTGGAATTCATATTTTCAATTACATTCATTTAACTGGTTGTAGAAGTCACAACTGAAACGGTTGATGATTGTTAAAATATATTTACAATTTTAAATGTTAGAAGATAGTATTAATTAAATGAAATAACTAAATTCAATTATCAATAAAAAAATGGCAACAAGAACATTCTTTGGGTGACATATGTCAGGAAATGCCCTTTGAGGTCTGTATCATCTGACAGCAGGCCACGATTGTAATTTTCATATTGTTTAAATTCCTCTTATTTAAGTGATCATTAATTTTGATGGTGTAAATGTATATCATGCTAACAATGAGTAGTGTGATGGCCATGGTTGCCAACCTTGATTACCCGAAGTGAAACTTTCTTGACGGCTGAATATATCACACACGTTTGCTAGTATTCTCTTTAAATTGTAACAGCTGAACCTAATCAGAGCCTAAAATGCAGAATAATAATCAGGAATAAACAAATATTCTCTGAAAACATTGGACACTACAATATTTTAAGTATTATATACAGTACTTTAATGTACAATTACACCTGAATAGACTGAATAGATCTCTTGTGCTCCTAAAAGCTTCTGTCGACAAAGTAGTAGCAGCAGGTAAATTCAGATAAAATTAAAAAAACAAACCTAACTTAATATCACTAAAATGAAATAGAAAGCTGCGATTACAGCTGCTTAAATCCACACATGTAAACACAACTGACGTCTTCACATCCAGGTGAAGAAGCTGTCAGTCAAAACCTCAGTAGCCAATGAGAACACACTGCCACTAGCCCCGCCCCCACGAGAGAAATGTGTCAGAACAGCGAACGAAAACTCCAGAAGCGTAAACGAAAACTTCAGAAGCGCAAATGAAAACTCTGGAAGCGCATTTGTAAGTTCAGATCAGCGATTGAAATATGAGAAATAGTTAGCAAAACATGCAGTGTATTAAAAACGAAGTCAAAAAATTTGCCTGCGATTTATTCTTTTTCAGTTTCAAAGATATTTTATTCAGTTTCAATTTATATTTCCATTAGTTTCTTGAAAAGCTACGTTCATTATTATTGGCACAAGAATAATTCCATAAGAGGGTTAACTTGTATATGCGTCCATTGGGGGATATTATTAGGAAGCACAATGTTTCTTTCATTTTTATGTAGACGATTCACAGCTGTACCTGCCGTTAAAAGCTGGCGATTCAATTCAACCTTTGTCGGAATGCATCGGGGACATTAAAGGGGGGGTGAAACACTCAGTTTCAGTCAATCTCATGTTAATCTTGAGTACCTATAAAGTAGTACTGCATCCTTCATATCTCCAAAAAGTCTTTAGTTTTATTATATTTATAAAATAAATATAGACTGTACCGAGTCTTTCCGGAAAAAAAACGAGCGGCTGGAGGCGTGCCGTGTGGGCGGAGCTAAAGAATCACGAGCGCTGTTCACTGTTTACTTGTTTTGCTTACGCGCCGATAGCTAACACAGACATTTGAAGCAGTTTTACTCACCGCCTGCGGTTCCAACGCACGACCATGAACCTTAATCGTTGGGACTGCTCCATCCTTAACCATTAGATGATCTGTAAATCCGGCGTCGAACTGGGCCTTGTTTATAAAACAATCATCGTCGAAATGCAGGGAACAGGGAACTCCGTTGATGCTCTGGAAAAACAAACTCCATCCATTGGTCCCTTAACGGGTTATTTGGAAATCTGTGCAGGGTTGTCTTGCCCTGGCAACCAAAAACACACTTCTTTCTTTGATATTGTGCTAAAGGCGAGCACAGGGCTTTGATGGGCGTACTGCTTTAGCTCTCTCGCTCGTCGCTCTGGTCTACGGGTGCGCGCGCGCCCTTCCGGGAGAAGTGCCCTTAGGACCCGTATAAGGAAATTCCGCTCCATCTGACGTCACACAGGCCCATACTCGAAAAAAACTTTCCGAAACTTATTCTTATACCGGAAGGAGTATTTTTGGCACAGAAATACTCCTTCAAACGTACAATTTAATTTTTGAAACTTTGTCCATGTTTAGCATGGGAATCCAACTCTTTAACAGTGTAAAAAACTCAGTATGCATGAAATAGCATTTCACCCCCCCTTTAAGAAATGGTTAGCGCTTAACATTCTCCAAATTAATGAGGACAAAATGGCGACAATCTTTTTTGGTTCTTTGAGAACCAAAATTGAGTAGTAGTATTATTAAAGAGCTAAGCAATCATTTTCCCTCTATTTCCCTAATCATGGACTCAGAATTGCGCTTAACTAAACAAATAAATTCCGTGGTTAGGAATAGTTTTTATCAATTGCAGATTATTAAATCGTTTTTGTCAGTGCAAGACTTGGAGAAGGTTACGCATGCTTTTATTACCTCACACCTAGATTACTGTTACTCTTTGTATCTGGGTCTCCCTCAGTCATCTCTTGGTCACCTCCAGTTAGTACAAAATGCAGCTGCAAGGAATATGATCATGTCACCCCAATTTTAGCATCCCTTCATTGGCTCCGGATTCATTTTAGAATTCAGTTTAAAATCTTATTGTTTGATTTTAAAGCTCTTAATAATCAAGCTCCATTTTACCTTAAAGATCTTCTTACTCCTCGGTCACCTTCCAGATTAAGATCTGCAGACAAGGCTCTATTATATGTTCCCCGCTCCCGTTTAACCCTCTGGGGTCTAAGGTGCTTTTGGGGTCCTTGAGATGTTCTGACATGCCCTGACATTTGTGCTTTTTTCAGTTGCTTATAAACATATTAATGGCAAAAAAAAATGACACACTATTTAGCACAAACAGGGCTACCATAATATGTGAGCGACAAGAATGTACATGTCTGCATTTTTGAGAGAATAATGTTTATGCGTGGTTATTGAAAAAACTAAAAACTAAAGTTTCTGAAATAAGGCCATAAAACACATTCTAAATATGTGCCAATAAGACTTTTGTCTAATGGATGTCATCACCTAGTGTTTTTTCTTCAAAATGACATGAAAATCACCCAGCCTTATCATTCACATAACACAATCCATTGATTTGAATTTTGCAAAGCACTTTCTGTTTGGAAAGGCAATATGGGCGTGGAGTGGGCGTCAACGATCATGCATATTTAGTGGTTCACACCTGAAAGAGACAATGGGGCCCGCATACTTAATTAGCCATTCATTCAGGTGAGTCACTGAGCCACAAGAATGCAAGAGCAACAGTTGGAAGCATCTCAATTATTTTTTTATTTTTCCACATATTGTGCTTGCAATTTGGCCTATAATATCCAAGGAAAACATGTCTAGGAATTGTGCAGTTAATTCTCATACTGTATTTTCAGTTTTGGAATATTTATCCTCTCCCCAAATTTGTCACTAATAAAACACAATAAAATTTATTTAAAGAAAAGGCTTATATTTACCTTTTAATAGTTTGTTTACATCTACCTTGTAAATATATTTTTTTATTAAAAAGGTTACAATTACAACAACAATTCAAGTGTAATCTTTCTTTGTAAAAACTAAAGTATGCATTTTATCATACATATTTCAAAGTTAAGGATTTGATTGATTATTTGATTACTTTATTTTTGACAAAACATACTATATTTAACATGAGAAAATATTGGCAAACAAAAGCTTATTTGAGGTGGCAGATATTTTACAGTAAAAATGTATAATCTATCCAAAACTAATCAACGAAATGTTGTCTTTCATATGTCTGTAACATAGGTCTTTCATTTCGATTTTTACTCAGTATAGCAATACAGTTTGCTAAAACCGAAACATTCATTCACAAACAGAAACGCCTGACTGTAACGTTGTTTTTATGAAATATTAGGGCATATAAATGTTAATTTTCAGTTTAATACGTTGCTTATACAAATAGCCTACATTTTATTTCAACATATTTCTGTCGATTTTTACTCAACTCAGTATAGCAATACAGTTTGCTAAAACATCATCATTCATTCACACAGAGACGCAATTTAAATTTAAACTGTCTTTTTGCGAGCTGTGATAAACAGCGCGCATCTCTGCGGCTGCCGTTCATTCATTCACAGAAACGCAATTAACTTGAGAAGGAAAAAAAACTTACTACATATTCGGATCCTCTCTCCTGCAATACCCGCACTCTGAGGTAGATTTTCCATTATTATTATTCCTCACAGCGCTGCCAGATGGTGTAAACACGTAAGTTAGGTTACAATGATATGATTAAACTTGTGTTTTCTCGAGATGATATGGGGCGTTCACAGGTTCTCTTACGAGAGTCCTCTCGTACTGCGTTTTTGTAAAAACGCTACGGGAAAAGTCTCTTTTCACGAAATCCTGAAGCAAAAAATTATCCTTAATTTTCATATATGTAAAGCGCGTTGCAGCAGTACTCAGCTATGGCGAGACGGCTTGCTCGCTCATTGGCTGCTCTGCGGCAACTGCATAAGCCTATCGAGCGAGGCCTGAGGTGATGTCAGGCCAATGAGGGCGCTTCGCGCCCTCCTTGCCATTTCCCGCCGAGACGGGTGTGGCTAACCTCTATAAAAGGAGCTCGAAAAGGCTGATTCACTTGATTTTTCATCTCTTCAGCGAAGCTCACGCATCGCTGGATCACGAGGAAGCACGCGTCGTCTGATGCAAGCACTTCAGCGGGAGCCCTCGAAGCCGCTGGCCAACGCCGCCTTCTACCGCCGTACCTGCTGCGCTTTCCGACGCCATATCCTTTACATTCTTTGTTCTTGTGTATGTGTGTGTGTTCGCTTTGCAACACTCACCCTTAAAAGAGCTGCGTCTTTTTCAATATGCCTTCTCATGCAGCGCTCGCGCTCGCTGACGGCGAAACGCCTTCACTCCGAGCCAATTGCCTACGGTGACTCGCCGGGCATCCTTTCCGAGGCTGCCCTTCCTGGATGGCGGGATTAGTTTTTCTTTACGTTACAAGAAAAGCTACCCTGCCTCTGCACGCGTCATTCACCGGCGAAGGAGAAAAGAGTGTTCTTAGTCCCACCGTTGGTCGGTCTGACCTCTTTTCTCCCACATTTCTCAGTTCCCTGTTCGGCGACTGGAAATATTATTGCAGCAAGTGATATAACACGCTTGCCTGCCAGCAAACGCCGAAGAATACATGTTGACGCCGCTTTCAAAAGCCTGTATCCCCCTGTGGCTCAGTGGCGGAATTATATGTTTTCCACATGGGAGACCGGAGTTCGAATCCCGGTCTAGCGGCATATATATTTATGCCGCCAATGCTTTGCTCTGTCAGTCCCCTGAAGGCGACTGCAGAGATGCATTTTGCAGCCAGCGAGCGCGTAGTACCCGCTTGCCTGCAACCGAACACCGTTTCTACGGTTCCCGTGCATCACTGGCGAAAGGAGAATGGAGTGTTTTCAGCCCCGCTGAAACTGTGCGATATCCACTCTTCTCACATTCTGGCATTTTGCAGGCATCTGAAAATGCAAATCACTCTGTTTGTTCCCCGAGAGGCAACTGCAGACGTGTTTTTTGTTGCCCACGAGCACGTGGTACATGCCTGCAAACAAACGCCAGTGTGGATAATACTCGCGCTGACTTTGTCTATGTATCTTCACTGTGGTCCAGTGGTAGATTCTTAGGCTTTCGCGCGGGGGATCGAGTTTGAATCCCAGGTCTGCCGGCAGAAAATATTTATGCCGCCGAATGCAAATCACTCTGTTTGTTCCCCGAGAGGCAACTGCAGACGTGTTTTTTGCAGCCCACGAGCACGTGGTACATGCCTGCAAGCAAACGCCAGTGTGGATAATACTCGCGCTGACTTTATCTATGTATCTTCACTGTGGTCCAGTGGTAGATTCTTAGGCTTTCGCGCGGGGGATCCGAGTTCGAATCCCAGGTCTGCCGGCAGAAAATATTTATGCCGCCGAATGCAAATCACTCTGTTTGTTCCCCGAGAGGCAACTGCAGACGTGTTTTTTGCAGCCCACGAGCACGTGGTACATGCCTGCAAGCAAACGCCAGTGTGGATAATACTCGCGCTGACTTTATCTATGTATCTTCACTGTGGTCCAGTGGTAGATTCTTAGGCTTTCGCGCGGGGGATCCGAGTTCGAATCCCAGGTCTGCCGGCAGAAAATATTTATGCCGCCGAATGCAAATCACTCTGTTTGTTCCCCGAGAGGCAACTGCAGACGTGTTTTTTGCAGCCCACGAGCACGTGGTACATGGCCGGACTTCTACCGAAGTCCCGGCCACGGCCAATGATGCTATATGTGTAGAGAAGATGCCCACTGCTAGTGCCCATCACTACACACTAGCACAGCCCTTCACACAGGGCCCGCGCTCATATATTCGACTCGGGTCGATCACGCACACAACATAGTGAACGTGCCCACTGCCTAGTGCCAGAGCGACAGAGCGGAAGTGGACCTATTTGCGTCCCGTGAAAACGCTCATTGCCCCGTGTTCTTTTCCAAGAACGACAGCGCGCTCTCCCGGATGTGGCCGTGCTGCCCGCTATACGCTTTTCCCCTGTCTCCCTCCTGCCTCAGGTGTTAGAGCGGGTCAGGGAAACAAAATGCTCAGTACTGCTTGTAGCACCGTTCTGGAAGAACCAAGCATGGTTTCCAGTCCTGATGCAGTTAGCAGACATCGCTCCATGGCCAGTGCCATTGAGGAAAGATCTCCTCTCGCAGGCCGGGGGCTCGATTTGGCACCCACACCCGGAGTTGTGGTCCCTTCATGTGTGGGCGCTCAACGGATATCCGTTGATCTCGCAGAGGGAGTAATGAATACCATCACTCAGGCTAGAGCACCGACGACTAGGCGGTTTTATGCCTCAAAGTGGTCGGTTTTCTCCGGCTGGTGTACAGCTCGGGGCCTATCACCCCTCGATTGTGAGGTGACGGAGGTTCTCTCCTTCCTACAGGAGCTGTTGGATAAGGGCAGATCCCCTTCCATGCTCAAAGTTTATGTGGCGGCAATTGCAGCGTTCTCTGGAACAACGCTAGGTCAGTCACTAGGAAGGAATGATTTAGTCATCCGCTTCCTCAGGGGAGCTAGGAGGCTGAATCCTCCCAGACCTCCTTCAGTCCCTATGTGGGACCTTTCTACGGTTTTGGCGGCCATGAAAGGTGCCCCTTTCGAGCCTATCCAATCTATTAGCCTCAAACATTTGTCTTTCAAAACAGTGTTTTTGATGGCTCTCGCTTCAGTGAAGCGCATAGGCGACCTGCACGCGCTCTCCGTGAGCCTAGCGTGCTTAGAGTTTGGTCCTAATGACTCTAAAGTCATACTCAAACCTAAGCATGGCTATTTGCCAAAATCCCTCAACACGCCGTTTCGGGCTCAGGTTATTTCCCTGTCTGCCCTACCGGGATCAAGTGAGGAGGGGGACTCGAGCTTTCTTTGCCCTATCAGGGCTTTAAGAGCCTATGTGTCCCGCTCTGCTGTCTTCAGACAGACAGAGCAGCTCTTTGTCTCATTCAGTGGACGTTCCAAGGGAATGGCTGTTTCAAAACAGAGCCTATCCAGATGGATAGTTGACGCCATAGCGCTGGCTTACACTGTCAAGGGCCTCCAGTGCCCGTTGGGCGTTAGAGCGCACTCCACGAGAGGCGTCGCCTCTTCGTGGGCTTGGTCTAGCGGGATTTCCTTACAGGACATATGTATGGCGGCAGGCTGGGCCTCGGCGTCTACATTTATTAGGTTTTACAACCTAGAGGTTCCCGCCTTGCAGGCTAAGCTACTATCGTGTAGTCGAATCAGCTGTCTAACTAGAACACTGAAATCGCATGCGCAGCGCGCTACCGACTGTTTTATGGGCAGAATTGTGTAAGGCCCACATTTCCCACATTAGTTCAGGTTCCCCACCCTGTCTATGTGATGTCATATTCGCGTCTGCTGACGCGGCCATATAAGGACGGAGGGATTCCCCTTTTGTCTCTAGACTCTCTCTGTGAGGTCATGTTTTGCGTCTGCGGACGCTACAGTATAGGGAATTAAGGTCCCCCTCCCTTATTCCCAGATTCTTTGTGAGTCTATCTGGTGGTTATGCACTGTACACCTGGCTTAGCTTCCAGTGATCGGTGTTTTTATCCCAGCACGCACGGCGTTTTACAAGGGGTTCCCGTAGCGTTTTTACAAAAACGCAGTACGAGAGGACTCTCGTAAGAGAACGTACTCGGTTACTAACGTAACCTCGGTTCTCTCTAGAAGAGGGAACGAGTACTGCGTTCTCTGCCGTGCGTACGGTTCACTCTGGTTCGCTTCGGCGATGAAAATCAAGTGAATCAGCCTTTTCGAGCTCCTTTTATAGAGGTTAGCCACACCCGTCTCGGCGGGAAATGGCAATGACGTCACCTCAGGCCTCGCTCGATAGGCTTATGCAGTTGCCGCAGAGCAGCCAATGAGCGAGCAAGCCGTCTCGCCATAGCTGAGTACTGCTGCAACGCGCTTTACATATATGAAAATTAAGGATAATTTTTTGCTTCAGTATTTCGTGAAAAGAGACTTTTCCCGTAGCGTTTTTACAAAAAAACGCAGTACTCGTTCCCTCTACTAGAGAGAACCGAGGTTACGTTAGTAACCGAGTACGTTTGCTTGGTTTGCCTCAGTAATTTGCGTTTGAATAGCACACGCTCTCCGTGGGCGGGTTCACATTACCTTTGAATTAGCTCTAATGAGCTCGACTGGAATCGCTCTCTTTTAATACAGATTTCACAAGATGAGAATATTTGTTTTTTATATAAATTACCTCATTTAAAAGAAGATAATTCAAGCTTCATGCCTGTGTATATGTATGCCTGTTTGACTGAGTATTCGCTGA
Source organism: Scardinius erythrophthalmus (assembly GCF_964197995.2). Lineage (NCBI taxonomy): Eukaryota > Metazoa > Chordata > Actinopteri > Cypriniformes > Leuciscidae > Scardinius > Scardinius erythrophthalmus. The sequence goes on from NC_138226.1 coordinate 43,720,543, forward strand.
GTTACAGTTCATTTTCAGACGCGTTTCAGAATGGTCTTCACTGAGAGAGAGAAGGAAGAACTCGCATCACGTTTATTTTATTTATTTGGCAAAAAGCACAACACTTTGTTTTTATTGTGAGTATACACAAAAATAATACACATTTAACAGAATCGATTGATTTATGAAACTTGCTTGTAATATCAAAGTCCACAGAGCAAAATTAATTTCTTTTGAACTGAACTGAAAAAAAGCGAGCCTATCGCGCCGGCGCGATTGTCGACCCCAGGGGGTTAAAAACTAAAGGAGATAGAGCTTTCTCAGTTGCCGCCCCTGTCTATGGAATCAATTGCCTCTGAAAACATACCTCTTCTCTCTGGTGTTTTGATACTCAATATCCTTGTTTTACTGTTTGTTTTGTGTGGTTCTGCGTTACTGTGCTTTTATTTAGTTTATTTTTCTTACCATGTCCAGCACTTTGGATAGCTCTGCTATGTTGAAATGTGCTTTATAAATAAAATGTACTTACTTACTTACGGAAAAACAGGGGCAGACACAGCAGAGAATATAAAGGAAAATGGAATAGGAGACAGGTGTGGGAAATCAGCTGGTGATCTGTGCGCAGCTGCGCTGAATCAGCACTGATTGCCCAGGTCACGAGCTGCAGAAAATGACAGGACAAACACAGACAACAGGGAAGAAAATAGAAAATAATACATTTACTTAGAGCAGTGGCTGGATATGATTGGGGGGCTGATAAGCAGTCACTAATTGATATATACAGAGATATTATGAGATGAACAATTAGAGCCCTGCATTTCAGCCCGAGCCCGATGGGCCCCGACTTATTTACGCCCCTAGGGCCGGGCTTCGGGCCAATTTTCACGTTATAGTTCACATGCGGGCCGGGCCTCTGGCTTTTTTTGGGTTATATTTTTATATTTTTAGACATTAATTTAAAAAAAAATATGAGAAGTTGACGTCGACGATAGAAAAACAAACATAGAAAGACATTTCATAACCTCATAACTTTCATAATCTTATAATTACACTGACATATGACTGACATAACAGTCTAACGCACACACACACGCACACAGAAGGGCGCAACCCACGATTCACCTCATGTGCAAATAATGGAGAAAATTAAGAGAAAAATCGCAGATGGCCAACTTAAAACGCAGCGGGAAGAGTTATAGAAGAGAGGACTGGGTTAAAATCTTCCACCGTGGATGCTATTGTTTTTCTCCACGATGCTCTCTAAGAGACTGTTCTAACTTTTCGTTTGATTGGGCTTAATTTTCGTTTAACTGTTGGAAACTACTGGAAAAAAGAATGGCCATGTTCTGTGGTGCATCTTTGAGGTAAGATAACCTGCAAGTTTGTTTTTAATTTATTTAATTTAATTTGTTTAGATTGTAGGCTGTTGCTCAATTCGTTTGCGAGCGCTGTTGCGAGCAGCCTGAGCCTGCCTCAGTATTTCAAAAAATGTTGTTTTACTCACTGTGGTTTAATAAATATAAAATATATTTTTAAATATACATTTATTAAACTTACTGTCTGTGTGATATGCTAGAAGTGTTTTATATATATGGATTTTATTGTAGCCAAGTAAAGTATTAGCATTGATTTGAGAGGCTAAACTGATCACATGTTTTACTCGCTGTCGGCTCGGCTGCTTGGTCGTCATTTAAAAAAAAAAAAATGCTCCAAACATTTGTCTAAATTAACTTAATAAAGAAATGAAAAGAAACATAACTAACAAAACTGACCTATAATAATGGCTGCAAATATGGCAGGCTGCCACTGTGTAATGAAAAAAGAAAAGAAAAAAAAAAAAAAAACGGGCTCGGGTCGGACTCGGGCTGATAATTCTGATGAGCTGTCGGACACGGGTCGGGCTAGGGCCTGAGCGTCTCGGGCCAGGACCGGGTTCGGGCCTAGATTTGAGGCCCGTGCAGGGCTCTATCAACAATTGATTATGGATGTATAGTCTATGGAGCAGCAGCTAAGACAATAAAACATAGACAGATTACAGTATTGAGCTATTTGGCTGTGTATTGGAGCCATAAAGTCAACCCCCATTAATGCTGTTATAATAGAAGCAGGTGAAATACCATTGGAGCTCAGAAGAGAAAAATTATCACTTTCATACTGGATTAGGTTAAAAGAACGTAGAGAGGAAAACCCCACAAAAATATCAATTCAGAACTGCTGGGAATATGACAAATTTAAGAGAAGTGGATTTGGATGGACATTGAAAGGAAGAGCTAGGAAATATGGCTTGGAGTCAATAGAGTTCACTAGGACTTCCCCAATTAGTAATATTCCACCATGGCTTTATCCAGCAACAGAAGTAGATATTAATATAAAAGAAAAAAAAAGAGAGAATGGCAAACGAATGAAATGGGTAACAAAGCTAGTCTATATGTAAGAAATAAGTGTTTCAACTACCTTAATTTACACAGATGGGTCAAAGAATAAGCAAGGGAGTGTGGGAACCGGTGCATTCATTCCTGAGTTTAAAACATCCATTGCTAAAAGACTTTCTGATTATTTATCAGTTTACACAGCAGAATTAGTGGCAGTTATAATAGGGTTACAATGGGGTGAAGAGGTTAAACCAGATAGGGTGGTAATTTGCTCTGATTTAATCGCTGTTTTGGGAAGAATCCAGTCGAGGAAATAGATGGGAGGGATAAATAGAGGGATAGAGTTCTGTGATAAGATCATCTCTTTCAAAATTGGTTAAGGATCCATAGATATGATATTGATGTGCCCGTGAGGGATATTGTTGGGTGCCAGCTCATGAGGGACTGAAAGGAAATGAGGGTGCTGACTTGCAAAATAAGAAATTACAATATCAATTACATTAGGAAAATGACAAGGGAAAGCCCTGATTAAGAATAAAGGTATGGAGATTTGGCAGGAAAAGTGGGATGAAGATTTGAAAGGAAGGAGACAGACATCCCAAGTCTCCCGGAAGTTCCGGGAGTCTCCCGCATATTGATAGCGGCTCCCTGATACCCGCAAATGAGTTAAAATCTCCCGGAATCTAGAGCGAGCGAGCCAGAGCGCGCGTGCACAGCAGAGAGCGAGAGACCTTGCGTGTGTGCGTGTGTGCGCACGTAAGATAGAGAGCATCTGATTGGCCTGTTTCGGTAAATCAACCAATCAATTGTCAGTGTGGGCGGGTTTTATCTCTTCTCCCGAACCGAATTAATCAGTTCAGTGTATCTAGAAACAGGAGCGCCATGGCAACGGGAGAGTGCCACAAAAAAACATTCAAAAAACGAAAGTATAAGATACATTTTATTACGGCAGACTACATGAAATTGTACCCCTGTCTTATAAGAGTAAAACATAATGATAGTCTTGCACGCTGTACATGGCGCGGTAAATGATTGTAAAAGACATGTTGAGGTGAGTTCAACAAGTTTCATTTCATTCATGTGCATATTATTCCTTAGACCTGTTTAAAGCTGCAATGGAATATAAATAAAAGCAGTTTACATGAATAGTATAAGCAGCTTATAAATATTAAAAGTAATCTACAAATTGTAACATTATGAACAAATAAATGCATAGGCCTATAGCCTATAGAAATTATGTATTATGCTTTTATATATTTTAGGGACAACAACTCTGTGGTGAAATGTCATATCCTTGTCCTCCTTCCATTTTTTTTGGGGGGGGGGGGGGGGGGGGGAGGGGGGGTACCTCCCTGAAATTAACTTTTGTAGGTTGGGATGTCTGAGGAGATATTATAAAATTCAAAAATCAGTTAAAATAAAGATCTATGAAGAAAAGAACAGAAGAGATGAAATAATAATAAAAGACTCAGATTAGATCACACAGGATTAAATAGTTTGTTGGCTGTTTTAGGGAAAATAAATAGTAATGTGTGATAACTATGGAGATAAAGAAAATGTAGATCATGTCATCATGCACTGTTCCATATATGAATCTGACAGAAAAAACTTACATGACAAAGTAAGAGAAACAGGACGGGTGTAGGATCTAAAAGGTTTTTTTTTTGGGAGCAGAAGAAGAAGAAGAAGAAGAAGAAACAGAAGAAACAGAAGAAGAAGAAGAAGAAGAAGAATAAACAGAAACAGAAGAAGAAGCAGAAGAAGAAGAAGAAGAAGAAGAAGAAGAAGAAACCCTGAACGGGCAGGTTCTTATAGGGGATTGTATAAGGGTCAAGGAATTTCGACCCTTCGAAAAAAAAAATGCCTGTTGCAATTGTTCAAATTGTGTACAATTTGTGTACACCTAAATTCATTTAAAAATTTTAATTTAAGTGATTTTAGTGTTTCTTCATCTAGATGAATTGTCCGTAGCCTTAAAAAATGTCATGTGGTGCGACCGTGATTTATCTTAAAATTAATTAATTTCCTTAACATGCTTAAACATTTTTTACAAGTTCTTAGTAATTAAAGTGTTTAGAAAACAAGTATTTGCATTTCTTTTGAGTTTTTGTAAATAATGATCTCATTTTTTGTTCTATAATTTCTGAGTTGCCTTCTTAAATCTAGTTAACAGACTTATTTTTCCTGTAAATCCAGATTTTCAGTTGTATCGGCCATCTTAACAAATCATACATCAATTGAAACCTCATTTATTCAGCTTTCATATGATGTATAAATCTCAATTTAAAAAAATTGACCCATTGAGTGGTTTATTGTGCATGAATGAGTATCTGGAGGAAGAGCAGAGCAAACTCCAGGACTGATCATTATATCCAAACACACACTCATCACCCGATCCCTTCCTGCTGATGCTCTTATATGACACTGATATAAACACACTAACACTCCACTCAATCTCCCAGTAACAGCATGCACACACACTCTCTCTACACAACACCTGACACACATCATCAAATCTGTCTGGATGATCAGGATACGGCTGAATCTCTGGGAAAGTGCCAGTAATCACTCTGTTCCTCTCAGACAGACGGATGCGTTTATTCACTGTGTTCAGATCCAGATTGAGCTGATGGGAATCTGATGGAGATAAAACACATCAGAATCAGGAATTATGAATCTGTCTGATCTTTTAATTTATCTAAACCAGGGCTATTCAATTAGTTTCATTCGAGGGCCGCATTATCAAATCGAAAAGTTGAGGTGGGCCGGTGGGTGGGTTTGGGGGTTTATCTTATTTATTGAAACATAACAGTTTCAATAAATAAGTTAAAGTAACCCTAAAGAAGTGTGGTATTTACTTGGAAATGTGGTACCCAACAGTATGCAAATATATAAAACCATAATAAATAAAAACTTGATAATTTACAGCTGTGTACAACTATTTTCCTTGGAACAAATAAATTATTTATACAAACTTATAGCTGTTGGTGAGAAATAATAATTATTTTATTTATAATTGTTATGCTTAAATGAAAATATTCTGACAGTGAGACTTGTTAACCACAGGCTACTCGCTCCCACTCATGGGCGTAGATTACGCGGGGGACGCGGGGGACGTGTCCCCCCCACTTTTTATAAAATGTAAATTCGTCCCCCGCACTTTTTCATAGGGCAAGTGTGTCCATGACAAGCTGAGGTTTTCGCGGGTGTGTATAGCCTACATCGAGATTTAAAATCCAAAGAGTCAAGGATAGTCTATCTACATACGTGACTTTCACGTTTCCATGGTAATCAGTCACTCGCGCATCACGACACGCCCATGCTCGCACCCGCGCGGCCGCGCCCAATCCATTTTTTTCATAGAGGTCGTCGCAAACTCGCAATGAGTTCAAAACGGCAAAAAAACTCTTCACTCCTTTTTCACGGAAAAGTCAAGCACTGTAAATAAGTTGTCATGTGGTATCTGAATTGGGTTGCACAATGATGAATAACTCTGTCTATTTCTCTTGTTGAATAATTAACAAGTTTACTACTAAAAATATTCACTACCCGCGAAACGTGCACTTATTTTCAATCTTTTTTTATTCGTAATGTCTTTTATTTTCACAGATGTTATCAAAGCTCTTCAAATTAGAATAAACATGGTGATTGTTAATGCTGAATTTGTATTTTAATGCATTAACAGCCTGCTTGAATCAGGCAGCGTTGTAACGTGTACATGATGACAAACATGACAAAAAAACTCTTGAAAAACAAGCTTTAAAAGCTTGAAGTTTGAAGGTTTTCAATTGGAAAGTTTTAGATAGATAGATAGATAGATAGATAGATAGATAGATAGATAGATAGATAGATAGATAGATAGATAGATAGAAGCAGCCTACTTCAGTGTGACATTTTACCATATTATCATGCTTAACACTGAGAATTTGAATAATTTTGTGATGATCAAATATCATAGGTTTGGGCGGATGGCGGGTGGATTTTTTATTTTTAACAGCAGATCCGGGTGACTCAGTGTGCACCAGATTAATGAATTTATCTTTAAAATGTCAAAAATTTCTTCCGGGGGGGCATGCCCCCGGAACCCCCTAGAGGTACCGAGTTACACCCACAAACACAGTAGGCTATATAATGGTCTATGAAAAATACAAATTTTATTATCTTATTATTAAAATACATGATCAGGATTTTACCACCTCAGCCTAGTTTGGAGCCTGATATAAAGTACTGAACATCTTTCTTTCTTTCGTTCTTTCTGTTTTATTGCTTTAAAAATAAATAGCATATTAAGCCAATTAAGCAAAAACCTGTCAACAAAAGTCTGAAAAAAAAAACTGGTATTACACTTGACATTCTGTCCCCCTCACTTTTGAAATGATGGCTACGCCCCTGCTCCCACTGTATAAAAAAATGCCTAAACACAAGTTAAAAAAACTATACGCACCTTTACAAAGAAACTGACATAATTTCATAACAAGCATTAAATATTCCTCTACCTACCTAATAAAACTAATGCAATATAAATCACTATATTTACTATTATACTATATAATATTATAGTATATATTTACTATATTTATTTATTACTACATAGTATTCAATATAAATATTGCACATTTCTGCCCAACCATGGTAAATTACTACAGTAAATGTGGTAAATGTTTGTAAGGGTGATTAGGGGATTTAAAGTCTTCTAATTTCGTTCATGCCACAATGTTTCTCCTGCTTTCCTCATCAGTCTTGTTGGGAATGTTGAGGCTGTTTCATCCGATTTAATACTAATTAAATCATCGAGTGATTTGTGGTTTGTAACAGAAATGTTTCTGTCGAACTGAAACGCTTCCACTGGTTGTCGCAACGCTGTTTAATATTAGTGTGTCCGGGACCGGGAGTAAACGCAACTCCGCGCTGGGCCGTGTTTAAACAACTAAACAACTGAAAACATCGCTATTTGTTGTAACTGTACTGAACGAGAAACCGCTTCAGATGATTCAGTGACGGAGCGGTCCGAATGAATCCGAATAGTTTTAGACCGTTATGCAAGCGCGTTTAGAAAGAATCGAACCAAAAGAATGATTCATTCACAAATGATTGGTAGCCTATCGCTGGTTCAGTCGACACAAATTCGGGACACATATAATAACTGCTGAAATATTCACACGTAAAACGTTTCTCAGGTCAATCGGAGCAAAAAGAGGAGGAGGGAGGTTGGTGCCGTGGGGCCGCATGGAGATGATTGGCGGGCCGCATGTGGCCCGCGGGCCGCCAATTGAATAGCCCTGATCTAAACACTTCATGTTCAATATATCATCAGCGTCTCAGTGCAGTTTACCAGATATCCTGAGCAAATCATCATTTACATGATCAACTCACTCTAAAACTCTTCTGTCCTGTTTTCTTTCACTTCTCCAGGAAGAACATGAACACACTCAGTGAGTTTTTCTGCTTGTTTTCTCAGTGACTTACATTGTAGGAAGTCGTTCCTGGTCCTGGGAACAATGTTGGACAAAGTGACTGTGGAAATCAACAGACATGAAGAGTGTGATTATCATGTCAAGAGAAAATGATCCCTGCATCCGTTCCTAAGACATTTCTAATATGATCTTCTACATAATCTGAGATGATGGAGGATAATTTCTGAGAGCAGAATCTCCAGGACTTTACCTCTGTCAGAGATCTTCTTCAGCTCCTCTTTGCAGAAATCCTCCAGTTTGTCTCTCAGCTGACGGACAGATTATCTCACGCCATCAAAAGAGGAGAGAGAACTGAAGGGATTGTCATTTACGTCTGTAGATTCAGGAGGAGCTGAGAGAGACTGGAAACTCTAGAGAAAACAGAAATCAAAGCTCATCACCTCCACACTTCATCAATAACTTGCTCTACTGTCAGATTTGTGCGGCTCTTGTTGATCTTTAGTAACTCTCCTCAATCCAGCACTTTCGCAGCATCAGCTTCATTCTTCTCATATTCATTATGTGACATTAGAGACACAACTCTAGCGTTTGCCATTTACACTATATATGAACTTCCTAGGAAATCATTTTAAGATCAATATTAGCTTGAGAAATACATGATTTTAATTAGAAATACTGCGATCATAAATCCAAATTTATTGTGTTTTGAAATTATATATTTAAAGGGATAATGTGTAGTTTTTTAAGTATTTTATTATCAAATATCAATATTTTTATTCATAAATATGTCATCAATGGTGTACAAATACCTCTGCCAATGATCTGACTTTTCCTCATAAACAAAGAATTTATTATCTTTATATATATGGGACGGGTAGGTCCACGGAGGCTTCCATGCCGTTCCGCCATCTTGAAAAACTATAATAGCAGAGAGGGACAAAAAGTACTAGGCCAACGCGTTTCCACAACGCATTTTCGTTCAGAGCCAGCATCATGTGACTGAAAGCAGCTGAACCGGACAAAAAGATTTGAGAGACGCTTGTCACTGCCCCGGCAAGTTTAAAAGGCTGCACTGCACGGTTATTTATAATGGAGGACCATACTTATGTGGAGCCACAGGACCGGAGATTGCAAAAAACAAGGGTTCAGGAGAAAGCTTTCAAAAGAGATGCTGAAGTTGCCTGCTTTCTTCTCAACAGGTAAGTCAATGTTACGGTCTAAATTACAAGCTTTTTTTCATTGCTTGGTCGCTTCTCTGCCTTTGGAAACTTTCAATTCTATCAAACATCCGTTTGTTCATTGTGTCAAGTTGTCGTTTGTTTGAAATAACAAACCTGTTCACCCGAAGGAAAACTTGATGAAGTGCTATTAGAAGCATCCTGTCATAGCTTTTTGGTACATAACGGCTACCTTTGAAGCAACACGCATTTAAAAAAGCGAGGCGCTGTAGAGCACTATTCATTTGAATGCAAAATACAATTTCACCACTAGATGGGAGAAATTCCTACACATTGTCCCTTTAAAAAATAAATTGCCAGAATAAAAAATAAAAAATTACAGAAAAGAAGAAAGTGATTCATTTAGATGTGGAAATAAAATCGAGAGGTCAGTAATAAACCAACATCTATCTCATATTAAATATTTTAAATAATCATATTATTATCCTGATCAAATGCATCGATCTCTATCTTAGCCGTATTTTATCACGTAAATTGGACTTACAAGTTGAATTACATTCTTTAATGGGAATGTCATTGAAGCCTTTGTTTTATTCACAGAATTAAAGGGCCAACTTTGTTAAATTCATATTTGTGTGATGAAAAGGCATTAATATGTGATATTTTTGTCTTTTTAAATTAAATTTACTATAAAACGTGAAGTACTAAACAATACTTTAATAAATGCTTGGATCTGGGGTAATATAACTTTTAATAAAGCAACTTTTTTGAAAAGCTAGTTTTGGCTACTGTTGCATTATTGAAAGTGAAGAAACAATACTGTTGTATTATTAAATGCAATAATATAACATTTTTCATTTTATTCTAAACATTGTCCATTTATGTTTCGTTGAATACATCGTGTGTCTAGAGATTGGCTTGGAGTGAATATAGAGCGAGGTTTTTTATTAGTGATCGGCAGCGAGTGATGAGGAGAGAGAAATGATCAACTAGAAATCTCAATAGAAAGTAAACTGGACAATCAATTTACTATAAATGAGTTTAGATTTGGATACTGTGCAAACTTTCATTGCTAACAAACTACACTGAACCACCGAACGCTAATGTTGTTCCTACAACCAATATGAGAACAGAAAAAAAGGAATGAATGTACATCAGTTGGGAATCATTTCAATGTTAAGAAACAACTTATTTATATAAAGCCACTTTTCCACCGAAATTACTCTGAACAATTTTTCACAACTTTTTTTCTGCCAGACCTGTTGCTGTCTGCGTTTCCACCGCGGTCTAAAGTACCGTGAAGATTAGGCATATAGTCCAGTGACGGTCACATTGTTGATTCGAATAGCAAACAGTTGTACAACTGTTTGTTTAAAAAAAAATGGTGGATGAAATAAAAATGCTGTGTGGAGTCAACCAATCAAAATGCGGCATTAACGTTCACTAAGTTTAGTCTTTTGATCTTCCCTCATATTTTAAAATATAAAAAAATATATAAATATATATAAAAAAAATCCTCATTTGGTGGTTTAAGCAAACTTGTATGGTCATTTAAAAAAAGAAACATCACACTTCAATTTTGACCACTACTGTATGTTTTGTGTGGTCAGTGCCACAATAGTGCTGTTTCAGACCTGATCTGTATGAAATGTGTATTTCTCTCAGGCGCGTTCACTACTGCTAAGATCGCGAGTCAGCATCGTCAACTTCATCTTCAACTTCACACGTCAAATATCGGCCTGTTCACATCGGCCATATTTTGACATCGGAACGATACCGATGTGTAAAAAAAATGACCATATCGGCCGATATTATATCGGCGGCCGATATATCGTGCACCCCTACAAATTAGTTATCTTTTATGATTATTTAGAAAAGAAAGCTTTAGCGTAAGTTCGGCTGGGAAGACTCAATTGTTACGTCACTTATTACTTTCTTATCTAACCAATCATGTTCTAATACTTGTAGTATAAAAGATCGGTACTTACACATGTCTGAGTTCGCAGATACTGATGCTTTCATTCCCCTCCATCCCCCCCACCACCACTTCCAGGATGGTCCCTTCCCATACCTCCAGGGGTTCGGCTGCGCTCCGCCTTCGTCTTCAGGCAGGAAATGCAGAGCCCGTACTCTCGGGTTGCAAGCTACGGACGTGGCGCCAAAAAAACGTTATAGCATATATTGCTTGCTGGGATGTTAATAAATGTATAATTGTTACAGTATTTATTCTCCAGAGTCTTTCTGATAGAACTTTTTCTTCTAAAGTTCACAAAACCGACACATTGTAAGTAATCTGAATTGTTTAATTGTTTTCAGTTTTATTAAATTGTTTCTTGAAATTTAGACAAACTTATATTTAACTGAACTGGGCTGGGATTTCTATTTCTCAGCATGCTTTGTAAATGCTAAAATTAAGTGTTTTATAATATTGTTTGTACAAGATTAATGTTAAGTGGGAGATATAGCTATATTTTTAGGAGGGTTCCATCATGGTGATGAGTAGAGCATGAGTTTGGTTTGAGAACAGATATACAGTACGTTATATGTTCAATATTGTCATAGTCCAATTCCGAGTAAAATGTTACACAATGTTGGGGTGTGGGGGGCCTGAGATCCTGACTTTGCTTGGGGCCCACAAAATGGTAAACCCATCCCTGACTGGAGATCACGTCGGGGTCACCACTTTGTAAGGAGGTCTTTACATTATCATACAACTGCATGACCAATAACACCCTCTATAACTATAAATACAGTATGTCTTGTCATGTTACTTGTCAGATTGTCGCCCACACATTGACAAAATCCTGTGGGTGAGTGGATCAACCTACACAATAGAAGCAGTTTCTTTCTATCCCCACTGCCCTTCCAGAATCTTGTCCCGTCATGGCCGCCACCCTTCCAGAGTCTTTTCCCGCCGAGAACACCCTTCCAGAGTTTCTTCCCGCCAAGAACACACTTCCAGAGTTTCGTCACGTCATGTCTGCCGAGCCTGAGCTTCTTCACGTCATGTCTGCCGAGTCTGAGCTTCTTCACGTCATGTCTGCCGAGCCTGAGCTTCTTCCCGTCATGTCAGCCGAGCCTGTGTCTTCAGATGAGATGGCCGTCGCGCCTGAGTCGGCTACGGAGGATGCAGGCTCATCATGGTAGCCACGGCTGTTTTGAGTGTGTGGGCAGCGTACACATCGTTTCCGTTCCCGTGGGCCCTCGGCCAAGAGGGTCGTCGCTGTAAAAACAGCGTATAGACTAGACTATAGTGTTGACAGTGTTGCCACAGTTATTTTGAGAAATTACTGATTACTCATTTAAAAAGTAACTTAGTTACTTTACAGACTACTTGATTTTAAAAGTAACTAAGTTACATTACAAGTTACTTTATAAGTTACATTCAGCTGCTGCCGACAACACCCCCGCCGCCTCAACATAAAAATGACAACCGGTTTTGCCGACACTCACTTTATTGGAAGTGCATTTTTAACAGTAACGTCAACAATGTATCCCCTGATATTTTAAGTTGAACTTAAAAACTTTTTCCTGAAAAAAATACATGTTTCTACAAAAAATAAAATAAAGACAGTCTTTCTTGACTTCACTTAACATAAATACTTGTTTTTCTAAAAATAGTCTTTCTCTTTCTTTCTAGTCTTTCTTGACCTGACATATTTAACTGTTAACACTGTAATGGCAAAACTTACTATGTATAATCTACATTGCTTATGAATGTAACTATTAAATTATTTTTAACATGTTTTATGAACATTGAACCTGTTGTTCACAGCATTAGAGCAGCAAGGAGTGGTTTTACAAAACAAAACAAGTGTATAACACCACATGTAGGCTGATATCATGTCTACTTTTGTTACTTTGGCCTAATCTTATGTTATAATCCCATGTTATGAGTAAACCAGTGGTTGTACCTCATTTACAGAAGCTTCTCAAAACTTTTGTCATAAAGTCTATTTCTTCTAGGAGTGAGCACCAAACCCCCTAGACTGAAAAGCCGCTCCACAGGAGCACTTGATGGGGTTGGAGTGTTATACTTCAAGAAAATGTTCTTTATGTTTTTAACCCCCTGGGGTCGACGGTATCGCCGGCGATACCAGCTCGCTTTTTTTCAGTTCAGTTCAGTTCAAAAGAAATTAATTTTGCTCTGTGGACTTTGATATTACAAGCAAGTTTCATACATCAATCGATTCTGTTAAATGTGTATTATTTTTGTGTATACTCACAATAAAAACAAAGTGTTGTGCTTTTTGCCAAATAAAGAAAAATAAACGTGATGCGAGTTCTGCCTTCTCTCTGTCAGTGAAGACCATTCTGAAACGCGTCCGAAAATGAACTGTAACTCAGCGAATGCTCAGTCAAACAGGCATACAGACACACAGGCATGAAGCTTGAATTATCTTCTTTTAAATGAGGTAATTTATATAAAAAACAAATATTCTCATCTTGTGAAATCTGTATTAAAAGAGAGCGATTCCAGTCGAGCTAATTAGAGCTCATTCAAATGTAATGTGACTCCGCCCACGGAGAGCGTGTGCTATTCAAACGCAAATTACTGAGGCAATCCAAGCAAACCTGTGAACGCCCTCCTATCAGCTCGAGAAAACACAAGTTTAATCATATCATTGTAGCCTACGTGTTTACACCATCTGGCAGCGCTGTGAGGAATAATAATAATGGAAAATCTACCTCAGAGTGCGGGTATTGCAGGAGAGAGGATCCGAATATGTAGTAAGTTTTTTTTCCTCCTCAAGTTAATCGCGTTTCTGTGAATGAATGAACGGCAGCCGCAGAGATGCGCGCTGTTTATCACAGCTCGCAAAAAGACAGTTTAAATTTAAATTGCGTCTCTGTGTGAATGAATGATGATGTTTTAGCAAACTGTATTGCTATACTGAGTTGAGTAAAAATCGACAGAAATATGTTGAAATAAAATGTAGGCTATTTGTATAAGCAACGTATTAAACTGAAAATTAACATTTATATGCCCTAATATTTCATAAAAACAACGTTACAGTCAGGCGTTTCTGTTTGTGAATGAATGTTTCGGTTTTAGCAAACTGTATTGCTATAGTGAGTAAATATAAAATTTAAATAAAAGTTTATTTTTCTTATAATAAAAATGAAAGACCTATGTTACAGACATATGAAAGACCATTTCGTTGATTAGTTTTGGATAGATTATACATTTTTACTGTAAAATATCTGCCACCTCAAATAAGCTTTTGTTTGCCAATATTTGCTCATGTTAAATATAGTATGTTTTGTCAAAAATAAAGTTATCAAATAATCAATCAAATCCTTAATTTTGAAATATGTATGATAAATTGTAAACTTTAGTTTTTACAAAGAAAGATTACACTTGAATTGTTGTTGTAATTGTAACCTTTTTAATAAAAAAATATATATTTACAAGGTAGATGTAAACAAACTATTAAAAGGTAAATATAAGCCTTTTCTTTAAATAATTTTTATTGTGTTTTATTAGTGACAAATTTGGGGAGAGGAAAAATATTCCAAATCTGAAAATACAGTATGAGAATTAACTGCACAATTACTAGACATGTTTTCCTTGGATATTATAGGCCAAATTGCAAGCACAATATGTGGAAAAATAAAAAAGAATTGAGATGCTTCCAACTGTTGCTCTTGCATTCTTGTGGCTCAGTGACTCACCTGAATGAATAGCTCATTAAGTATGCAGGCCCCATTGTCTCTTCAGGTGTGAACCACTAAATATGCATGATCGTTGACGCCCACTCCGCATATTGCCTTTCCAAACAAAAAGTGCTTTGCAAAATTCAAATCAATGTATTGTGTTATGTGAATGATAAGGCAGGGTGATTTTCACATCATTTTGAAGAAAAAACACTAGGTGATGACATCCATTAGACAAAAGTCTTATTGGCACATGTGTTTTATGGCCTTATTTCAGAAACTTTAGTTTTTAGTTTTTTCAATAACCATGCATAAACATTATTCTCTCAAAAATGCAGACAAGTACATTCTTGTTGCTCACATATTATGGTAGCCCTGTTTGTGCTAAATAGTGTGTAATTTTTTTTTTCCATTAATATGTTTATAAGTGAAAAAAAAGAACATAAACAATACCAGGCAGAGGTCGAGGCAGGCGGCAATATCCAGAATCATAAACGGTAACAGGCAAAAGGTCAGGGCAGGCAGCAGACAAGGAAACGGGAGTCGATGAACAGTCACAGGTCAATATACGGAGAATCAATAACAGAGAGTAAACGCTTGGTAATGTTAGCCGGGGCAGAACAAGACTTCGCAATGTGTGAGAGTAAGAAGGCAGTTTATATGGAGAGGAGAATTGGGAACACCTGTGCGGGTGATTATACCTAGGTACGGGGCTTATGGGAAATGAAGTTCAATACTCCGGTGAAGGTGTTCTTTGATGAATGGAGAGAGCCACAGAGGTGCGATCTATGACAGAGCCCCCCTCCTGCGAGCGACTCCTGAAGCGAGGGCCGGTGCGACGCCGAGGTCTTCCACAGGGTCTGGGAGAAGGTCTCGTAGGGTGGTTTTGATGAAACTCTGTGGTAAGTGCGGGATCCAGTATGTCCTGTGATCTCACCCAGGATCTCTCCTCTGGACCATACCCCTCCCAGTCGATCAGGTACTGTAACTCCCTGCCTCGGCGTCTGGAATCGAGAATCTCCTTTACTCGGTAAGCCTCCTCGCCCTCGATGATGATTGGAGGGGAGCTCTCCTCCACAGCCTCATCCTGGTCCCTCTCTCCACTCGGAACACCAGCAGGTTTGAGCAATGAATAAGCGATAAGTGGGAGGTAATGCTAGACGGTATGACACTGGTGTTATTATGAGCGGTCATATAGGGATTGTCAAAGTTTTTTTTTTTTTTTTTTTTGTCATCTACTGAATTTTTCGTCAACGATACCAGGGACACTGAAACACCGGGGAACATGAAATTTGGTGGGCATGTAGCCCCACTAGACTTTTACGGAAAAATTTCGTTTGGTCCCCGGGGGCCACTCCCCCCCCCCCCGCGCTGGGCCCCCCCAAACCCCAAAAAATGCAGTTTTTCCTAAATAACTACCTGAACCGTGGCACCGAGGATGAAGAAATTTTTATGGTATGTTGGTCTTAAGGGCCCACATCAACCTAGCCCATAATCGATTGTCAAAGTTTTTTTTTTTTTTTTTGTCATCTACTGAAATTTTTCGTTAACGATACCAGGGACACCGAAACACCGGGGAACATGAAATTTGGTGGGCATGTAGCCCCACTAGACTTTTACGGAAAAATTTCGTTTGGTCCCCGGGGCCACTCCTCCCCCACGCTGGGCCCCCCCAAACCCAAAAAATGCAGTTTTTCCTAAATAACTACCTGAACCGTGGCACCGAGGATGAAGAAATTTTTATGGTATGTTGCTCTTAAGGGCCCACATCAACCTAGCCCATAATCACTCATTTGTGATTTGCGCCCCTCCCATAAAAAATGAAAATGCAATATTATTCTGCTTTAATCGCCCCTATCTTCAGTTGAGATGTTCATAACTGCACCATATTTCATGTGTATGATTAACTTGACATCCTCTGGGGGTATGCTATGTTTCGTAGAATTTAAAGGTCCCGTTGCATGCGATTCCATGTTTCAAACTTTAGTTAGTGTGTAATGTTGCTGTTAGAGCATAAATAATATCTGTAAAATTATAAAGCTCAAAGTTCAATGCCAAGCGAGATATTTTATTTAACAGAAGTTGACTACAAAAAACGGCTCGATTGGACTACACCCCTCTACATCCTGCATTAGTGACATCACCAGAACCGTTTCTTGACTAACCTCCGCCCACAGGAATGCTCCCTCAACTCTACTGGCTACTTGCGCACTTCTTATAACTTAGCCTACTGTGTTTACTCAGCTCTTACGGTGATTTTCTGAAGAAAAAAACTGACGCTTCATCTTTTGTGAGATGTACAATAAACTTTATTAAACTCATCAGTATATGTTTGATCATCATTCAAACAGCAGACTTGTAGGCTATTAATAAATAATGGATACATAGCCTACAAGCAGATGACAAATACGTTATAATAACCGTAATTAAACTACTAAACCATACCTGTTTCATCTCTATACAGCACTCTGACTCTGTAGGCATTATTGTCCGACTCGAAATGAACGCCGTTACTGAGAGTTTCTGATATTATCATTATCATCATTCCGTGAGATGAATTTTTCCTGACAGACTGAGCACGAGCTCATGAAGCTCCGCCCCCTGTGTCGTCCAGCAGCACCTCATTTGCATTTAAAGGGGACACACTGAAACGGCTCGTTTTTCTGAGCCCTAAAAAATGTCAATTTAAACATGCTGTAAAAAATGATCTGTTGGGTATTTTGAGCTCAAACTTCACATACACACTCTGGGGACATCAGAGACTTATTTTACATCTTGTGAAAAGGGGCATAGAATGGGACCTTTAATCCATGGGGGGGGTATAAAATAAATTAATTTATGTGCACATTTAGTGACTGTACACTCATCGGCCTGTAGATGGTGGTGTTGAGCGAAGGGTTGCTGGTTTAGGATGATACTGTCACTAAGGTTGCCAACTGTCCCAAATTAGGCGGGACGTCCCGTATTTTGGGCCTAATTTATTTGTCCCGTGCGTGACCTCCCGTGTCCCGTTTTTTGACAAGCTGATAAACCACTGACTGATACAACAGCAACAGCAGCAGTGCTGACCACGACACTTGAGAATGATCACCGACCCCTGTCATCATCCAATCACAGCTTTTTTTGATCACTGTTTTGAGACAAATCATTGTTTGATTTGCGAACATCCTCTGCCGTCTGGTCGCTTCCGCTTCAAGCCGGACTCGTCTCGCGCTAACGGTAATTTCCTTTCACTGTCCACGTTTTGATTTCGGCTAATCAATTTTGGCGAATGCAAACAACGTGATTATTGTTCATGAGTCTAACATCCAGCCACGCAAGAAAACATGTAATCTACCTGAGGGAATAATATGCTCAAAAACATTTCTGATCATTATTAATGTTTTAAAGATTTTAGAAAGTACATAGAAAGCTTTTGTAACATTATCTTAACTGTCACTTTTGATTAATGTAATGCATCCTTGCTGAATAAAAGTAGGCAATTACTTTCTTTATTTTTTTTTCCCAAAAAATAATCTTACTAACCCCAAACTTTTGAACTGTAAGCCTAGTGTATAATGTTAAAAAAGCTTTCTATTATAGACAAATGCTGTTATTTTGAACTATGGTTTGTTTGTAATGTGACTTTTTTCATGTATGACATTAAAATTATTTTTAGAATTAAATACATAAATAGGTTAAGCAATACAAATGTGTTTATGTCTGATAACCTTTTAAACACAAACTTAACTGCAGACACTGAAATGACGTACACTGTGTGATACAGTACAAATATTTTGAGTGTCCCTCATTTTCCTATAAATAACCACGATTGTCCCGCATTTTCCTTTTCTGAAGTTGGCAACCCTAACTGTCACACACACACACATGCAGGAATACAAACAAACGCAAGCATGCACACACACACACTGACATCCATACGCACAGACACACACCCATACACACACATACAAATCCACATGCACAGACACACACACGCGCACACACATGTATGCACGCATACATACACGCACAGACTGTTTTATGGTGCTTATCCCTAAACCTTCTACCTTATTTTGTTTATTCTCAGGTTAGGTAAAGTCAGTCAAATTCGTTCTAAACAATAAGTATATAAATGTCCATACTTACAATTCAGTCGAAAGACTGCTCCGTGGTTTAGTTCAGCTCAATATTTGGTAAAACAGAGACTTAAAGCAGGCGAGCTTCTTAAGTTCAATTAAATGTATTTTTTATTAAATACAGGTTAACTAGTTTACATAAAAGGTACTAATATATAAAATAAAAATAAAAGTAAATCAAAACCAATTAATCTACAATCTTTCATCTTCATGAGGCGCAATGGCAAGGCATCTAACACCGGAGAGGCCGTCCTTGGTGAAACAGTGTCTAACTTTGACATTCTTTACAATACTTTTTATAGTCCACACACCCTCCGCACAGATTCAGTCCTTTACAGACAATCTGTCCAATCCAAAGTGTTGAACTGTCCTCCGTTCTGGAAACCCCCTTGTAACTCTATATATAAAGCTCTTTCCTTTGTTCTCCTTTGTTTGCTGCTCTGGACCCTCTGCCTTTCTCCTGCGTCTCATGCTCCTCATCAAACGGGTAATGCTTGCCATTTCTACTTTGCTAAGTTACATGCTTTTCACTACTTAATGTTACTTCTATCTATTGATTAAATGCTTAAACATGAGTACATTATTGTCGTTTCTTGCATGCTTTATTACAATGAAAAGATTATTACAAAAACAAGTTGCAGTGTCTCTCTGAACACAACAGTTCAATAATAAAGACCTTCACAAAACCATCTCCATTGTCTTTCTTAATAAAACAATTTCACAATAAAGGCTTTTACCAAACAAGTTGCATTGTCTGTTCTTAATAAATCAGATTCACAAATAAAAGACTTTTACAAAACAATTTACAGTGTCTTTTCTTATACAACACTCTATTCTACTTGGTTATAAAGTTAGTTAGTAACATACATACTTTATATATGAGGGTTACAGATTAATACAGAATAAATTGCATATATATATTTCACTTCTAAAACTACAATGGTGATTAATATCATATCAGCCCATATATATGAGGCGTTCTAATAGAATAAATTGCATGTTTACTTAACAAGACACACACACACACATACAGACACACACATACACAAACACACACACATACACACACACACAGACAGACATGCACATACTACTACTTTGTTTAGGTGTATACATAAACACGCAATACAGCCAAATTGCTCCACGTCATTTATTTTTGTGGAAAGCCAGTGCAGGCCTGAGCGGCGGTCATATTTTGTACCGCCATGCGGTACATCTAGTTTGTCTAAGAATCTTAAAGGGACCCACGTACCTAGGACTTAGTTTCTTGCTGAGAAGTCGAAGACGGAGGTCCCTGAATGACAGCCACACCCACTGTCCTGGAACGTATTCAGGTCCCCTTCTCCGGTGACGATCAGCCTGTTCTCTGACTCTGCGAACCGCTCGTTGAAGGTGTACGTGAGCATTATTCCAGGTCTCTTCACTTCTATGAAGCCAAGTGTTAATGGCTGGGAGATCGGTGGGTTCCCCGGACCAGGGAAACAGAGGAGGTTGATACCCTAGCACACATTGGAAGGGAGTGAGGCCAGTAGATGGTTTGCGCAAAGAATTCTGGGCGTACTCGGCCCACATGAGGAAACGGCTCCAATCCTGCTGGTTCTGATGACAGTAAGTGTGTAGAAAGCTTGCGAGTTCCTGATTTAACCTCTCTACTTGACCGTTGGACTGTGGATGATAGCCAGATGTCAAATTGACGTTAATGTTAAGTTGACCACATAATGCCTGCCATACACGAGAGGTGAATTGAGGACCCCGATCGGAGACTATATCCTCAGGTAATCCGTACAATCTGAAAACTTGTTGCACCAAAGCTTCTGCTGTTTGTAATGCTGTAGGTAGTTTGGTCAGGGGAATGAATCTGCAAGCCTTCGAGAATCGATCAACCACGGTCAGAATGGTTGTGTAGTTCTGGGAGGGAGGTAGATCGGTTACAAAGTCAATAGCAATGTGAGACCATGGACGTTGTGGTACAGGTAGTGGCTGAAGTAAATCGGCCGGTCTCTGATGGGACGATTTGACAATGTTTGCAAGTGATGCATTGATATACGAAGGTGATCACATCGGCTTGAAGCGTCGGCCACCAGAAATGATTCATTGTTAAATGAGTAGTGGCTGTGATCCCGGGATGTCCAGCACTGTGAGTATTATTGTGCGGAGACAGGTAGGCACGTAGGTACGATCTGGAGGGCATTCAGATTGTTCCTCACTTTGTGCTGAAGCAATCTCAGTCATTATGTCTCACTGGACTGGGGCGAGAATCAGTGTTGCCGGAAGTATGGGATCAGATGTAGCAGGACTAGAGGAGCTGTCAAACTGATGCGACAGCGCATCGGCCTTGCCGTTCTTAGAGCCTGGGCGATATGTTACTTTGAAGTTGAATCTGGTGAAGAAGAGGGACCACCTTGCCTGTCTGGGGTTCAATCTTTTGGCAACCTTAATGTACTCTAAATTACGGTGGTCAGTTAGTTCCGTAAAGGGCAGATGAGCTCCCTCCAACCAATGCCGCCATTCCTCGAATGCTGTCTTCATCGCCAAGAGTTCTCTGTCACCCACATCGTAGTTTCGTTCTGCTGGGGTAAGTTTGCGGGAATAGTAGGCACAGGGGAATAATTTCACTGGATTACCATGCCGTTGTGACAGTATAGCCCCGACTCCTGTATTGGACGCATCCACTTCCACAATAAACTCCCGCTCAGGATCTGGATGGTGTAAAATGGGAGCTGTAGTGAACATTTCTTTGAGTCGTTGAAATGCTGCAACACACTCGGATGACCACTTTAACCGCTGACCTCCGCCCTGAAGTAGAGAGGTGAGGGGTGCTGCCGTGATGCTGAAGTTTCTAATGAATCGACGATAGAAGTTGGCGAAACCCAGGAAACGTTGTAATTCCTTCACATTGGTAGGCTGAGGCCAATTTACAACTGCTCGTACCTTGCCGTTATCCATGGTCACCCCCTCGGCACTGATGATGTAACCCAAGAAGGCGACTTGCGTTTGATGAAACTCGCATTTCTGTATTTTGGCGTACAGTTGGTTCTCAATGAGACGTTGAAGAACTGCTCTTACATCTTTCACGTGATCTTCGAAAGTCTCTGAATAAATAAGGATATCATCAATGTAGACAATGACGTTCTGATTAAGCATGTCTCGGAAGACCTCGTTGACAAATGACTGGAATACAGAAGGACTGTTGGCGAGCCCGAACGGCATCACGTGATGTTCATAGTGCCCCGTTGCTAAAAGACTTTCTGATTATTTATCAGTTTACACAGCAGAATTAGTGGCAGTTATAATAGGGTTACAATGGGTGTAGAGGTTAAACCGGATAGGGTTGTAATTTTCTCTGATTCAATCGCTGTTTTAGGAAGCATCCAGTCGAGGAAAAGGGATAGAGATGATCTTATCATAGAACTCTTTCAAAATTGGTTTAGGATCCATAGATATGATATTGATGTGCAGTTTTGTTGGGTGCCAGCTCATGAGGGACTGAAAGGAAATGAGAGTGCTGACTTGCAAAAAAAGAAATTACAATATCAATTCCATTAGGAAAAGGAGAAGGGAAAGCCCTGATTAAGAATAAAGGTATGGAGATTTGGCAGGAAAAGTGGGATGAAGATTTGAAAGGAAGGAGATATTATAAAATTCAAAAATCAGTTAAAATAAAGATCTATAAAGAAAAGAACAGAAGAGAGGAAATAATAATAAAAGACTCAGATTAGATCACACAGGATTAAATAGTTCGTTGGCTGCTCTAGTGAAAATAAATAGTAAAAAGTGTGTTAACTGTGTAGGGTTTTGGGAACAGAAGGGGAGGAAGAATGGGTAAGAGAGATCAGGAGGGCACTTTCAGCTTTTTAAAATGCACTAGATTGAATAATAAAAGTGACATGATGATTCACACTCTTGTACAGTAGGTGGCGGTATGCACCTTTAAAAGTTGTTTGCGATCCGCCAGAAAATGAAGAAGAAGAAGCAGAAGAAGAAGAAGCCGAAGAAGAAGAAGACGAAGCAGAAGAAGAAGAAGCAGAAGAAGAAGAAGAAGAAGCAGCAGAAGAAGAAGAAGCAGAAGAAGAAGATAATGCACCCTGAACTGGCAGGTTCTTATAGGGGATTATATAAACAGGTTTTAAGGGGATTTCCGGAACTTATGACTGTTCAAGACTTCGGATTTGTCCTTAAAAAAACTAATGAATTATGAGAAGATTTACAAAGATGAAGACCTCAAGAACTCAGATTGTGAACACAAGGCTGACATGAGAAGATTAAGGAACGGCCTCTCCGGTGTTAGATGCTCTTGCTATTAGCATTTCCTGCAGACAAAGCTTGTAAACGATTTGTCTTTGACTTTCTTTTCTTTTTATATATTAGTACTTTGTATGTAAACTATTTAACCTGTAGTTAATAAAAATATATTTAATTGAAACTAAAAAGTTCACCTGCCAAAAGTCTCAGAGATTGAGTCTTCTGTGACCGATTTACTGTAAGTATGAAAATTCAAATGCTTATGATTTAGGACAGATTTGACCTTAACATTACTAACCTGATAATAATCAAAATTAGGTAAAAGGTGTTTAAAAATTGTGCACCATAAATCAATACATATGCGCATATACATATACACACATATACATATACACAAGGCACACATAAGAGATGATGAGAAAATATTTTTATTGAGTTTAGCAGGGAATATTATATCATCTTCAAGCTCAGCACTCACTCAACCATAATCTGAACATGTTATTTCACTGACAGAAGCTCAGCTGTAGTATTAATGTAATAAAGAGAAAGTATGAGACTCTATAACATCTCAGCGTTTATGATTTATCATGCAGCTCAAAGCATTATGGATAGAATCTCTCTACAGTCTATCCTGATTCATCCACACAGTTTCACTGATGATGCAGGATAAACCCCAAACCCAGGATAAAGCGGTTGAGTGAATGTGGTCTGGACTGTGTGGATGAGGCTCATCGTGTCAGAGACGCTGTAGAAGGACAGAGTTCCTGCACTGTGATCCACATACACTCCTATTCTACTGTGATCCACACGCACTCCTGTTCTACGCCTGATGAACTCTACAGGGAGTTCAGTCTCTATGTTATTGTGTCTGAATGAGAAACTGCAAGGAGAGCAGAACAAACTCCAGGACTGATCATTAGGTCCAAACCCACACTCATTACCCGCTCCCTTCCTGCTGATGCTCTTATATGACACTGATATACACACACCAATAAAACCACTCGGCTCAATCTCCCAGTACCAGCGTCCACACACACTCTCTCTACACAACACCTGAGCATAATGATCAAATCCGTATGGATGATCAGGATACGACTTAACTTGGCAAGTGTTAGTAATCACTCTGTTCCTCTCAGACAGACGGAGGTGTTCATTCACTGTGTTCAGATCCAGATTGAGCTCATGGGAATCTGATGGAGATAAAACACATCAGAATCAGGAATTATGAATCTGTATAAGGAAAAAGGTTGACTTATGTCCACTATAAATTAGATAATTGTTGTTTACTAAAGCTGCTTTAAAAAAAATTCTATTGTATAAAGCGCTATAAAAATAAAGGAAACTTGACTTGAGAGATAAAGTGAATCAATGCATCCCTCACAATTCCACACTGTGAAATAAATGAATTAAATTATCATTGCTCTTATAGCATTGATCAGGAAAATTAGGCTCACATTTAATAAACGTCACAGGGTGAAATGTACTGTAACGAACTTTCAGTCTATATCCACCTTTTTCCTGACAAACGTTTTAGATTAAGAGTGGCACTTCCGGTTTGGGGAATTTCCACACAAAAAGACTGAAACAAATCATTTGAGATCATAAGGTTGTGCCACAAATAACCATTATCCAAAGCGCCTTTGCTTTCCATTTCTATTCCTCCTGATTATTTTCTTTTTTTTTCATTTGTATTCCGCCTACATATGAAAAAAAGACAACATATACTGCACATTTGTCTTCTGCTCTCCCGATTTAATTTATGATATATCCCATGAATAATTAATTAGAATACACTGAGAATTTCTAGTTTCCCCCCCTAAATCCTTACGCCGGATGCTTTAAAACATACTTCTCTCCCCTTTTAACTTCTAATCTCTATAAGCAGTGTTTACTGGAATGCTTTATTTACTGGAAAGCGGAGGAATACAATATTTATTGTCAAAATGACGGAAATATCATCTCTCAATCCTTCCGTTAAAGGAGAACTCAGGTCAATTTTAACATTGAGCTCATTTTTTTGTACATTTGGAGTGCTGTCAGTACAGAGAACAACGACAAAAATCAGTGTTGCCTACACCGTGTTATCCTCTTTTTAAAATGTGCACCCTGTTGACTTCAGTGGGGCAAGTTTTAAACCTGCTTTTAGCCTCTTAACATCCTTGATGTGTCATTACAAGTGCACAGCTAATGTGAGTGATTCCTTCAGAGTGAACACGGTGAATCTGTCTGCAGTAGATGTGAAAGATATGGATAAAAATTATGTTTATTCAGCCAGCGCAAATACCTGTGTTTACTTCCCGTTTTCGGTCGAAGTCCACAGTAGTCGATTGTCAAGTTCACGCGCGTGATCATAGGTAACTAAGCAATAGTGGAGAACTCGACAATCGACTACTGTGGTCTTCGGCCGAAAACGGGAAGTAAATACAGGTATGTGCGCTGGCTGAATAACCAGTAAATCGAGAGCTTCGCCTTGCGGCTCAGCTCTTTCTTCACCACGACAGACCGGTACATCGACCGCATTACTGCAGAAGCTGCACCGATCCGTCTGTCAATCTCCCGTTCCATCCTTCCCTCACTCGTGAACAAAACCCCAAGATACTTAAACTCCTCCACTTGAGGCAGGAACTCTCCACCAACCTGAAGTGGGCAAGCCACCCTTTTCCAACTGAGGACCATGGCCTCGGATTTGGAGGTGCTGATTCTCATCCCAGCCGCTTCACACTCGGCTGCAAACCGTCCCAGTGCACGCAGAAGGTCCTGGCTTGATAAGGCCAACACGACAACATCATCCGCAAAGAGCAGAGACAAAATTGTGTTGTCCCCAAACCTGACACCCTCCGGCCCCTGGCTGCGCCTAGAAATTCTGTCCATAAAAATTATGAACAGAACCGGCACCAATATGCACCGGGAACAAGTCTGACTTACTTACTGCCGGCAATGCAAACCAAGCTCCTGCTTTGGTCGTACAGGGACCGGACAGCCCTTAGTAAAGGACCCCGGACCCCATACTCCCGGAGCACCCTCCACAGGCCGCCGCGAGGGACACAGTCGAATGCCTTCTCCAAATCCACAAAGCACATGTGGACTGGTTGGGCAAACTCCCATGAACCCTCCAGCACCCTGAGAGAGAGTATAGAGCTGGTCCAGTATTCCACGGCCTGGACGAAAACCACACTGTTCCTCCTGAATCCGAGGTTCTACTATCGGCCGTATTCTCCTCTCCAGTACCCTGGCATAGACTTTCCCAGGGAGGCTGAGAAGTGTGATCCCCATGTAGTTGGAACACACCCTCCGGTCCCCCTTCTTAAAAAGAGGGACCACCACCCCGGTCTGCCATCCCAGAGGCACTGTCCCTATCCGCCACACGATGCTGCAGAGGCGTGTCAGCCAAGACAGCCCCACAACATCCAGAGACTTGAGGTACTCAGGGCGGACCTCATCCACCCCCGGTGCCTTGCCACAGAGGAGTTTCTTAATTACCTCGGTGACTTCAGCTTGGGTGATGGACGAGTCCACCTCTGAGCCCTCAGCCTCTGCTTCCTCAATGGAAGACGTGACGGCAGGATTGAGGAGATCCTCGAAGTATTCCTTCCACCGTCCAACGGCATCCCCAGTTGAGGTCAACAGCTCCCCACCTCTACTGTAGACAGCGTTGGTAGGGCACTGCTTCCCCCTCCTGAGGCGCCGGACGGTTTGCCAGAATCTCTTCGAGGCCAGCCGAAAGTCCTTCTCAATGGCCTCACCGAACTCCTCCCAGGCCCGAGTTTTTGCCTCCACAACCACCCGGTTTGCAGTTCGCTTGGCCTGCCGGTACCCGTCAGCTGCCTCAGGAGTCCCACAAGCCAACCAGGCCCAATAGGACTCCTTCTTCAGCTTGACGGCATCCCTTACTTCCGGTGTCCACCACCGGGTTCGGGGATTGCCGCCTCGACAGGCACCGGAGAACTTAGTTTACTTAAAATTTAGTTATTATTATTAAGGAAAATACAAATTAATTATTTTCTCAAGCAAATATAATACACAACATTTTTGGAATTTAAGAAAATGCCATATACACTCACCTAAAGGATTATTAGGAACACCATACTAATACTGTGTTTGACCCCCTTTCGCCTTCAGAACTGCCTTAATTCTAAGTGGCATTGATTCAACAAGGTGCTGAAAGCATTCTTTAGAAATGTTGGCCCATATTGATAGGATAGACTCTTGCAGTTGATGGAGATTTGTGGGATGCACATCCAGGGCACGAAGCTCCCGTTCCACCACATCCCAAAGATGCTCTATTGGGTTGAGATCTGGTGACTGTGGGGGCCATTTTGGTACAGTGAACTCATTGTCATGTTCAAGAAACCAATTTGAAATGATTCGAGCTTTGTGACATGGTGCATTATCCTGCTGGGAGTAGCCATCAGAGGATGGGTACATGGTGGTCATAAAGGGATGGACATGGTCAGAAACAATGCTCAGGTAGGCCGTGGCATTTAAACGATGCCCAATTGGCACTAAGGGGCCTAAAGTGTGCAAAGAAAACATCCCCCACACCATTACACCACCACCAGCAGCCTGCACAGTGGTAACAAGGCATGATGGATCCATGTTCTCATTCTGTTTACGCCAAATTCTGACTCTACCATCTGAATGTCTCAACAGAAATCGAGACTCATCAGACCAGGCAAAATTTTTCCAGTTTTCAACTGTCCAATTTTGGTGAGCTCGTGCAAATTGAAGCCTCTTTTTCCTATTTGTAGTGGAGATGAGTGGTACCCGGTGGGGTCTTCTGCTGTTGTAGCCCATCCGCCTCAAGGTTGTGCGTGTTGTGGCTTCACAAATGCTTTGCTGCATACCTCGGTTGTAACGAGTGGTTATTTCAGTCAAAGTTGCTCTTCTATCAGCTTGAATCAGTCGGCCCATTCTCCTCTGACCTCTAGCATCAACAAGGCATTTTCGCCCACAGGACTGCCGCATACTGGATGTGTTTCCCTTTTCACACCATTCTTTGTAAACCCTAGAAATGGTTGTGCATGAAAATCCCAGTAACTGAGCAGATTGTGAAATACTCAGACCAGCACGTCTGGCACCAACAACCATGCCACGCTCAAAATTGCTTAAATCACCTTTCTTTCCCATTCTGACATTCAGTTTGGAGTTCAGGAGTTGTCTTGACCAGGACCACACCCCTAAATGCATTGAAGCAACTGCCATGTGATTGGTTGATTAGATAATTGCATTAATGAGAAATTGAACAGGTGTTCCTAATAATCATTTAGGTGAGTGTAGTTGCCTTATAGTTCTGCGCATAGTAGTTCTCAGATCTGCGCATGCGTCGCGACTGAGTGCGTTGTTGTGTTTGGAGCTCCGTCGAATTAATTCAGAAACCTTGTTTTTCTTCTTTACACTCTTTTACAAACGAACTTTTTTCATTTTTATAGCGTGTGAACATATCTGGAATACTATTCTCCTTAAAAAAACAATCGGATTGCTCTGATATCGCTACATATATCCAACCTTTCGAACTTCCGCTACTAGCCTTAGCCCGCTAGCATTACACGCGTGGTCGCGCCTATCGATCGACTTATTTACACCTGTATCACTGAAAGCTATAATTCGCCATTATAGCACATCTGCTATAATGGCGAATATAACGGATGTGTGTCTAACGTTACCTTTGAGTGCAGGTGAGGACACCTTCGAGCTGCATTCTGTGCAGTTAGAGCTGGAATCCGTGGAGAAGCAGATCCGCGACCTACTAGAGAGACAGGCCGAGCTACGAGATCGACGTTTCGCGCTTGAAACATCACGCGCCGATGCTCACAAGTCAGTGGTTAGTAACCTTTTGACTCCGACCTCGTCTACTCCATGTGTTTCTCTGCCCAGGATGCGATCATCCCTGGTTTCATTCACTCCGGCACTGACACAACAACATGGACCGTGGGTGATTCCACAGCGGAAGACGCGGGCCAGGACCAGAGCTAGGACCTCTCCGCCCCTCCTGGCCTTCGAGATCTCCACCCCGAACCGCTTCTCCCCTCTACGCGAGACGGAATGCGACGCTGTGATCATCGGCAGTTCCATCGTCCGGCATGTCCGTGCTACCATAGGTAAAGGTAAGGTTCGCACTCACTGCTTTCCTGGTGCTCGTGTTCTCGATGTCGCTGCACAGGTTCCCGGGATTCTGAACGGTGACGAGCCCGTCGGAGCTGTCGTGCTGCACGCGGGAACGAACGACATCAGGCTACGGCAGTCGGAGGTTCTGAAGAAGGACTACAGGAGCCTGATCGAGACGGTACGCAGTACATCGCCTGAAACAACGATCATCGTGTCTGGACCGCTTCCCACCTACCGACTAGGACACGAAAGGTTCAGTAGATTATTTGCTCTAAATGAATGGTTAATGTCATGGTGAAATGAACAGAGACTGCTCTTTGTAAATAATTGGAATCTTTTCTGGGAGCGACCTAGGCTCTTCCGTGCTGATGGCCTTCACCCCAGCAAAATCGGAGCGGCTCTTCTGTCGGACAACATCTCCAAGACGCTACACACCATATGACTAGTAAGTCAAAGTCCAAATCGCACTCTTTGCTGTCCAAACTTAATTGATATAAGTACCAATGTAGAACATTATATTGAAACTGTGTCTATTCCTCGTTTAGTGAGATCAAATAATAAATCTACTGCAGGATCTAAGAAAAATCTAATTGTGATTCAACCAGAAAATCTCAATATTAGTGAACAAAAACAATTTATAAAGCTAGGTCTTTTAAACATCAGATCGCTTACACCTAAGGCGGTTATTGTAAATGAAATGGTCACAGATAATAGTTTCGATGTACTTTGCCTTACTGAAACCTGGCTTAAACCAAATGATTATTTCGGTCTTAATGAGTCTACTCCTCCTGGATACTGTTACAAGCATGAGCCCCGTCTGATTGGTCGTGGCGGTGGTGTTGTTATAATCTATAAAGATATTCTTACTGTTACTCAGAAAACAGGTCACAGGTTTAATTCGTTTGAAGTACTTGTGCTAAATGTTACTCTCTTAGATGTAAGAAAGAAATCCATATTATCTCTAGCCTTGGCTACTGTATATAGACCGCCAGGGCCTTACGCTGATTTCCTAAAAGAGTTTGCAGACTTTCTCTCAGATCTTTTGGTCAATGTCGATAAAGCATTAATTGTTGGAGATTTTAACATACACGTAGATAATTCAAATGATGCTTTAGGGGCTGCGTTTACAGATTTATTAAACTCCTTTGGGGTCAAGCAAAACGTAACTGGTCCCACTCATCGTCTTAATCATACGCTAGATTTAATTATATCACATGGAGCCGATCCAACCGATATAGATATTATACCGCAAAGTGATGAAGTCACTGACCATTACATGGTCACTTGCATACTACGTACCGCTGAAATTTGTCATGTTGCGCCGCGTTATCGACCAGGCAGAACAATCCTTCCAACAACTATAGATAATTTCTCAAATAGCTTACCTGATCTATCTCAGCTGCTCAGTGAACCCAAACAAACAGATGAACTAGAGGAAATGACTAGCACTATGAGCACCATTTTCTCTAGTACATTAGACATCGTTGCACCAATTAGATTAAAAAAGGTTAGAGAGAAAACTAAAGCACCATGGTACAACAGTGTTACGCATGTTCTAAAGAGAGAAAATCGTAATTTAGAGCGTAAATGGAAACAAACTAATCTAGAGGTCTTTAGAATCGCATGGAAAGACAGTATGTCACGTTATAAAAAGGCCCTAAAAGCAGCCAGGGCTGAGCATCTCCGCAAACTAATAGAAAACAACCAAAATAATCCTAGGTTTTTATTTAACACCGTCGCTAGACTAACAAATAAACAGACGTTACCGGAGCAAAATATTCCGTTACAGTGTAGTAGTAATGATTTTATGAATTTCTTCACTGAGAAAATAGAAAGCATCAGAAACACAATTGTAAATGTACAATCTTTAATGGTGTCTTATGATTCAGCCTCAATTATCACCCCGCAAGAACAATTACAGCGCTTTGCAACTATAGGACAGGAAGAGTTAAATAAACTTATCATTGCATCTAAACCAACAACGTGTTTATTAGATCCAATACCAACTAAACTACTGAAACAAGTGTTACCTGTAGTGGAAGAGCCTCTTCTCAATATTATTAACTCGTCTTTATCTTTAGGTTATGTTCCAAGAATATTCAAGTTGGCAGTTATAAAACCTCTTATTAAGAAACCACAATTAGATCATAATAACCTAGCAAATTACAGACCCATTTCAAATCTTCCATTTATGTCTAAAATACTAGAAAAAGTTGTGTCCGCTCAACTGTGCTCTTTCTTGCAAGAAAATGATATCTATGAAAAGTTTCAGTCTGGATTCAGACCGCATCATAGCACAGAAACTGCGCTCGTTAAAATCACAAATGATTTACTTTTAGCTTCTGACCAAGGCTGTATCTCAATACTAGTTTTACTTGATCTTAGTGCTGCGTTCGATACTATAGATCACACAATACTCTTAGACCGACTACAAAACTACACTGGTGTTCAGGGACAGGCATTAAGCTGGTTCAGATCATACTTATCAGACCGTTACCATTTTGTCTGCGTAAATGGGGAAAAATCGAAGATAACGTCAGTAAACTACGGTGTACCGCAAGGATCTGTGTTAGGCCCTCTGCTATTCTCAATATATATGCTGCCACTTGGTAATATTATAAGAAAACATGGAATTAATTTCCACTGTTATGCTGATGACACTCAATTATATATTTCATCACGACCAGATGAAAACGCTAAATTATCTAAATTAACAGAGTGTGTTAAAGATATAAAATACTGGATGACATGTAATTTTCTGCTATTAAATTCAGATAAAACGGAGGTATTACTTATTAGTCCAAAAAACTGCCCACAAAACCTCTTACAATACAACTTTAATTTAGAAGGGTGTCCTGTTACTTTATCCTCTACAGTAAAAGACCTGGGTGTTATATTAGACCGCAACTTGTCTTTTGAAAATCATATCTCATATGTTACAAGAACAGCCTTTTTCCACCTTAGAAACATTGCTAAGCTACGTAACATGCTATCTGTTTCTGATGCAGAAAAGTTAGTTCATGCATTCATGACCTCGAGACTAGATTACTGTAATGCTTTATTAGCTGGTTGTCCTGCATCCTCAATAAACAAGCTACAGTTAGTCCAAAATGCCGCCGCTAGAGTTCTTACTAGATCAAGAAAATACGATCATATAACACCAATTCTGTCGTCTCTACATTGGTTACCTATAAAGTTCCGTATCAATTACAAAGTATTGCTACTGACCTATAAAGCCCTAAATGGTTTAGCTCCTGGGTATTTAACGGAACTTCTATCGCCCTACAATCCATCGCGCTCTTTAAGATCACTAAATTCGAGGCTTCTGGTCATTCCTAGGATATCTAAGTCCACTAAAGGAGGGAGAGCGTTTTCACATTTAGCTCCTAAACTCTGGAATGGCCTTCCTGATATTGTTCGAGGCTCAGACTCGCTGTCCCAGTTTAAAACTAGATTAAAGACGCATCTCTTCAGCCAGGCATTCACATAATACTTACATTTTATACTACAGTTGAATCAGATTGAATGCATTAATATTGCGAACAGCAGCTACGCTAATTATTTCCCATATGCTTTTCTGTTGTTATCTTGGGACGCTAGTCCCGAGGTAAATACAGATCGTCAGCTCCAGTTTGTATCCAGCCTCTCATGGAAACTACAGATTCTCCAACACCCGTGCAGAGACGACTCGGCGCCTGTGAAGAGACGACTCGACGCTGGCGATGTTTATGCCCTAAATCAATACATGATTAACTAACTGTATTTCTCTATGTACATTTCTGAAATGCACTTCCTGTAAAGCTGCTTTGAAACAATATGTATTGTGAAAAGCGCTATACAAATAAATTTGAATTGAATTGAATTGAATTGAATTATAGTTGTAACTATGCTTAATAATTGTGCTGCAAATATGAAACTAGGATTTTTGCTCAACATCAAAACTAAACTAAAAGTATCATAGGATTCAAAATTACTGCAAATTTTAATCCTGTTAAATATTGCAGTTAGTCTGTTGGCAGCATTTGCCATACGTAATGAAAGACAGAATGTGCATTCAAACTGTTGATTTAGTTTGGGCATCGGACATTCTGCTTCGAGATGATGAAAGTTTATTTCCCCCATAACTGAATAAGCGTTCAGCGGGAGCACTAGGAGGCAGTGTGGTGTTATACTTCATGAAGAGCTGCTTGACCAAGGGATAATAATTAGGATAATAATTAATAATTAATTAACTCTTAATGTTCAATATATCATCAGTGTCTCAGTGCAGTTTACCAGATATCTTGAGCAAATCATCATTTACATGATCAACTCTAAAACTCTTCTGTCATGTTTTCTTTCACTTCTCCAGGAAGAACATGAACACACTCAGTGAGTTTTTCTGCTTGTTTTCTCAGTGACTTACATTGTAGGAAGTCGTTCCTGGTCCTGGGAACAATGTTGGAGAAATTCACTGTGGAAATCAACAGACATGAAGAGTGTGATTATCATGTCAAGAGAAAATGATCCCTGCATCCGTTCCTAAACATTTCTAATAGGATCTTCTACATGATCTGAGAGGATCATTTCTGAGAGCAGAATCTCCAGGACTTTACCTCTGTCAGAGATCTTCTTCAGCTCCTCTTTGCAGAAATACTCCAGTTTGTCTCTCAGCTGACGGACAGATTCTGTCAAGCCATCAAAAGAGGAGAGAGAACTGAAGAGATTGTCATTTACATCTGTAGATTCAGGAGGATCTGAGAGAGACTGGAAACTCTAGAGAAAACAGAAATCAAAGCTCATCATCTCCACACTTCATCAATAACCTGCTCTACTGTCAGATTTGTGCGGCTCTTGTTGATCTTTAGTAACTCTCCTCAATCCAGCACTTTCACAGCATCAGCTTCATTCTTCTCATATTCATTATGTGACATTAGAGATACAAGTTCTAGCATTTGCCATTTACACTAAATGTGAACTTCCTAGGAAACCAATTTAAGCTCAATATTAGCTTGAGAAATGAATGGTTTTAATTAGAAATACTGTGATCATAAATCCAAATTTAGTGTGTTTTGAAATTATATATATATAAAAAAAAAAAAATTGGCAGAATAAACCAAATAATTAAAAATAAATTCCAGAAAACACAAAAGTGATATTTTAGTTATTAAATACTTTAAATAATCATATTATTATCCTGATCTAATGCATCAATCTCTATCTTAGCTGTATTATATTGTGTAAATTTATAAGCAAAGTTTGCCCTTTAATTCTGTGAATAAAACAAAGGCTTTAATGATCCAGCAAATATGCCACTGTGGGCCCACTGTGGGTAAGTGTGGGTTTTCTGTGGGACAGTGTGGGCAAGGGCAAACCCTTTGGGGCCCCATTTAAGAAAACCCACACGGGCCCCTAGTGGGTTAGCCCATGCGGGGCCCATAGCAGTTTTGCCCATTTGATCCCCCATTAGGATTTACTGTGGGCAACCCACTGTGGGACTGCCCACAGAAAACCTACACGGGCCCCCAGTGGGTTAGCCCATGCGGGGCCCATAGCTGTTTTTCACTGTGGGGCCAACTATGAGGGTTTACTGTGGGCAACCCACTATAACAGTACAGTTAAATCATTGTTTTAAGATTAGAAGCTCAGGGTTAATCAAACTATTTTAACGATCCCGTAAAATGTCATAAATGTTATTTCATTCAACAGTCCATCCCATACTTATCTAAAACAGCACACAGTCAACAAGATAGCAAGACAAGTACATCTTTACCTGTTTGCTTGTAGCAGCTGTTCCCAGACAGAATGATAAAGTCAGACATACCACCCAGTTAACACAGAACGTTCCCCTAACGTTAGTTTTTGGTTCCTGTTTGATTTTTTTGGGAACCAAATACTAACATTAGGGGAATGTTCTTTTTTGGTTTTATTTTTATGTAACCATAAAATAACGTTCCCAGAACGTTGCTGGGTGGTTACTTTTAAGTAACTTAAAAATAACTTATAGAGAACGTTCCCTAAAGGTTATTTTTAAGTTATTATTTTGCAACCATAAAATAACGTTCCCAGAACGTTGCTGGGTGGTTACTTTTAAGTAACTTAAAAATAACTTATAGAGAACGTTCCCTAAAGGTTATTTTTAAGTTATTATTTTGCAACCATAAAATAATGTTCCCAGAACGTTGCAGGGTGGTTACTTTTAAATAACCAAAAAATAACTTATAGAGAACGTTTTAATGGTTATTTTTAAATTATTATTTTGCATACATAAAACAACGTTCCCAGAACATTGCTGGAAGGTTATTTTTAGAATAACCTAAAAGTAGCTTATAAAGAAAGTTCCCTAATGGTTATTTTTAAGCTATTATGTTGCATAATTGACTGGAATCAATTGTAAGACTTAGTACCACATAGCCTACTGCCCTGTCACTAAACGGCACATCAGGGACCAAGCGCTGCGTATTATATATCTGTAGGCTGTCATGTCTTATAAGGGTACAGAAAGAGAGTTATAAAATAGGCTACTATGAAAATCTGGACAAAATAATACAAATAAAGAAACTATGTCATTAAGAGTGGAACACAATGTACTCAGCTCACTGAGGTTATAATTAAACAGGTTTTATTAAAATAGGAACAAATGGAACAAACCATCGTTTTCAAGATATTTTATCTGATTATCAAATGATTTATGTAAATGCTGCGTGACTTTTACGTTTTTTAATGGGAGCGCGCGCTGAACATTCGAGTTGCATTTGAACTGGAGTGGAGGGCGTTACCATGGAAACGGGATGACAGCTCAACTGACACAAGCAGTAACTCCGTCTCTCACTGTTGTTTTTACTACTTTCAGGTTAGTTTAGTTAGTCCCCAAACTTACACAAATAATACATACAAATGCTTCTGACACATTCTTTCATGTAAATGACATGCTTCCGTTGAATATTTACTTTATAGAAATTATTTAGTGTCTTCAGGAAAAGTTCGCTAGCATCTCAACTGTTAAGTTAACGTTAGCTGTAACTGTTACTAGCTAGAGGTAGGTTAACTTGAGCTGTAATTATATAGCCTGACTTCATCATACTCATATTCTAGGCAGAATGTGAGTCTGATACTGCTCCATAGCGCTTTCATTATGAGGCATGTCTTAACTGAAGCAGGAAAAAAAAACTCTGAACTCAATTGGATAGACCTACAACCAATCAGAGCAACGCAGTGAGCCACGCATAGTTGTCAACAGAGCTCAACTGCACACACACAGGAAGAAGTAGTGAAGTAATGAGTAAAGTAATAATAAAGCACTCCATGAGGGCGACCAAAGGAGAAACCACAATGACCACAGCATTTTCATTGCGTCCCATCTTCTTAGCGACCATCGGAGTCAGCTGATAAATTAAACTTATGCCGAATCCCGTAGGAAGGACGGCAAACACATCTTTTCGATCGACAAATACCTTGATTGCGGTTCTCTGTTCGTCTTTTAAAATGAATGCGCTGTCGATTTCTTTTAACCCTCTGAGGTCGACAAACGCGCCGGCGCGTTTTGCTGGATTTTCTCCACATTGTAGCACTTTAAACTTAAATTTCTCCGTCATTTATGGTCATACAGAAAAAATAAATATAAAAAAAGAATCTGTGGTATTTCTACTTTTGTATGTGTCCACTTCCAATCAAATCAAAACATTGTGCTTTTGTAAAATAAGGAAAAAAAACAGTGTGTGCGTTCTGCCTCTCCGTCGCGGTGAACTTTTTTTTCTTGAGCACGTCTATAAACTGAAACAAAACTCAGCGAATACTTGTTACACATTTATGAGCCATACACCTTTATAAACATTTAAGTGTGTACTTTTAAATGATCGGATTCAAAACGAAAACAAATATTCTCTGTTTAAGTAATTTGTATAAAACCAACAAGATTTCCAGCTTCTCAAACGCTTCCTAATTATTTTTAATTCGGCCACGCCCACTCGCGCAAAAGATATTCACATGCAAATCTCCACATGGAACGCGATCGCCCTCATTACCTCAACAACAAAACACTTCACTTCACTTTTCGTCGAGTTTGAAAGACGTGCCTGAGCTTACATTGGATTTACATCAGAAGAAGAAGAACGATATTTGAAGACAAGAAAGATAAGGTAAGAAATTCTTACATATTAGTTTGCTATTGTTGCATAAATTTCACATTGCAGTTGAACTGTTGCTAGATATATGGTGAATATTATAATATTTAGACCCGTGTTTACTGTTACTGTGTTTGTGGATATCTGCTCAAACGTAGATAGGCTATGTATATGGTAGGCCTAACCATAATGTTTTATATTTGATCGCAATCGCGTTTTAATGTATCATATTTTTGATCGCGATCGCGTTTTAATGTATCATATTTTTGATCGCGATCGCGTTTGAATGTATCATATTTTGGAAAAGCAAAACGCTCCAAACGGCTTCATGTTTTTACTATTATCTCATTTCATATCATCATAGCGAATGGAAACATTTGAAGTAACATGATAATCAATATATTTTTCTCTAGCTTAGTTGTTACTGAAATCTTTTTGAAAATATATATAGGCTGCTATATTGTTATTATTTTATGCAGCACTGGCATAGCCTATACCTACAAGGCACAACAAACCTGGTGTTCATTATATATTGTTGGAAACATTTGTGTGAGTGTGTGTATTCTGTGAATTTTAAAAAGCAATTTTAACAAGAAAAATCTAAAATGTATTCCCAAAATCGTGCAGGCCTTTCTCTTGATATCAGTATGTTCACTTTTTTTTTTTTCAGGGCCCAGATGCCACTGAGTCCTGCTGACTTCAACATTCACAGTACATGTCTCTGTACATGAACATGGTAAAGTGAAAATCAAACACCTTAGAAAATGAAAGGTATGTACAATGTTTTTAGGAATGGCACAAAGGTCTCTTTCTTCAATAAGTGCTTTTTTGTTGTGTATCTTTAGATTATGTTGTGTTGTAAATAAATCCAAACAATTTTAAAAGCCATTCTTTTTTAAATCTCCTCATTCTTTGTGCAAGGTTGGTCAGAATGATGGGCCCTGATAAGCTCCTAATAGGGCCATTAGGGAGGTTCTTTGTCTTTCTCAGGTGTGGAAAGCTTTCATATTAATGAGGTGATCCGCCCCTTCGCATATTGCTTTCTAACACAAAACACGTCGTAAAATTTTTAAATCAATATATTGTCTTCTCTGAATGAGCAGTCAGGGTGATTCTCACATCGTTTTGGAGCAAATATTCTAGGCTACGTGATACAATTTTCAAAAGTCTTGTGAAGAAATAATCAGTATGGGTTTCATGACCTTATTTCAGTGAGAATTTATTTTTGTATTTTCACAAACCACGCATAAATGTC
Source organism: Scardinius erythrophthalmus (assembly GCF_964197995.2). Classification (NCBI taxonomy): domain Eukaryota; kingdom Metazoa; phylum Chordata; class Actinopteri; order Cypriniformes; family Leuciscidae; genus Scardinius; species Scardinius erythrophthalmus. The sequence goes on from NC_138226.1 coordinate 43,758,966, forward strand.
ATTATCTCAAAACTACAAACTTTTACATACATGCTGCTGATATATTATTGTAGCAGAGTTTGTGCTGAATACAGTGTAATTAGACTTTAGCCATGAAAATGTCACAAGTAACAGAAATAACCACAAATGTCAGAGCATGTCAGAACACCTCCAGGGCCCAGAAAACAGCTCAGACCTCAGAGGGTTAATAAAAGACATGATAGCGGAATCTAAACATCTCTATTCTCCAGCTGCAGTCGTCTTTGTTGAAAACCAGTTCAACCCAAGCGCTCTTTGGTGACGTGGGTGATTACGTAACCGCAGATCATCTGTCCATCATCGATAAAAGCCCGCCCCCGCAATTTGATTGGCCCGGCCTTCTGGGAGCCGGGCATAATTACTCCTCAACGGATCGAGTCCAGACCGAACTTCCCGACCAAAAAATGTTGTGGTGGAGTTCGGGCTGGCACCCAGGCTAGTAATTATAAACAAATCTAGTGTTAGGTGGGCGGAGACTTGGCTTCACACACACACACACATGATCTATACTCTACTCATTCATGTTTCTACCGTCAATGAGTGATGTATCATACGGAGCTTAAAACTAAACTTTAGTAACATATTGTATTTTAGTTGATGTTGTCTTGAACAGTTTTTTAAATCTGTAAGCGAAGGACCGCATTCTAACTTTTTCAGATAACGTTGTAAAACGTACGAATACTAAACCATTGCATTTTAACTTTATACATACATTGTTTTTAAAAAGTTTTTAAATGATTGTGGAAAACAAAACTCTTCTTTAATTAAAAACAACTCACTGATCTGTTACCCAATACATAGCTGGTGTGGGAGGGGTCTTGGTGTGGGAGTGGTCTAGGGATGGGAGGTGTCTAGTGGTGGGAGGTGTCTAGGGGCGGAGTCTACGTGTACCCAGTGTCCAGACCTCTGAGATCCCATTCTAACTTTTGGGGTGTAAGAGTGTGGTCACTTTTCGTTGAACTCCTCACAAGGACTTTGTAATTTTTGGAATTAAAATCTCTACACCTTTGGATATGGATAAGCGTTTTGGATATAGCCTACCTTTTGGATAAAACTTCGGTCTTGGATATTACTTTGGTGTTGGATAAATCTTTCGAGCTTTGGATATACCTTTTGGATATACATTTGGATATACATTTCATGTGGAATATACCCTAGGATATACCTTTGGAGATAATAAGAGTTTTGGCTCTCTTTCAACAAATGGTATGTACAAACGTAAGTCAGTTTTTAAATGTACGTATGTGTTTATGCGTTTGATATGTTTTAATATTTGTTTAATGTCTTAATACTAATACATTTTGATAGCTTTAAGATAATGCAATTTAAACTTTTTCATTTAACATTTTACAAATGTGTGAGAACACTAAAGATAAGTGTATTTTAACTCTATACAACGTTTTATACACATTTAAACACAATGTAATTGTAAAAGTACAGCTTTTCTTTAAATGTATGTTAGAAAAGTACAAATTTAAATGTGGATCGTAGGAGAATTTTCCCACGGTCACATGACCTGTCCAGAAAGTGGGGAGAGGTGTGGATGTTTGTAGGGAAGGGGGCCATGGGAAAATTTTCCCACCGTCACATGACCTGTCCAGAAAGTGGGAAGGGGTGTGGATGTTTGGTGGGAAGGAGGCTATTTTATTTTTTGATACTGTGATTTTTAACATGATATGGTTTTAATATTATGTGTTTGAGACACTTTCTAAAGATATTTTATGTAAAATGTAACATTTTATAAATAATGTGTGGAAGTTAAATGCTTATGGATCAACATTGTTTTTTAAAAAAAGATATCTTTTTGTAATGAAAAAACTCTCTTAACTCGTTTTACTTTTCTGTAAATGACTGAACATTGATTTTTCAATGTTTTAACATTTTTAAAATGTTGTTTTAGATGTTTTAACAAATTTTGATAACTTTAAGAAAATGCAATTTTAACTTTTTCATTAATGTTTTAACATTTTACAAATGAATGAACGCTAAAGATATGTGTATTTTAACTTTATACAATGTTTTATACATCTTTAAACACTATGTAAAGGTGAAAGTACAACTTTTCTTCAAATGTATATTAGAAAATAAACTATTTACTTGATATAATTTTAATACTTTATATGTTGTTTTAGATGTTTAATTCTAGAAAATGTTTGCAATTCTAAATATATAATTTAATATATAATTTAATTCAAAATATTTCCTTGGTTCACACCCATAAGGGGAGGAGCATGCATGGGAAAAAAAGCCACCGGTGGAAAGGGGCGGGGCAAGCTTGGGAATATTCCCATGTCAAAAAGGGGGCGGGGCTTAAGGGCAATAAATCACTCAAAGTGACATATGCTACACTATAACCTCTCTCTAAAGGGTGTGTTTTGGGCGTAACATGCAATAAACCAATAAGATTCTCATCTCCCCTTCCCGTTCGCGCCATGGCGGATTCGCTATTAACATGGAGAAATTTGCAAGTGGTAAAACTGAATGCTTCTCTAGCGAGGAAACGGATCTGCTCGTGCGTGAGGTTAAAGCGATCAAGCAAACCATCTACGGGACAAAGTGTTCTCGCGTTGTGGACCCACCTATAGGCGCATATTAGTAACACGCTCTTTAAATAACAACAAATATATTGTCCTGTTCTTCTGGATCTCTGTTACCTGCAGGAAATGTATGTGATCCTGTGTGTGTGAAAGCTGCTCCAGCTCAGCGTCTCTCCTCCTCAGATCATTGATCTCCTGCTCCAGTCGCTCCAGTCGTTCTTCAGCTCGACTCACTGCAGTCTTTTCCTGATCTCTGATCCGCTGTGTCGCCTCAGAGCGGCTTCTCTCAATGGAGCGGATGAGCTCAGTGAAGATCCTCTCACTGTCCTCCACTGCTGTGTGTGCAGAGCGCTGTTAGGACACACATCACAATCACACAGTGAGCTTCAGTGAGTCCTGACTGAGACTTCTCAAACTTCTCTTCTTCTCCAGACTCACCTTATAAGACTCTACAGCCTCTCTCAGCTGCTGAAGATCTTTCTCTCTCTGCTGGATCCTCTGCTGGAACGACCTCTGCGTCTCCTTCAGCTGCTTCTGCAGCACAAACCAACAACACAGATGGCACTTTATACTGTCACTATATCATCATGTGAAGAGTTTTAAAAAAGTTTGCCTTGATAAATGTTTACGGTGTATTTTCACCATATTTTCTGTTAAGATAATATGAAAATATGAAAGTTCACTTGCAGCTTCTGTTCACTTCTGTAACGTCTGCAGTGTGAATGATGTTTCCTGATCATATGGTGCCAATATAAATAGTGTCAACATTATTTCATCCTTGTCTAGTTTCATACCTGTTTCTCTGTCCTCTGTGCTGCAGCTGATACAGTGTCGTGGTTTTTATGATCGTCCATCGTACACAGCACACATATAAACTTCTGGTCAGTGCGACAGAAAACCTCAAGGAGTTTATCATGTGTTTGGCAGATCATCTCCTGCAGTCGTCCAGTGGCATCCGTCACTTTATGTGGCTTACGGGAGTGAAATTCCTCATGACGGTCAAAATGAGTTTGACAGTAAGACTCCAGACACACCAGACAGGACTTGACGGCTTTGTATTTTCTTCCAGTACAGACGTCACACTGCACATCTCCAGCTCCAGCGTAACAGTCAGCAGGAAGTTTAGTCTTCTTCAGTTTCTCCACCACTTCAGCCAGCATGGTGTTTTTAGCTAAAGCAGGTCTTGGACTGAAGGTCTGTCTGCACTGAGGGCAGCTGTAGACTCTCATCTGATCCTCCTGATCCCAGCAGCCTGTAATACAGATCTTACAGTAACTGTGTCCACAGGAAGTGGTCACTGGATCCTTCAGGAGATCCAGACACACTGGACACATTAACTCATCCTGAGAAAATCTGGCTTCTGCCATTTTACTGCACGAATACTGAGACACAAACACACAACAGCTCAACTGCACTTTAGTTTCTCTTTCTCAAACTCTTCCTGCTTCCTGGTTCTGTGTTTGAGTGACGTGTGCAAAACAGGTTTATCAAGTCTATAAACCATCATAAAGCCTCATTCCTGCTGAGTTCAGATTCTACAACAGTAAATGCAAAAACATTCACTGTAAACCCTAATGCTCAAAATAATTAATTGGTTTGAGAAGGGTACATTTAAATTAAACAAATTAGTTATCTTTTATATGTATTTAGAAAAGAAAGCTTTAGCGTAAGTTCTGCTGGGAAGACTCAATTGTTACGTCACTTATTACCTTCTCATCTAACCAGTCATGTTCTAATACTTGTGGTATAAAAGATCGGTACTTACACATGTCTGAGTTTGCAGATGCTGATGCTTTCATTCCCCTCCATCCTTTCCACCACCACCAGGATGGTCCCTTCCCATACCTCCAGGGGGTCGGCTGCGCTCCGCCTTCGTCTTCAGGCAGGAAATGCAGAGTCCGTACCCTCGGGTTGCAAGCTACAGATGGGGCCTACGCCAAAGAACTTTATAGCATATATTGCTTGCTGGGCTGGTAATAAATGTATAATTGTTACAGTATTTATTCTCCAGAGTCTTTCTGGTAGATCTTTTTCTTCTAAAGTTCACAAAACTGACACATTGTAAGTAATCTGAATTGTTTAATTGTTTTCAGTTTTATGAAATTGTTTCTTGAAATTTAGACAAACTTATATTTAACTGAAACTGGGCTGGGATTTCTATTTCTCAGCATGCTTTGTAAATTAAGTGTTATATAATATTGTTTGTACAAGATTAATGTTAAGTGGGAGATATAGCTATGTTTTTAGGGGGTTTCCATCATGGTGATGAGTAGAGCATGAGTTTGGTTTGAGAACAGATATATGTTATATGTTCAATATTGTCATAGTCCAATTCCGAGTAAAATGTTACGCAATGTTGGGGTGTGGGGGGCCTGAGATCCTGGGCCCACAAAATGGTAAACCCAACCCTGACTGGAGATCACGTCGGGGTCACCACTTTGTAAGGAGGTCTTTACATTATCATGCAACTGCATGACCAATAACACCTTCTGTAACAATAAATACAGTCTTACATGTCTTGTCATGTTACTGAGGGTGTTACTGATACATCCTTTTCAAATTTTTTGGCTTTCAGATTGTCGCCCACACATTGACAACATCCTGTCGGTGAGCGGATCATCCTACACAATAGAAGCAGTTTCGGATTCTCTTTCCGTCCCAACTGCCCTTCCAGAGTCTTGTCCCGCCAAGAACACCCTTCCAGAGTTTCGTCACGTCATGTCTGCCGAGCCTGAGTTTCTTCATGTCATGTCTGCCGAGCCTGAGCTTCTTCACATCATGTCTGCCGATCCTGAGCTTCTTCACATCATGTCTGCCAAGCCTGAGCTTCTTCACGTCATGTCTGCCGATCCTGAGCTTCTTCACGTCATGTCTGCCGAGCCTGAGTTTCTTCACGTCATGTCTGCCGAGCCTGAGCTTCTTCATGTCATGTCTGCCGAGCCTGAGCTTCTTCACATCATGTCTGCCAAGCCTGAGCTTCTTCACGTCATGTCTGCCGATCCTGAGCTTCTTCACGTCATGTCTGCCAAGCCTGAGCTTCTTCACGCCATGTCAGCCGAGCCTGTGTCTTCAGACGAGATGGCCGCCACGTCTGAGTCGGCTACGGAGGATGCAGTGCTCATCATGGTAGCCACGGCTGTTTTCTGTGTGTGGGCAGCGTACACATCAGTTCCGTTCCCTTTTCAAACTGGCGCAATGCTTATTTGCTGTAGAAAATGCATGATTTGATTAGTTGAACATGAAGAGGACTTATCCATCTGGCATGGCCGCTCGCTCTAACGTTAACCTAGATAAATGTTTGCTATTATTTGGTGCATATCCAAGTGTTTGTGCGGAGTGTGGAGCGAGCACTGCCTGACATGGAGGCGCCGACGCGGTCACTTGCATTTTCCTATCAACAGTGGAAAAACTTAAAATACTCCATTTCTGGTCATACAGAAAAGAATACATCATTTGACTACTTTTATTTGTGTAAACTCACAATAACAAGAAAACGTTGTGCTTTTGTAAAAGAAAAGAAAATGAACAGGACACGGTTTCATGGTCTCTGTGAATTGGAGAGCATCTCAAAAATGAACTGAAAAACAACGTATAGACTAGCCTCCAGTGTTGCCACAGTTACTCTGAAAAAGTATCTGATTACTGATTACTCCTTTAAAAAGTAACTTAGTTACTTTACAGATTACTTGATTTTAAAAGTAACTAAGTTAGATTACAAGTTACATTCGGCAGCTGCCGACAACACCCCCGCCACCTCAACATAAAAGTGACAACCGGTTTTGCCAACACTCACTTTATTGGAAGTGCATGTTTTTACAAAAAAATAAAATAAAGACAGTCTTTCTTGACTTCACTTAACATAAATACTTGTTTTTCTAAAAACATAAAATAAAGACAGTATTTCTTGACCTGATATATTTAACTGTTAACACTGTAATGGCAAAACCTACTATTTATAATCTACATTGTTTATAAATGTAACTATTAAATTCTTTTTAACATGTTTTATGAACATTGAACCTGTTGTTCACAGCATTAGAGCAGCAAGGAGTGGTTTTACAAAACAAAACAAGTGTATAACACCACATGTAGGCTGATATCATGTCTACTTTTGTTACTTTGGCCCAATCTTATGTTATCTTATATCCATGTTATGAGTGAAACAGTGGAGTGGGGCGAGTAAACCAGTGGTTGTACCACGTTAACAGAAGCTTCTCAAACCTTTTGTCAGAAAGTATATTTCTTCTAGGAGTGAGCACCAAACCTCCCAGACTGAAAAGCCGCTCCACAGGAGCACTTGATGGGGTTGGAGTGTTATACTTCAAGAAAATGTTCTTTATGTTTGAAAACTGATGCAGAATCTAAAGGTCATAGGCTGACCTCAGGTAGTCCATGACTTAATTTTCTGCAGAATAGGTCTCCTCTGGCTCTGCCTCTAAAGTGAAAAAGTCCATCTCACCTTAGCTGGCAGATGTGGTGGGCACACTGGCAGGGCTCTGTGCTGCAGGAGCAGTTGTACGGCGGCACTCTGCTGTCAGAAGCTCTTTTACTTGCTCCCTCCTACCTGCATCTCTCAGCCATCTGAGTTTGAATTGTGGACAACTGACAGCTGTGAAAAGGGCATCTTTGTCGTCCAGCACACCGGCAAAACGAGTCTGGATAGCCTGAAAAAATATAATTGATATGTTTATGCCTACAAGGCCTACTATTTATTATGTCATTGAATTACTTACAAACCATGCCTAATGTGGGATCAATATTATGATTATTATTTTGTTTTAGGTTACTTACTGACATTTGTATTTTTGTATTTTTTTTATCTTCTTTTGCAATGATAATGACTATTCTGTTCCATGTTCATGAATAGTGTGATGCAAGAAATTTAAACTAGCTTAAAAGATGGAGCATACCTGCACTATGGCATCTGGAAGGCCTGCAGTCATCCTGGAGAGGGCATCTTTCACATCCAGGGTCTTCTGCATCAGAACTTCAAGTGTGGGTAGTAAAGTCCCATAAGGACAGTCACCTTGTAAAATGTCCAGTGCTGCAGTCAGAGGCTTCATGGCGGTGCAGTTCTCATGCAGGAACTGCTACTCTTTGTCTTTGAAGCACTTAACTCCCAGCTTGATGCACAGAGTATTCAGCTCACTCATGGGGATTTCTGCAATTCTCTTTACAGCATCAAAAAATGAATTCCACCTTGTGGATGTTGGTACCAGGAGCTTTCTTTTGCTGACTTCCTTCACTGTTTCTGATGCAAGGGTAGATCTACTTGATTTGGTCCAAAGAGCTGTGCATTTTGCTGTGCTGCTCCTATACACAGCCTTGCTCTCTGCATTGGAAGTTAAATATTTCTCCACATCATTTGTGGAAATGAGGTTGATGGTGTGTAAAGCACACCTGTGGTGCGGGGGAAGAGACAGCTGGCAATCACTTTCCTCCTCAGCTGAGAGGATTTCTGACAGATCTAAAAAAAGTGACATCCTCATCTATGGGGGTGGTCTCTCCCTCCTCCGTCTCATCATCGGACTCTGTGACAGGCTGATAAACAATAAATGCCTTGACAAAGTTGGATCCATTATCAGTCACTGTTGCAACTACTTTGTTGAGTAGTCCATATGAAGAGTGAATGTTTTCGATTTCTGCACCAGTAACATCATACGTGTGTCTACCGCCAATTCTCCCACATGCCAGTGCAGCCTTGTTGCGCTCTAATGTGGATCTACTGATCCAGTGGAGTGTTACTCCCATATAACTTCTGTTGTTAGCAAATATCTGCGGTAGTTGACACAAAGTCGACCTCATTCAGCGTGGCCTTCAGATTTCTCTCCATCACTGCATACTCCTCCTCCATGTAAGAAGAAAAAGCTGTTCTGTGAGGCAGCGCGGCATTGACAGTAGTAGGGATCTTGTTTATTATGGCACGAAACGAGGGCGAGTCAACCGTGTTTAATGGCAGCATTTCCTCTACAACAAACTGCCCAACCAACTTCTTCAGCTCTCCCCCACTTACTGGTTTTGCACCGGAGTCCAGCTTTTGTTGTTTGGGTGGTGGGGGACTTCCCTCTCTCTGCTTCACATCACCTGGCGGGACTTGCTCTGTAAGTTTGACTGTGCAGTGCTGTGACTCCAAATGTTTTTTTTTTCAAATTTGACGTAGTGTTTCTGTAGCTAGATAGCACTTTGTCGCCAGCACAGAGTGTACAACGAACCTTAACCCCCTGAGGTCGACAATCACGCCGGCGTGATCTGCTCGTTTTTTTTTATATCAGTGCAAAATACTCTGTTGATTTTGATTTTACATACTTGTATTGTACATCATTCAAACTGTTAAATGTCTTCTTTTATTTGTGTACACTCATAATAAAAACAAAATGTTGTGTTTTTCGTAAAACAAAGAAAATAAACATGATGCGCGTTCTGCCGTCTCTCTCAATGTGAAACTCATTCTGAAACTCATTCTCAGCGAATGTTTGTCACACAGACTTGAAACGCATGTCTATACAACGCTTGGAATCTCTATTTTAAAGTATGTAAATTATATAAAAAACAAATATTCTATTTTAAAGTAATCCATACGAAAGCAGCGGCATGTACAGTTTCTCAAACGCGTCCTCATTAAATTTAATTTGAACACGCCTACGAGCGCACGAGCGATTGACATGCAAATGATCCATGCGGAGAAACGCAGACCTGTAAACGCCCTCATCACCTCAAAACAAAGAAGTAGAGACTTCGTAACTTACTCCTTGTCAACGCGATTTGAAGACAAGAAAGATTTAAGGTAAGAAATTTTTACATATTAGTTTGTTATTGTTGCATAAATGTCACATTGCAGTTGAACTGTTGCTAGATATATGGGGAATATTATAATATTTAGACCCGTGTTTACTGTTAAGCCTACTGTGTTTGTGGATATCTGGTCAAACGTAGATATGTATGGTAACCATAATGTTTTATATTTGAGCGCGATCGCGTTTGAATGTATCAGATTTTGCAGCGCGATCGCGTTTGAATGTATCCGATTTTGCAGCGCGATCACGTTTGAATGTATCATTTGAAAATTTGAAAAGCAAAACACACCAAACGGCTTCATGTTTTTACTATTATCTCATTTCATATCATCATAACGAATGGAAACATTTGAAGTAACATGATAATCAATATATTTTTCTCTAGCTTGGTTGTTACTGAAATATTTTGGAAGATTTATACTGCTATCTATTGTTATTATTATTTTACCCAGCACTGCGCATAGCTTATGCCTACAAGGCACAACAAACCTTGTGTTCATTATATTATATATATTGTTGGAAACATTTGTGTGTGTGTGTGTGTGTGTGTGTGTATATTGTGAATGTTAAAAAGCAATTTTAACCAGAAAAATCTAATATTTATTTGCAAAATCGTGCAGGCCTTTCTCTTGATATCAGTATGTTCACTTTTTTTTCAGGGCCCAGATGCCACTGAGTCCTGCCAACTTCAACATTCACATGAGTCTCTGGAACATGAACATGGTAAAGTGGAAATGGAAGTGGAACACCTTGGAAATGAAAGGTATGTACAATGTTTTTAGGAATGGCACAAAGGTCTGTCTTTGAAGTGTTTTTTTTTGGCATTTGTTGTGTATCTTTGGGTTATGTTGTGTTGTAAATAAATCCAAACAATTTAAAAGCCATTCTTTTTTAAAACTCCTCATTTACAGTATTGTGAAAGGTTGCTCAGAATGATAGTTGCCTGATAGCTCCTAATAGGGCCGTTAGGGGAGGTTCTTTGTCTTTCTCAGGTGAGAAAAGCTTACATATTAATGAGCTGCCGCATAAGGCTTTCTAACACAAAACACGTCGTAAAATTTTTAAATCAATATATTGTCTTCTCTGAATGAGCAGTCAGGGTGATTTTCACATAGTTTTGCAGCAAATATTCTAGGCTACGTCATACAATTTTCAAAAGTCTTGTGAAGAAATAATCAGTATGGGTTTCATGGCCTTATTTCAGTGAGAATTTTTTTTTGTATTTTCACAAACCACGCATAAATGTCATTATCTCAAAACTACAAACTTTTACATACATGCTGTTGATATATTATTGTAGCAGAGTTTGTGAACAATAAGCTAGAGAACAAGAAGCTACGGGGAAATCGATTGGTGGAGGACTATGCATGTATATTAACACCAAGTGGTGTAGACACCATATCATTAGACACACCATCAATTCCCCAAATCTAGAACTCTTATCAGTTTCCCTAAGACCTATATATTTACCACGAGAGTTTGGGCAACTATTTGTATGTCTAGTGTATATTCCCCCTGACGCAAACTACAAAGCGGCTGCAGATGCGATAAATCACCACATACAAGAACTTGAGGCAGTGTCCCCAGACACTCCTAAATTATTCTGGGTGACTTTAACCCCCTGAGGTTGGCAATCACGCCGGCGTGATCTGCTCGTTTTTTTTTTATATCAGTGCAAAATACTCTGTTGATTTTGATTTTACATACTTGTGTTGTACATCATTCAAAGCTGTTAAATGTCTTCTTTTATTTGTGTACACTCATAATAAAAACAAAATGTTGTGTTTTCCGTAAAACAAAGAAAATAAACATGATGCGCGTTCTGCCGTTTCTCTCAATGTGAAACATTCTGAAACGCGACAGAAAATTACCTGTAACTCAGCGAATGTTTGTCACACAGACTTAAAACGCATGTCTATACAACGCTTGGAATCTCTATTTTTAAAGTATGTAAATTATATAAAAAACAAATATTATATTTTTAAGTAATCCATACGAAAGCAGCGGCATGTACAGTTTCTCAAACGCGTCCTAATTAACTATAATGTGAACACACCCACGCGCGCACAAGCGATTGACATGCAAATGATCCATGCGGAGAAACGCAGACCTGTAAACGCCCTCATTACCTCAAAACAAAGAAGCAGAGACTTCGTAACTTACTCCTTTTCATTGAGTTTGGACGACTGTAAGCTGTGCTGTGCTGTGCTGTTTACCTTGAATTTACCTCGGATTTACCTCAGAAGAACGCGATTTGAAGATGAGACGATTTTTAAGGTAATACATGTTAAACTGGTCGTGCCAGATTAAAATGTATGTTATGTATGGATATTTTTATATTCTATAATAAAACACAGCATGGTAAAAGTAGGCTAATATATATATATATATATATATATATATATATATATATATATGTGTGTGTGTGTGTGTGTGTGTGTGTGTGTGTATTCTGTACATTTTAAAAAGCTATTTTAACCTGAAAAATCTAAAATGTATTCCCCAAATTGTGCAGCATAGTTTCTCTTGATATCAGCATGTTCACAGCTGTTTTGTTGTTGTTGTTGTTTTTAGAGGAACAAGATGCCACTGAATAAGTCCTGCTGACTTCAACATTCACATAAGTCTCCATACATGAACATGCTAAAGTGAAAAATCAAACATCATGGAAATGAAAGGTATGTACTATGTTTCAGGAATGGCACAAAGGTGTGTGACAGTTCAAGTCTCTGTCTTTAGTTCAGTGTGTTAAATAATGTGTTTTTTTGTCATTTGTGTATCTTTGGATTATGTTGTGTTGTAAATAAATTAAAAACAATCAAAAAGCCATTCTTTTTTAAATCTCCTCATTCTTTGTGCAAGGTTGCTCAGAATGAAAGGGCCTGATAGCTCCTAATAGGGCCGTTAGGGGAGGTTCTTTGTCTTTCTCAGGTGAGAAAAGCTTACATATTAATGAGCTCCCGCATAAAGCTTTTTCACACAAAACACGTCGTAACATTTTTAAATCAATATATTGTCTTCTCTGAATGAGCAGTCAGGGTGATTTTCACATAGTTTTGAAGCAAATATTCTAGGCTACGTCATACAATTTTCAAAAGTCTTATGAAGAAATAATCAGTATGGGTTTCATGAGCTTATTTCAGTGACAATTGTTTTTTGTTTTTTCACAAACCACGCATAAATGTTATTATCTCAAAACCACAAACTTTTATATAGTTGCTGCTGATATATTATTGTAGCAGAGTTTGTGCTGAATACAGTGTAATCAGACTTTAGCCATGAAAATGTCACAAGTAACAGAAATAAGCACAAATGTCAGAGCATGTCAGAACACCTCCAGGGCCCAGAAAACAGCTCAGACCCCAGAGGGTTAATGGCTGCTCTTTGTCATCTGCATTACCTCACTATCAGCAATATGTGAATTGCGCCAGGCGTGGATCAAAAATATTTGATCTATGTTATGGCAACATAAAAAATGCTTACAAAGCAGTCAACAAACCAGCGATAGGCGGGTCAGATCATAACACTGTCTTTTTATTGCCCTCTTATCGACAAAAACTGAAAAGGGAAAAATCAAAAATCGCATCAGTGCGTGTGTGGGACGATGACAGTGTGACAGCTCTGCAGGGCTGTTTTGACTGCACAGAGTGGAGCGTTTTTGACTGTGTAGATCTCGACGAGCATACGGATGTTGTCACGTCATATATTAACTTTTGTGTGGATAATGTGATCCCGACAAAACGTGTGAAACAGTTTGCTAATTCAAAACCTTGGATTACAACCGAAATTAAAATTCTGTTAGTGGATAAAGAAAGAGCATTTAAAGCAAATGACAGGTATGGAGGGAAGCTGATTCAGAAGAAAATACAGACGAAAATCAAACAGGGCAAGAGACAATATAAAGACAAAGTTGAACAACAACTTAAGGAAAATAACTCACGTATGGCATGGAGGGCTATTAAAACTATCATAGGTCAAAATCACCACTCTAACACCCCGGAACATACAGTCGAGCAAGCAAATGCCCTGAATGAACACTTTGCGAGATGGGAGAGTGACGTGCCAGCCAATCCAATAAGCCTTGATGGAAGAGCAAGTGCCTCAATCAGGATAAGCTGTGAGGAAGTGGGGCGGATCTTCTCCCATATAAGGACAAGGAAAGCTGCCGGCCCTGACAGGCTGGAAGGCACCATCCTAAAGAGCTGCAAAGAACAACTGAGTCCGGTGTTCAGAGGACTGTTTCAGAAATCACTTGACACACATAAAGTCCTAAAGATATGGGAAAACAGCGGAAATTTTACCACTTCCTAAGAAACCCAAACCAGTTGGAATGAACGATTTTAGACCAGTAGCACTCACTTCTGTTGCTATGAAGTGCTTTGAGCAGATCATTTTAATTCATCTCAAAATACAAACCAAAGCTCACATAGACACATTACAGTTTGCTTATAGGGAGAAAAGGGGTGTGGAATATGCTGTCACAACCCTTCTGAATGGAATTTACAAACATCTTGAAACACCTGCCTCTCATGTACGCATCCTGTTTGCAGACTTCTCTTCAGCTTTTAATACCATCCAGTCACACATGTTGATAGAAAAGCTGACAAACATGGGTGTAAACCTCAATCTTGTAAAGTGGATTCAGAACTTTTTAACAGGCAGACAACAGTATGTGAGGGCGGGTCACAGCCAGTCTAGAACCATCATATATATATATATATATATACAGGGAACATCATAAAATAAATTTATCAAGAATTAAATCTATCAGTTTACCCAATCTCCGTTTGTATAACGTGTATTAAAATACTTTAAATAAACATAATCTTTTAACTCTTTTTTTCTCAGTCACTATAACATAATTTTCTGATCATTAATCAGTTAAAGCACATCAACTAAACATTTTTATGAACAATACAGAAGTAATGTTTCTCAATCGACATCAATTGGAATTCCTTTTGAAACCCAGTGTTGGGGAAGTTACTTTTAAAAAGTAGTGTTTGCTCGTTACTCGTTACTTTTTAAAAAAGTAATCCGTTACTTTAGTTAGTTACCCCGTTTGGAAAGTAACTTTTTACGTTACTCGTTACTTTTACGTTACTTTTATGTTTCTTGACTTTGGGCAGAACCCAATATCTGTTCCTAAATATGTAGACATAAAGTTATACAATGGAGGACATAACAGGTAATTATTTTGTGCTCTTTATTATAAAAAATAGTACCAATTTCGAAAGAAAAAGAGTCCTTCTCATTGGCGCTGCTGTGTGCGGCAACTTTTATTCTCAGCCGGCTCTGCATCATGGGGTAGAGTGCGACACTCCGCGATGAGCAGCGCGCCCGCTTCTCTCCGCTCCGCTCCCCCTATCCACCGAACTTTAAATTTCGGCAACAGCCAATAAAGCGCTCCTGCTCTCTAACACCGGTGCGAATCGCGTCTTGATAGCATAGGACAAAATGATATAGAAGACATAAGCTTAGTTTTCAGACATACGACTCACTCTAAGGGAGTAGGAGAAAAAAAAGAGATTTTGAGAGAAAAAAATATATTTTGTTTAAAAGTACACATATTCAAGCTTTCTATAGGCTATATTTCTCAGGTCTGTGAGACAAGTATAGCTTATCCGAGTTTCGGTTCATTTACAGTATGGAGACGAGCTCAGTTCACGCGCTGGTGCCGTCATGATTATTTTGCATGCTATATTTACTTATTTATTAAATTCAGGCAATTAATTGGTTGGTAAAACATTGATTAAAACTAAGATAAAATTAATACAAAACGAAATTCGTTTTAAAGAAAGTCTTTCTACTAAAACAAACTTAATAAAGTGGTCTAAATCATGTCTGCCCACTCCATTTATCTCCCGATATATTGCACAAAATTATGATCTTACTCATGCTTTTCCCTTTTCATATAATCAACATAGATTAAATTATTTATTTATTTATTTTATTTAAACAAAAATATGAAACATTGATTAAAATTAAGATACAATTAATACAAAACGAAATTCACTTTAAATACAGGTTTTCTACAAAAACAAACTTAATAAAGTGGTCAAAATCATGTCTCCACACAAAATTTTTATTTAATTTTATTTAAACATAAATATGAAACTAATTTGTTTTCTTCAGTTCTCAACAGTTCTCTTCTCTCAAGCGCGCAGCTGAGGCAGTGTCGCTGTCAAATATATCCATGGGAAAAGTAACGTTGCGCCGAATTGAAAAAGGAACTACGTTTCGTTACCAAATTTTTAGTAGTAACGCGTTACACTACTTTTTACCCGAAAAAGTAGTTACGTTACTGTAACGCGTTAACCCCCTGAGGTCGGCTGTCGCGCCGGCGCGATGGGCTCGTTTTTTTCCGTATGAGTGCAAAAAAAAAATAAAAATAAAATAATAATTTTTATCTTATATGCTTGTGTTATACATCAATCGATCCTGTTTAGTGTGTATTTTTTTTGTGTATGCTCATAATAAAAACAAAGTGTTGTGCTTTTTGCCAAATAAAGAAAAATAAACATGATGCGAGTTCTGCCTACTCTCCGTCAGTGAAGTCAATTCTGAAACGCGTCCGAAAATGAACTGTAACTCAGCGAATACTCAGTCAAACAGGCATACAGTCACACAGGCATGAAGCTTGAATTTTCTTCTTTTAAATGAAGTAATTTTTATGAAAAACAAATATTCACAGTTTATGTAATATGTATGCAAAGAGAGAGATGTCAGTCGTTCTCATCTCAGCTAATTAAGTTTTAATGTGCTCCGCCCACGGAGAGCGCGCGCTATTCAAACGCAAATGTGAGGCGATCCAAACAAACCTGTGAAACGCCCACATCAGCTGGATAACACACCGCGAGTTCACTTTCAGACTTATGTACTTTACGATGCTGTGAGGAATAATACTATCTTGATAATAATCCTGCAAAAATTTAGCTCAGATGATCTGGAAGTATCATTTCGAGGAGCAAACGGATCCCGCTGAGGAATTAGGTCAGTTCTGTTTGCTTTGTTCTAATCTGAATGAATGAACGCACAGATGCGTGCTGTTGTGGAGCTACAGCTGGCAAAAATACTGTTTAAATATGAATTGCGTTTCTGTGTATGAATGAATGAACGAACGAACGCACAGATGCGTGCTGTTGTAGAGCTACTACAGCTGGCAAAAATACTGTTTAAATAATATGAATCGCGTTTGAATGAATGAACGCACAGATGCGCGCTGTTGTGGAGCTACTACAGCTGGCAAAAATACTGTTTATATAATATGAATCGCATTTGAATGAATGAACGCAGAGATGCGTGCTGTTGTGGAGCTACTACAGCTGGCAAAAATACTGTTTAAATATGAATTGCGTTTCTGTGTATGAATGAATGAACGAACGAATGCACAGATGCGCGCTGTTGTGGAGCTACTACAGCTGGCAAAAATACTGTTTTAATATGAATCGCGAATACAAAGAAAGATTACACTGGAAATATTGTTACAATTTTAAATGTTGTTGTAATTGTATAACCTTAATTGTATATAAAAAAAAATATATATATATATATAAGGATAGATGTAAACAAAATCTTAAAAGGTCATTATAAGCCTTCTCTTTAAATAATTTTATTATGCTTTATTAGTGACACATTTGGGAAGAGAATATATTCCAAATCTGAAAATACAGTATGAGAACAATTAACTGCACAATTACTAGAAATGTTTACCTTGGATATTGTACAATTTGCAAGCAAAATTTGTGGAAAAAAACAACAAACCAGTTATATATTGTCCTTGCATTTTTGTGGCTCATTCACACACCTGAATGAAAGGCTCATTACGTATGCAGCCTCATTATGCGGGCCCCATTGACTCCACAGGTGTGAATCACGCCCACCCGCATATGGCCTTTCCAAACAAAAAGTGTTTTACAAGATTTAAATCAATGCATTGTGTTATGTGAATGATTAGGCAGGATGATTTTCACATAATTTTGAAGAAAAAATTCTAGGCAACGTCATCCATTTGTCAAAAGTCTTATTTACATATATTTAGAATGTGTTTTATGGCCTTATTTCAGAAACTTTAGTTTTTTGTTTTTGAAAAAACCATGCATAAACATTATTCTATCAAAAATACAAACATGTACATGCAAGTTGTTCATATATTATGGTAGCCCTGTTTGTGCTAAATAGAGTGAATTTACACCTTTGCCATTAATATGTTTATAAGCAACTGAAAAAAGCACAAATGTCAGGGCATGTCAGAACATCTCAAGGACCCCAAAAACCCCTCAGACCCCAGAGGGTTAAAGTAACGCATTACACACAACACTGTTGAAACCCATGAACATACTTCCACAATATCTTACGTTTATATGAAAAGTTCAAACATCTTTTGTCAGAAAACATGAAGCAGCGCCACCTCGGACGGGGAATGAAACGAGACAGAGAGAACAGCCCGGAAACTATCAGCTGTCACTCCTCGTCTAAGCGTCCTGGACACAGTGGTGAACAGGGTAAAACATAAAACACAAAGACCACAAATCTACGTGAGATGAAACCCTTAAATGATCTACTGAATTCGGGAAGCAAGATGGCGCCAGTGTACTCGGCTTGCCGTTTCTCCCATTTGTCTCAGTTTGTTGTACCTTTGGTACCTGTTCATCTGACATCCGTACTGTTTGTATTATACACGGTGTTACACTGGTATCATGTAGTCTCAATATTGACATACAATCATCAAGACTTACTCAACATTCAAAGCAGTATGGGAGATTTCCTCGGATTTTGTCCTGCTCTGCATTCTTGTTTTCAGTCCTCGTTCAACCAACCTGTGGTTGAGTTCGCTCGCCGGCTACCTTGCTGCGTTCCTCCTCTAAGGAAGCGCCGCAGGAAGAGAGGCTGTCGTGGTGGTGCTCGGGTGAGAATCAGACGGGCTATTGTTTCTTCTAGACAACCTATGATGGCGTTTCCCTTGGCTACTATCAGCTTGGAGGGCCTTCATTTGATGTGACAGTCACGGGATTATAGATATGCTTTTCATCTCCCTGTTGTCCCGGACTTCACTCACTCATCTATTTACTCTGCTACTCCGCGTTTACGGATTCGCCGGAGAGGAGTGAACTGTCAGATTTTACATCAATTGGACTTTGTTCACCTGGATTTGGCTTTGTCAATACAGCCTCTTTTGAATATGGCCCTAGTCAACACCAGGTCCATATGCAACAAAACGTTTATTTTAAATTACTTTTTTACCAGACGTAACTTGGATATTCTATTTCTGACGGAGACCTGGGCCGGTGTTTGTTGAGTTGTCAGTCTTCGAGGAACTTTGTCCTTCAAACTGTTGCTTTATTAGTACCCCAAGATCTGCTGGTAGGGGTGGTGGTGTTGCTATGGTTTTTAAATAATCACTTAAAAATAAACACTGTTTCTGTCCGGAGCTACTCATCGTTTGAGGCACAGTGTGTAACATTACAGTCTGCCTCCTTTGCGCTATTCTGTGCTCTTATTTACAGGCCACCTAACTTGGCTGGGGCTTTTGTAAATTATTTTTCAGATTTTTTAACTTCTGTTGTTCCGTTGTATGAACATATGTTACTATTGGGTGATTTTAATGTACATGTCTGCTGCCCTGGGCGTCCCGTGGTTGCTGAGTTTTGTAATGTCCTGGACTCATTTTACTCAACATATGAATCAACCAACACATGTCCTAGGTCATACTCTTGATCTTATTATGTCATATGGGACCCCTGTAGATAATGGATGTATTGAAAATCCTTCTTTTTCTGATCATAAGCCCATTGTATTTACGATCCCTGTTGTCAGCTCTGTCACTCTGAATAAGTCTGCAGGCTTTTATTCTCGCTTTGTCCCTTTTAAGATAAAACAACCAAAGCAAAAATTGTACTATTGGCTGGATAATAACACTTGCTGTCTCAGACAGGTGTGTCGCAAAGCAGAGAGGAGATGGAAGCATGATCGTTTAACTGTATCTTTTGAGATTTTCAAAGAGTGTTTGGTTAAGTTTCAGAGTGCTGCAAAGTCAGCTAGATCAAATATTTCTCTGATTTAATTGCTAAACACTCTCATAGACCTAAGATTTTATTTTCCACGATAAATTCTGTAATTAGTCCAAGGTCTCAGTTTCATGGTGAACCCTCGGCTGAACGCTGTGAGAGATTTTTAACATTTTTTGCTAATAAAGTGTTAGTGATTCGTTCATCCTTCACTTTACAGCTTCCAGATCAGTCTTCGAATTATTTTGCTAGTCCGTTTTTTCTTTCATAATTTTGAGCATGTCTCTTTAACGGAACTTTGTGAAGTGGTTAACAACATGAAGACAACTATCACCACACTTGATGTTATACCTTCTGATATTTTAAAAGCGACTTTTCCTATAATTGGTCCCAGTATCCAAGCGTTGATAAATTCATCTTTGGCATGCGGTTGTTCAGCCTTTGCTTAAGAAACAAGGTTTGGATGAGGGTTACTTTAATAATTATAGGCCTGTCTCTAAGCTATCATTTTTATCAAAACTGCAACTTTATTTTAAATGCTGCAAATTTACTAGAACCTTTTCAATCTGGTTTCACTGCCCACCATAGTACAGAGTCTGCACTGTTAAAAGTGTTTAATTACATTTTACTTGCAGATGACACCAGTAAAAATGCCGTATTGATCCTACCTGATCTTTCGGCTGCCTTTGATACTGTAGACCATAGTGTTCTAATTTGGCGTTTTTTTGGTATCAAGGGTACGGCCTTACAGTGATTTAGATCATATCTTAAAGACAGGTCTTTTTCAGTGGAGAGAGGTACATTTTCTTCATGTTCTGCACCTATAATTAGTGGAGTTCCTCAGGGATCGATTTTGGGTCCCCTTCTTTTTAACTTGTATATGCGTCCATTGGGGGATATTATTAGGAAGCACAATGTTTCGTTTCATTTTTATGCAGATTATTCATAGCTGTACCTGCCGTTAAAAGCTGGCGATTCAATTCAAACTTTGTTGGAATGCATCGGGGACATTAAGAAATGGTTAGCGCTTAACTTTCTCCAGATTAATGAGGACAAAACGGAGACAATTGTTTTTGGTTCTCCAAAATTGAGTAGTAGTATTATTAAAGAGCTAAGCAATCATTTCCCCTCTGTTTCCTCCCAAGTTAGGAATCTTGGTGTAATCATGGACTCAGAATTGTGCTTAACTAAACAAATAAATTCCGTGGTTAGGAATAGTTTTTATCAATTGCGGACTATTTCCAATATTAAATCGTTTTTGTCAGTGCAAGACTTGGAGAAGGTTACGCATGCTTTTATTACCTCACACCTAGATTACTGTAACTCTTTGTATCTGGGTCTCACGCAGTCATCTCTTGGTCGCCTCCAGTTAGTACAAAATGCAGCTGCAAGGAATATGATCATGTCACCCCAATTTTAGCATCCCTTCATTGGCTCCCGATTCATTTTAGAATTCAGTTTAAAATCTTATTGTTTGATTTTAAAGTTCTTAATAATCAAGCTCCATTATTGTGTCCGAATTCCGCCCCCCGTCTATGGAATCAATTGCCTCTGGACATCCGCCTTGCACCTTCCATTAACATTTTTAAATCAAAATTGAAAACATACCTCTACTCTCTGGCGTTTTGATACTCAATATCCTTGTTTTACTGTTTGTTTTGTGTGGTTCTACGTTACTGTCCTTTTATTTCGTTTATTTTTCTTACTATGCCTGTCCAGCACTTTGGATAGCTCTGCTATGTTGAAATGTGCTTTATAAATAAAATTTACTTACTTACTTACTGAAAAACAGGTGCAGACACAGCAGAGAATATAAAAGAAAATGGAATAGGAGACAGGTGTGGGAAATCAGCTTGTGATCTGTGCGCAGCTGCGCTGAATCAGCACTGATTGCCCAGGTCACGAGCTGCAGAAAATAACAGGACAAACACAGACAACAGGGAGAAAGAAAATAATAAATTTACTTAGAGCAGTGGCTGGATATGATTGGGGGACTGATAAGCAGTCACTAGATGAAATATACAGAGATATTATGAGATCAACAATTGATTATGGATGTATAGTCTATGGAGCAGCAGCTAAGACAATAAAACATAGACAGATACAGTATAGAGCTCTATGGCTGTGTATTGGAGCCATAAAGTCAACCCCCATTAATGCTGTTCTAATAGAAGCAGGTGAAATACCATTGGAGCTCAGAATAGAAAAATTGTCACTTTCATACTGGATTAGGTTAAAAGGATGTATAGAGGAAAACCCCACAAATATATCATATCAGAACTGCTGGGAATGTGACAAATTTAAGAGAAGTGGATTTGGATGGACATTGAAAGGAAGAGCTAGGAAATATGGCTTGGAGTCTATAGAGTTCACTAGGACTTCCCCAATTAGTAATATTCCACCATGGCTTTATCCAGCAACAGAAGTAGATATTAATAAAATAGAAAAAAAGAGAAAATGGCAAACGAATGAAGTGGGTAACAAAGCTAGTCTATATGTAAGAAATAAGTGTTTCAACCACCTTAAAATTTACGCAGATGGGTCAAAGAATAAGCAAGGGAGTGTGGGAACCGGTGTATTCATTCCTGAGTTTAAATGCTAAAAGACTTTCTGAGTATTTATCAGTTTACACAACAGAATTAGTGGCAGTTATAATAGGGTTACAATGGGGTGAAGAGGTTAAACCGGATAGGGTGGTAATTTGCTCTGATTCAGTCGCTGTTATGGGAAGCATCCAGTCGAGGAAAAGGGATAGAGATGATCTTATCATAGAACTCTTTCAAAATTGGTTTAGGATCAATAGATATGATATTGATGTGCAGTTTTGTTGGGTGCCAGCTCATGAGGGACTGAAAGGAAATGAGGGTGCTGACTTGCTTGCAAAAAAATAAATTACAATATCAATTACATTAGGAAAAGGGAAAGGGAAAGCTCGGATTAAGAATAAAGGTATGGAGATTTGGCAGGAAAAGAGGGATGAAGATTTGAAAGGAAGGAGATATTCTAAAATGAAAAAATCAGTTAATCAGACGGGTGTTGGATCTAAAAAGGCGTTTGGGGAAGGGGAGGAAGAAGGGGTATGAGAGATCAGGAGGGCACTTTACACAAGGCCATATACATGCCATATACACAAGGCACACATAAGAAATAATGAGAAAATATTTTTTATTGAGTTTAGCAGGGAATATTATATCATCTTCAAGCTCAGCACTTACTCAACTATAATCTGAACATGTTATTTCACTGATAGAAGCTCAGCTGTAGTATTAATGTAATAAAGAGAAAGTAAGAGACTCTATAACATCTCAGTGTTTATGATTTATCATGCAGCTCAAAGCATTATGGGTAGAATCTCTCTACAATCTATCCTGATTCATCAACACAGTTTCACTGATCCACAATAAATCATAAACCCAGGATAGAGCGGTTGAGTGAATGTGGTCTGGACTGTGTGGATGAGGCTCATCGTGTCAGAGACGCTGTAGAAGGACAGAGTTCCTGCACTGTGATCCACACACACTCCTATTCTCCTGTGATCCACACACACTCCTGTTCTACTGTGATCCTCACACACTCCTGTTCTACGGCTGATGGGCTTTACTGGGAGTTTAGTCTCTATGTTATTGTGTCTGAATGAGTAACTGGAGGAAGAGCAGATCAAACTCCAGGACTGATCATTACGTCCAAACCCACACTCATTACCAAATCCCTTCCTGCTGATGCTCTTATATGACACTGATATATCCACACGTTCACCACTACACTCAATCTCCCAGTAACAGCGTCCACACACACTCTCTCTACACAAAACCTGAAGATAATAATCAAATCTGTCTGGATGATCAGGATACGACTGAATCTGTGGGCAAGTGTAAGAAATCACTCTGTTCCTCTCAGACAGACGGAGGTTTTTATTCACTGTGTTCAGATCCAGATTGAGCTGATGGGAATCTGATGGAGATAAAACACATCAGAATCAGGAATTATGAATCTGTCTGATATTTTAATGTATCTTAACACTTCATGTTCAATATATCATCAGTGTCTCAGTGCAGTTTACCAGATATCCTGAGCAAATCATCATTTACATGATCAACTCTAAAACTCTTCTGTCATGTTTTCTTTCACTTCTCCAGGAAGAACATGAACACACTCAGTGAGTTTTTCTGCTTGTTTTCTCAGTGACTTACATTGTAGGAAGTCGTTCCTGGTCCTGGGAACAATGTTGGAGAAAGTGACTGTGGAAATCAACAGACATGAAGAGTGTGATTATCATGTCAAGAGAAAATGATCCCTGCATCCGTTCCTAAGACATTTCTAATATGATCTTCTACATGATCTGAGATGATGGAGGATCATTTCTGAGAGCAGAATCTCCAGGACTTTACCTCTGTGAGAGATCTTCTTCAGCTCCTCTTTGCAGAAATCCTCCAGTTTGTCTCTCAGCTGACGGACAGATTCTCTCACGCCATCAAAAGAGGAGAGAGAACTGAAGGGATTGTCATTTACGTCTGTAGATTCAGGAGGAGCTGAGAGAGACTGGAAACTCTAGAGAAAACAGAAATCAAAGCTCATCACCTCCACACTTCATCAATAACCTGCTCTACTGTCAGATTTGTGCGGCTCTTGTTGATCTTTAGTAACTCTCCTCAATCCAGCACTTTCACAGCATCAGCTTCATTCTTCTCATATTCATTATGTGACATTAGAGACACAAGCTCTAGCATTTGCCATTTACACTATATGTGAACTTTCAGGGATAATCAATTTAAGCTCAATATTAGCTTGAGAAGTACATAATTTTAATTAGAAATACTGCGAATTCTGACATCCAAATTTAGTGTGTTTTGAAATTATATATTTAAAAAATAAATTGGCAGAATAAACTGTGCACAGATCACGAGCTGATTTCCCACACCTGTCTCCTATTCCATTTTCTTTTATATTCTCTGCTGTGTCTGCCCCTGTTTTTCAGTAAGTAAGTAAGTAAATTTCTATTGGGTTAATGTTTCAGACTTTGCATATTATGGTTAACCAAAATCATATGTGTGGCATGTTTGGTGTCTATAAACTCCAATCTTCGTTTCCCATTTGTTAATTTACATTACATTTTGCTAACTTTGTGACGCATTAGTATTATAAGCATCTTAAAGATTCTTGTGTTAAACATCCAATCAAACTACATGTTCAAAGGCCTGCTTGAACAATAGGTCATAAAGTAAAATTTCCCTCCAAAGGGAAATCTTCTCATTGGCTCTTGCACCTCCAGAGGGTGTGACATCTTCACGCCTTAAAAACACAAGATCAGCTCTCTTAGCTCTTAGCTCCCTCTCTTAGTCCCTTTCTGAGATGCTGACGTGAAGATGATGCTGAAGTAGAAGTTTCTAAGTACCCCCAAGCTTGTGCCAGGCTGCGGCCTTGTCTTTCCATTCACCAAAGATACTCTGACTACCATCATTTAACTCCAATACTTTATGGGCCCTATCTTAACGATCTAAGCTCATGGTCTAAAGCAGTGGTTCCCAACCCTGCTCCTGGAGTACCCCCAACACTGCACGTTTTCTTTGTCTCCCTAATCAAACACACCTGATTCAACTCATCAGCTCATTATCACATGGGTTAATGAGCTGATGAGTTGAATCAGGTGTGTTTGATTAGGGAGACAAAGAAAACGTGCAGTGTTGGGGGTACTCCAGGAGCAGGGTTGGGAACCACTGGTCTAAAGAGCAAGGCGCAAGTGCACTTAGAGCGTGACCAAATCCACTTTTGCTAGTTTAACGACGGGAAAAATGGTCGGCGCTCCCGGCGCATGGTCTAAAAGGGTTGTTCCCATTCTCTTAATGAGTAATGGGTGTGTTTTGGGCATAACGTGCAATAAACCAATCAGAGTCTCATCTCTCATTCCCTTTTAAAGCCAGTTGCGTTCGCGCCATGGCGGATTCGCTATTTACATGTAGGAATTTGCAAGCGGAAAAACTGAACGCTTCTCTAGCGAGGAAACGGATCTGCTCGTGTGCGAGGTTAAATCGCGCAAGCGTTGTGGACCCGCCTATAGGCGCATATTAGTAACACATCTTTAAATAACAAAAATATATTGTCCTGTTCTTCTCGATCTCTGTTACCTGCAGGAAATGTATGTGATCAGGTGTGTGTGAAAGCTGCTCCAGCTCAGCGTCTCTCCTACTCAGATCATTGATCTCCTGCTCCAGTCGCTCCAGTCGTTCTTCAGCTCGACTCACTGCAGTCTTTTCCTGATCTCTGATCCGCTGTGTCGCCTCAGAGCGGCTTCTCTCAATGGAGCGGATGAGCTCAGTGAAGATCCTCTCACTGTCCTCCACTGCTGTGTGTGCAGAGCGCTGTTAGGACACACATCACAATCACACAGTGAGCTTCAGTGAGTCCTGACTGAGACTTCTCAAACTTCTCTTCTTCTCCAGACTCACCTTATGAGACTCTACAGCCTCTCTCAGCTTCTGAAGATCTTTCTCTCTCTGCTGGATCCTCTGCTGGAACGACCTCTGCGTCTCCTTCAGCTGCTTCTGCAGCACAAACCAATAACACAGATGGCACTTTATAATGTCACTATATCATCATGTGAAGAGTTTTTTTGCAAAAAAGTTTGCGTTGATAAATGTTTAAGATTTTCACCATATTTTCTGTTAAGATAATATGAAAATATGAAAGTCCACTTGCAGCTGCTTTTCACTTCTGTGACGTCTGCAGTGTGAATGATGTTTTCTGATCATATGGTACCAATATAAATAGTGTCAACATTATTTCATCAGTGTGTAGTTTCATACCTGTTTCTCTGTCCTCTGTGCTGCAGCTGATACAGTGTCGTGGTTTTTATGTTCGTCCATCGTACACAGCACACATATAAACTTCTGGTCAGTGCGACAGAAAACCTCAAGGAGTTTATCATGTGTTTGGCAGATCATCTCCTGCAGTCGTCCAGTGGCATCAGTCACTTTATGTGGCTTACGGGAGTGAAATTCCTCATGACGGTCAAAATGAGTTTGACAGTAAGACTCCAGACACACCAGACAGGACTTGACGGCTTTGTATTTTCTTCCAGTACAGACGTCACACTGCACATCTCCAGCTCCAGCGTAACAGTCAGCAGGAAGTTTAGTCTTCTTCAGTTTCTCCACCACTTCAGCCAGCATGGTGTTTTTAGCTAAAGCAGGTCTTGGACTGAAGGTCTGTCTGCACTGAGGGCAGCTGTAGACTCTCTTCTGATCCTCCTGATCCCAGAAGCCTGTAATACAGATCTTACAGTAACTGTGTCCACAGGAAGTGGTCACTGCATCCTTCAGGAGATCCAGACACATTGAACACATGAACTCATCCTGAGAAAATCTGGCTTCTGCCATTTTACTGCACGAATACTGAGACACAAACACACAACAGCTCAACTGCACTTTAGTTTCTCTTTCTCAAACTCTTCCTGTTTCCTGTTTCTGTGTTTGAGTGACGTGTGCAAAAATAGGTTTATCAAGTCTATAAACCATCATAAAGCCTCATTCCTGCTGAGTTCAGATTCTACAACAGTAAATGCAAAAATATTCATTGTAAACCCTAATGCTCAAAATAATTAATTGGTTAGAGAAAGGTACATTTAAATTAAACAAATTAGTTATATTGTATGATTATTTAGAAAAGAAAGCTTTAGCGTAAGTTCTGCTGGGAAGACTCAATTGTTACGTCACTTATTACCTTCACATCTAACCAATCATGTTCTAATACTTGTAGTATAAAAGATCGGTACTTACACATGTCTGAGTTCACAGATGCTGACGCTTTCATTCACCTCCATCTTTCCATCACCACCAGGATGGTCCCTCCCCATACCTCCAGGGGGTCGGCTGCACTCCGCCTTCGTCTTCAGGCAGGAAATGCAGAGTCCGTACCCTCGGGTTGCAAGCTACAGATGGGGCCTACGCCAAAGAACTTTTTAGCATATATTGCTTGCTGGGCTGGTAATAAATGTATAATTGTTACAGTATTTATTCTTCTTTCTGGTAGAACGTTTTCTTCTAAAGTTCACAAAACTGACACATTGTAAGTAATCTGAATTGTTTAATTGTTTTCAGTTTTATGAAATTGTTTCTTGAAATTTAGACAAACTTATATTTAACTGAAACTGGGCTGGGATTTCTATTTCTCAGCATGCTTTGTAAATGCTAAAATTAAGTGTTATATAATATTGTTTGTACAAGATTAATGTTATGTGGGAGATATAGCTATGTTTTTAGGGGGGTTCCATCATGGTGATGAGTAGAGCATGAGTTTGGTTTGAGAACAGATATATGTTATATGTTCAACATTGTCAAAGTCCAGTTCCGAGTAAAATGTTACGCAATGTCGGGGTGTGGGGGCCTGAGATCCTAACTTTGCTTGGGGCCCACAAAATGGTAAACCCAACCCTGACTGGAGATCACGTCGGGGTCACCACTTTGTAAGGAGGTCTTTACATTATCATACAACTGCATGACCAATAACACCTTCTGTAACTATAAATACGGTATGTCTTGTCATGTTACTGAGGACGATACTGATACATCCTTTTCAAATTTTTTGGCTTTCAGATTGTCGCCCACACATTGAAAACATCCTGTGGGTGAGCGGATCAGCCTACACAACAGAAGCAGTTTCAGATTCTCTTTCTGTCCCCACTGCCCTTCCAGAATCTTGTCCCGTCATGGCCGCCACCCTTCCAGAGTCTCGTCCCATCGAGACCACCCTTCCAGAGTCTCGTCCCGCCGAGAACACCCTTCCAGAGTTTCATCACGTCATGTCTGCCGAGCCTGAGCTTCTTCACATCATGTCTGCCGAACCTGAGCTGCTTCACATCATGTCTGCCGAGCCTGAGCTTCTTCACATCATGTCTGCCGAACCTGAGCTTCTTCACGTCATGTCTGCCGAGCCTGAGCTTCTTCATGCCATGTCAGCCGCACCTGTGTCTTCAGACAAGATGGCCGCCGCGTCTGAGTCGGCTACGGAGGATGCAGCACTCATCATGGTAGCCACGGCTGTTTTGTGTGTGTGGGCAGCGTACACATCGTTTCCGTTCCCGTGGGCCCTCGACTAAGAGAGTCGCCGCCGTTCCAGAGTCTTGTTCCGTCGAGGCCGCCGCTATATCTGAGCCAGAGCCTTTGGCCCTAGTCCCCCAAGCTGCCAGCATCGCCCTGGATTCTGCATACCCTGCTCAGCCTCTGGATAAAGACTTCAGGACGCCCACCTCCCCTCCTTGGTTGAGGCGAGGACACGCCTACCGGGAGGGGAGAGTACTGTCACGGTCACCAGCTCCTCACTACATTTCCCATCATCCTCCCTGGCCCTCACGCTAACCTTCCTCCATTTTAAAGCCTAAACGAATTTTAGGCATTGCGGTGCACAACAAATCTTTTAAATTTTTGTCTGCCTCGCTGCCTGCTGTGAGTGTGTTTGCTTCGGTGCTGTAAGCTCCGTTTAAGCCTCGTATTTCTTTGTTTTGAACCATCATTTACTACAATTTGTAGTTGTTTATACTACTAAAATACATCTTACCCAACATCTCAGATTAACCTGACATCGCTAGCTTCCGTTACTACTAGCACAACACGCTAGTAATTCGCTAGCCTGTTAACGCACCACCCGTGTGCTCAGCTATTTTTTTTTTTTTATCCCGCACGCCCGCGCCTTTGAGTTCATAAAAAGCTCAGGTGAGTAAGAATCAGTCAACAAACACGGTAAGTAATGTTTTGTCCTGTTATTGTCACCTGCACTTCATGTCACATGTTTAGCATAGCCTCTCTCGGTCGGCAATATAGGATTTATATGTGATAAATGTAAGGAGACAGTTAGGTTGACGGAGAAGATTTCAGAATTAGAGACACGCATCCAAACATTAATTGAGGATAGTAAGAGTGCAAGAGATTTAAATACTACTTTGGATGCGCCTAGCATAGTGAACTCTTTACATGAGTCGGTTCTGGCTGAAGTAGAGCCTGCGCAGCCAGGCAAATGGGTGACAGTGAGGGATCGCTCTAGTCGCGGATCTAAAAACCACTCTTCCATTCCGATTACCATAACAAATGCCCCACTCAGTGAAACACCCACTGAGAATGATTGTGCCCTAGTTATTGGCGATTTCACGGAACGTGAAAATAGAGACACCAGCCACCATAGTCACATGTTTGCCGGGAGCCAGAGCGCCTGACATCAAAGCAAATTTAAAAGTGCTGGCTAATGCTAATCGTAAATTCTCTAAGATCATTATTCATGTCGGCACTAATTATGTTCGACTCCGGCAGTCGGAGATCACCAAAATTAATATTAAAGAGGTGTGTGAACTCGCAAGTACGATGTCAAGGACTGTAATTTGCTCTGGCCCCCTTCCTGTTCACAGGAGTGATGAGATAGTTAGTAGATTGTGTTCGCTTAACGGTTGGCTGTCTAAGTGGTGTCCGCAAAATAATATAGAATTCATAGACAATTGGAAAAGTTTTTGGGGCAAACCTGACCTGTTGAAAAGAGATGGTATTCATCCCTCCTGGGATGGTGCTGCTCTTCTCTCTAGTAATATGGCACATAGTCTTAGAGCTCAAACATGACAATCTGGGGTTCAGGTCAGGAAGCCGACAGACTGGCTTAACCGACCGTCTGCTAGCGGCCTCGCGTCACCAAGGTCAGATAAATCCCATCACATAGAGCCTCTTTCACCTAGCTATCATCATATAGAGTCTGTGTCTGTTCCCCGAACTTGGAAATCCAAAAAACGTTTAAACCCATCTAAGGTTAAAAATTTAATTGATGTTAAACAAATAAAAAACAGATATAATACAGATGAGCAAATGCTAAAGCTTGGGTTGCTGAATATTCGATCGCTTACTTCAAAATCACTCAATGTTAATGATATGATTTCAGATAATAACCTAGATGTGCTGCGTTTGACAGAAACCTGGCTAAAACCAAACGATTACATTACTATAAATGAGTCCACCACCCAAGATTACTGTTATAAACATGAGCCTGGTCTGAAACGCAAAGGGGGTGGTGTTGCTGTAATTTATAGTAATATTTTCAAAACTAAGAAATCACGTTTTAAATATAATTCTTTTGAAGCATTGGTGCTTAATGTAAAAATATATAGTATAAACGATAAATCACGTTTGAGATTTGTGCTGGCTACTGTATGCAGGTCACCAGGGCACCATACAGACTTTATCAAAGAATTTGCTGACTTTCTATCAGAATTAATATTGACTGCAGATAAAGTACTAATTGTTGGTGATTTTAATATACACGTAGATAACGAAAAAGATGCATTGGGATTGGCATTTAAAGACATTGTAAACTCAATTGGAGTTAGAAAACACGTGTCAGGACCTACTCATCGTCGTAATCATACTTACCTAGTCTCGTGTAAATTACATTTAGCCAAGGCTGCAAAGCCGACTCCGTGTTTCAAATATGTTAGAACTATCACTTCTGCCACTAAAGACTGCTTTATTAATAATCTTCCTGATCAGTTTCATCATCTCAGCATCCCAGATAGCTTAGAAGAACTTGATATTGCAACAGAAACTTTTAACTCTCTCTTTTCTAGCACTTTAGACACAGTTGCTCCGTTGCGCTTAAAGAAGATTAACCCTCTGAGGTCGACAAACGCGCCGGCGCGTTTTGCTGCATTTTCTCCACATTGTAGCACTATAAACTTAAATTTCTCCGTCATTTATGGTCATACAGAAAAAAGAAATATAAAAAAAGAATCTGTGGTATTTCTACTTTTGTATGTGTCCACTTCCAATCAAATCAAAACATTGTGCTTTTGTAAAATAAAGAAAATAAACAGGGTGTGCGCTCTGCCTCTCCGTCGCGGTGAACTTTTTTTTCTTGAGCACGTCTATAAACTGAAACAAAACTCAGCGAATACTTGTCACACATTTATGAGCCATACACCTTTATAAACATTTAAGTGTGTACTTTTAAATGATCGGATTCAAAACGAAAACAAATATTCTCTGTTTAAGTAATTTGTATAAAACCAACAAGATGTCCAGCTTCTCAAACGCTTCCTAATTATTTTTTAATTTACCACGCCCACTCGCGCAAAAGATATTCACATGCAAATCTCCACATGGAACGCGATCGCCCTCATTACCTCAACAACAAAACACTTCACTTCACTTTTCGTCGAGTTTGAAAGACGTGCCTGAGCTTAGATTGGATTTACATCAGAAGAAGAAGAACAATATTTGAAGACAAGAAAGATAAGGTAAGAAATTCTTACATATTAGTTTGCTATTGTTGCATAAATTTCACATTGCAGTTGAACTGTTGCTAGATATATGGTGAATATTATAATATTTAGACCCGTGTTTACTGTTACTGTGTTTGTGGATATCTGCTCAAACGTAGATATGTATATGGTAGGCCTAACCATAATGTTTTATATTTGAGCGCGATCGCGTTTGAATGTATCATATTTTTGATCGCGATCGCGTTTGAATGTATCATATTTTGGAAAAGCAAAACGCTCCAAACGGCTTCATGTTTTTACTATTATCTCATTTCATATCATCATAACGAATGGAAACATTTGAAGTAACATGATAATCAATATATTTTTCTCTAGCTTAGTTGTTACTGAAATCTTTTTGAAAATATATATAGGCTGCTATATTGTTATTATTTTATGCAGCACTGCGCATAGCCTATACCAAGGCACAACAAAACTGGTGTTCATTATATAATATATTGTTGGAAACATTTGTGTGAGTGTGTGTATTCTGTGAATTTTAAAAAGCAATTTTAACAAGAAAAATCTAAAATGTATTCCCAAAATCGTGCAGGCCTTTCTCTTGATATCAGTATGTTCACTTTTTTTTTTTTTTTTTTCAGGGCCCAGATGCCACTGAGTCCTGCTGACTTCAACATTCACAGTACATGCCTCTGTACATGAACATGGTAAAGTGAAAATCAAACACCTTAGAAAATGAAAGGTATGTACAATGTTTTTAGGAATGGCACAAAGGTCTCTTTCTTCAATAAGTGCTTTTTTGTTGTGTATCTTTGGATTATGTTGTGTTGTAAATAAATCCAAACAATTTTAAAAGCCATTCTTTTTTAAATCTCTTCATTCTTTGTGCAAGGGTGGTCAGAATGATGGGCCCTGATAAGCTCCTAATAGGGCCATTAGGGAGGTTCTTTGTCTTTCTCAGGTGTGGAAAGCTTTCATATTAATGAGATGATCCGCCCCTTCGCATATTGCTTTCTAACACAAAACACGTCGTAAATTTTTTAAATCAATATATTGTCTTCTCTGAATGAGCAGTCAGGGTGATTCTCACATAGTTTTAGAGCAAATATTCTAGGCTACGTCATACAATTTTCAAAAGTCTTGTGAAGAAATAATCAGTAGGGGTTTCATGACCTTATTTCAGTGAGAATTTATTTTTGTATTTTCACAAACCACGCATAAATGTCATTACCTCAAAACTACAAACTTTTACATACAGGGTGCTGATATATTATTGTAGCAGAGTTTGTGCTCAATACAGTGTAATTAGACTTTAGCCATGAAAATGTCACAAGTAACAGAAATAACCACAAATGTCAGAGCATGTCAGAACACCTCCAGGGCCCAGAAAACAGCTCAGACCCCAGAGGGTTAAAGAAAATAGTCCAACGCTGTGGTACAACGAGCACACTCGGGCCCTTAAGAGAGCAGCCAGAAAAATGGAACGCAACTGGAAGAAAACAAAACTAGAGGTATTTCGCATTTCATGGAAGGAGAGCTTGATTACTTACAGAGAGGCTTTAAAAGCTGCTAGATCTGCTTATTTTTCAACCCTATTAGAAGAAAATAAACATAATCCTAGGTATTTATTTGAAATGGTGGCTAAACTAACGAAAAAGAAAGCTTCAAGCACCGAAGTTTCCAAGCAGCACAGCAGTAATGATTTTATGAACTTCTTCACTTATAAGATTGATAATATCAGGGACAAAATTATAACTATGCAACCGTCTACTACAGTATCGCATCAGGGAGTGCATTGTAGTCTCCCTGAGAAAAAATTTGATTCATTCGTTGCTATAGGAGAGGAAGAATTTACTAAACTCATTAAATCATCTAAATCGACAACATGTATGTTAGACCCTATACCGACTAAGCTACTGAAAGAAATACTTCCAGAGGTCATAGATCCTCTTCTTAATATCATTAATTCATCTTTGTCTCTAGGATACGTACCAAAAAACTTTAAGCTGGCTATGATTAAACCGCTTGTTAAAAAAACGCAACTTGATCCTACAGAATTAGTCAATTACAGGCCGATCTCGAATCTACCTTTTCTGTCAAAGATATTAGAAAAGGCAGTATCCTCACAACTGTGTTCCTTTCTTGAAAGAAATGATATCTGCGAGGATTTCCAGTCCGGATTTAGACCGTACCATAGTACCGAGACGGCTCTAATTAGAGTCACAAATGATTTGCTCTTATCATCCGATCGTGGTTGTATCTCTCTATTAGTGTTACTCGATCTTAGTGCTGCATTTGACACTATTGACCACAACGTTCTTTTAAATAGACTTGAACATTATGTCGGCATTAGTGGAAATGCACTAGCATGGTTTAAATTATACTTATCTGACCGTTATCAGTTTGTAGCAGTAAATGAAGAGATGTCTCATCGATCACAAGTTCAGTATGGCGTACCTCAAGGCTCAGTACTAGGACCGCTGCTGTTCACTCTGTACATGCTACCATTAGGAGATATCATTAGGAAACATGGAATTAGCTTCCACTGTTATGCTGACGATACTCAGCTGTATATATTACGAAACTTATCAATTCACAAAATTAACGGAATGCATAGCTGATATAAAAAATTGGATGACTTGTAATTTCCTACTTCTAAATTCTGAAAAAACAGAGTTTCTAATTATTGGACAAAAAACTTCCTCACGTAATAACCTAGAATACTGTCTAACACTTGATGGCTGCTCTGTTAAGTCTTCGTCGTCGGTTAGGAACCTGGATGTGCTCTTTGATACCAATCTTTCATTTGAAAGTCACGTGTCTAGTATCTGTAAAACTGCATTTTTCCATCTTAAAAATATATCTAAATTACGACATATGCTCTCATTGACAAATGCGGAACAGTTAGTTCATGCGTTCATGACCTCAAGGCTAGATTATTGTAATGCTCTACTGGGTGGTTGCCCTGCACGCTTAATAAACAAACTACAGCTAGTTCAAAACGCAGCAGCTCGAGTTCTTACCAGAACCAGGAAGTATGACCATATTAGCCCAGTTCTGTCAAAACTGCATTGGCTCCCTATTAAACACTGCATCAATTTTAAAATATTGCTGATTACTTACAAAGCACTAAATGGTCTAGCTCCGCAGTACTTGAGCGAGCTCTTAACGCATTATAGTCCTTCACGTCTATTGCGATCTCAAAATTCCGGCCAGTTAATAATACCTAGAATATCAAAATCGACTGCTGGCGGTAGATCCTTTTCCTATTTAGCGCCAAAACTCTGGAACAGTCTTCCTACCATTGTCCGGGAAGCAGACACACTCTGTCAGTTCAAAGCCAGATTCAGGATCCCTTTACCACTCTACAGATAAGGCGTTGTCGGGAAAATTTGTTTCGTGTTCCTACCCCGAAGCGACAAAATAAAATAAAATTCTTTATCAAAATTTATAAGGAAAGACAAGTACTTTGTTTAGGCTTGGCTTGTAGGGAATTCCAAACTTGCGCACATATATTCAAACGCACATAACTATACAGTAGACCCCATTCTAAATGTGCAATGCCCATCAGCGTTTCTCACAGGTTCGCGTTTAAAGTCTGTGTAGAGAGAATGGTGTCGTCTTAGCGGCCCCTAATTTAATAACAAATGATCGTTGCGACGGAAGCAAATCAATCAAAACTAACTTTAGCTGGAAAATAACTTTATTAAAGAACCGCTATAAAGCCAAAACAATCTCTGTTACCTTAAATTATACGCTTATCTATGTAAAGCTGCTTTGAAACTGACTTAAATGGTATTCAATGCAAAACAAAAATAAAAGAAATAAGTAGCCTATTGTCACGGTCACCAGCTAGTCTAGCCTGGCCCTCATCTGCATGCACTTCCCAATCACAGAGAATACTAATCACCTGCACCTGTTGTTTCTCAACCATGGACTATTTAAGCACACACCTCAGTCACACACATTGTCTGTTCTCACAAGTGAATACTAGACTGACACTCCAAATGCTACTTACCTATTGACAACGTCTCTACAACAGGTGTAGTGGTAAAAAAAGAGGTGGGTAAACTATAAATTCTGGTGGACCACAATGTGGTCACCCGGTAAGGTGGGCCACTGCCTACCGGTGTATGTGTATCCTGATGACATCGCTATAGGCTATCATTTGATGGTACTACCAAGGGTATCACTGGTTGTTCCCTCATCATAGGTCACACAATCACTATTCAATTCATACATTAATCTAAGTTCTTGTTAAAGAGACTCAAGAAGGAATAATATGGTTGAAATCTATAAAGTTTACTAAATGACAAAACAGAGAACAAAAATATTTAATAGAGATAGAGAGGGTGTCACGGTGGGGTAAATGCAAAAAGGTGCGAGGACTCAAGTGCAGGAGAAATATAGTTTATCATAAAACAAAAACAAATACAAATACAAAACAAAACCCACGGGGGGGGGGGGGGGGGGGAAACAACTAGTAAATACAAAACCAAAACAGAACATGAACTTACTGGGAAATGACAGGGAACAGGAGGCGAGGCGGGGCGGGACGGGACGGGAGGGACAGGGCAGGGCAGGGCAGGGCAGGGCAGGGCAGGGCAGGGCGGGGCAGGGCAGGGCGGGGCAGGGCAGGGCGGGGCAGGGCAGGGCGGGGCGGGGCAGGGCAGGGCGGGGCGGGGCGGGGCGGGGCGGGGCGGGGCGGGGCGGGGCGGGGCGGGGCGGGGCGGGGCGGGAGGGACAGACCAGGGCGGGGAGGGACAGACCAGGGCGGGGCGGGACGGGAGGGACAGACCAGGGAGGGACAGACCAGGGCGGGACAGACCAGGGTGGAGACTCTCCCTCGGGCGGCCAGGGCGGAGGAGACTCTCCCTCGGGCGGCCAGGGCGGAGACTTTCCCTCGGGCGGCCAGGGCGGAGACTTTCCCTCGGGTGGCCAGAGCACAGCGGAACAGACACCACCGGCTCAGGAACTGGAACTGGCACCACCGGCTCAGGCACTGGAACTGGCACCAATGGCTCAGGCACTGGAACCACCGACTCAGAAACAGGAACTGGCACCACCGGAAACAGCACTGGAACTGGCACCACCGAAACTGGCACTGGAACTGGCACCAACGGCTCAGGCACTGGAACTGGAACCACTGGCTCAGGCACTGGAACTGGCACCACCGGCTCAGACACTGGGACTGGCACCACCGGCTCAGACACTGGGACTGGAACTAGCACCACCGGCTCAGGAACAGGAACAGACATCACCGGCTCAGGCTCAGGAACAGACACCACCGGCTCAGGCTCAGGAACAGACACCACCGGCTCAGGCTCAGGAACAGACACAGGCTCGACGGCGGCCATCTTGTCAGGGGACACAGGCTCGGCAGACGTGACGTGAACAGGCTCGGCGGCGGCCATCTTGTCCGAAGACACAGGCTCGGCAGGCGTGACGTGAACAGGCTCGGCGGCGGCCATCTTGTCCGAAGACACAGCCTCGGCAGGCGTGACGTGAACAGTCTCGGCGGCGGCCATCTTGTCCGAAGACACAGGTTCTGCGTCGGCCATCTTGTCCGAAGACACAGGCTCAGGAACAGTCTTTGGCTGGGTAGACGTGACGTGAACAGTCTCTGGCTGGGCAGACGTGACGTGAACAGTCTTTAGCTGGGCAGACGTTGTATTTTCTTCCAGTACAGACGTCACACTGCACATCTCCAGCTCCAGCGTAACAGTCAGCAGGAAGTTTAGTCTTCTTCAGTTTCTCCACCACTTCAGCCAGCATGGTGTTTTTAGCTAAAGCAGGTCTTGGACTGAAGGTCTGTCTGCACTGAGGGCAGCTGTAGACTCTCTTCTGATCCTCCTGATCCCAGAAGCCTGTAATGCAGATCTTACAGTAACTGTGTCCACAGGAAGTGGTCACTGGATCCTTCAGGAGATCCAGACACACTGAACACATGAACTCATCCTGAGAAAATCTGACTTCTGCCATTTTACTGCATGAATACTGAGACACAAACACACAACAGCTCAACTACACTTTAGTCTCTTTCCCAAACTCTTCCTGCTTCCTGGTTCTGTGTTTGAGTGACGTGTGCAAAACAGGTTTATCAAGTCTATAAACCATCATAAAGCCTCATTCCTGCTGAGTTCAGATTCTACAACAGTAAATGCAAAAACATTCACTGTAAACCCTAATGCTCAAAATAATGAACTGGTTTGAGAAGGGTAAATTTAAATTAAACAAATTAGTTATCTTTTATGATTATTTAGAAAAGAAAGCTTTAGCATAAGTTCTGCTGGGAAGACTCAATTGTTACGTCACTTATTACCTTCACATCTAACCAATCATGTTCTAATACTTGTAGTATAAAAGATCGGTACTTACACATGTCTGAGTTCACAGATGCTGACGCTTTCATTCACCTCCATCCTTCCCACCACCACCAGAATGGTCCCTCCCCATAACTCCAGGGAGAACTCCATTCTTCCAGCACAGCCAAGAACGAGCTCCGACAGAGGTCCGACACTTTTTCACAGCGCTCCATTGACTTTAACGCAGGCGTCTCATATTTTTGGTCTCGGCAGGCTATTACCGTCGTAGTTTTATCAGAAATATGGTTAAACGTTGTGCCTGGGGCATTTGTAGATATGCGTTTCCCAGAGAGATTGGAGGGGGTGTCCGTTTCTTTCCCTTCCCAAAACCGAAGTCAAATCCTGACAAGTGTCGTCTTTGGATTAAACTGTGTGTGTGGACGTCCTCACAGTCAGCTAAACCCCTCAATGATCAACAAGCACACTTTTGTGTGCTCTGAGGTAAATTTTGCTTTTAACCTTACTGTGAAGTTATACTAGTTAGACAGTTTTATGCTGTTTTAGGTTATGATTTCGGTTCTCTACCCTAATTAATGAAGAATCAAGGTGCTAGCAAGCAAGCTTAGCGATAGTTTAGTTACCACGTAAGGCAGGATTGTATGTTTTGACTAGCGACTGGATGTTAGCTAACTTTGTTATTCAAGATACAAACACCTAACGTTAACGTTAGGTGTTTGTATCTTCAATATCAAAGTATCTTGAATAACAAAGTTAGCTAAAACAAACAGCATAACACTGTCTAACTAGTATAACTTCACAGTAAGGTTAAAAGCAAAATTGACCTTAGAGCACACAAAAGTGTGCTTGTTGATCATTGAGGGGTTTAGCTGACTGTGAGGACGTCCACACACACAGTTTAATCCAAAGACGACACTTGTCAGGATTTGACTTCGGTTTTGGGAAGGGAAAAAAACGGACACCCCCTCCAACCTCTCTGGGAAACGCGTATCTGTGTTACAAATGCCCCAGGCACAACGTTTAACCATATTTCTGATAAAACTACGACGGTAATAGCCTGCCGAGACCAAAAATATGAGACGCCTGCGTTAAAGTCAATGGAGCGCTGTGAAAAAGTGTCGGACCTCTGTCGGAGCTCGTTCTTGGCTGCGCTGTGATTGGTCAATCTACATTCTAGGGTGTGGCTTAGCCAAAGGCGAATTCAGTTTGATACTCGCTCCGATTGACCTGAGAAACGTTTTATGTGCGAATATCTCAGCAGTTATTATGTGTCCCGAATTTATGTCGACTGAACCAGCGATAGGCTACCAATCATTCGTGAATGAATTATTATTTTGGTTCGGTTCTAAACGTGCTTGCATAACGGTCTAAAACTATTCAGATTCATTCGGACCGCTCCGTCACTGAATCATCTGAAGCGGTTTCTCGGTCAGTACAGTAACAACAAATAGCGCTGTTTTCAGGTGTTTCACTAGTTGTTTCAACACGGCCCAGCACGGAGTTGCGTTTACTCCCGATCCCGGACACTATATTAAACAGCGTTGCGACAACCAGTGGGATGCGTTTCGACAGAAACCTCTCTGTTACAAACCACAAATCACTCGATGATTTAACTAGTATTAAATCGGATGAAACAGCCTCAACATTCCCAACAAGACTGATGAGGAAAGCAG
The DNA here is from genome assembly GCF_964197995.2 of Scardinius erythrophthalmus. Lineage (NCBI taxonomy): Eukaryota > Metazoa > Chordata > Actinopteri > Cypriniformes > Leuciscidae > Scardinius > Scardinius erythrophthalmus. The sequence goes on from NC_138226.1 coordinate 43,798,559, forward strand.
GAGAAACATTCTGGTATGAACGAAATTAGAAGACTTTAAATCCCCTAATCACCCTTACATTTACTATGAATGTACTGTAGTAATTTACCATGGGTTGGGCAGAAATGTGCAATATTTATATTGAATACTATGTAGTAATAAATAAATATTGTAAATATATATACTATAATATTATGTAGTATAATAGTAAATATAGTGATTTATATTGCATTAGATTTATTAGGTGGGAGAAGTTGATAAGACGTTGGTGTGTCTTATCAACTACTGGTGGGTAGAGTAATATATAATTAATGTTTGTTATGAAATTGTCAGTTTCTTTGTAAAGGTGCATATAGTTTTAACTTGTGTTTAGGCATTTTTTATACAGTGGGAGCGAGTAGCCTGTGTTTAACAAGTCTCACTGTCAGAATATTTTCATTTAAGCATAACTATTATAAATAAAATAATTATTATTTCTCAACAACAGCTATAAGTTTGTATAAATAATTTATTTGTTTCAAGGAAAATAGTTGTACACAGCTGTAAATTATCAAGTTTTTATTTATTATGGTTTTATATATTTGCATACTGTTGGGTACCACATTTCCAAGTAAATACCACACTTTTTTAGGGTTACTTTAACTTATTTATTGAAACTATTATGTTTCAATAAATAAGTTAAACCCCCAAACCAACCCACCGGCCCACCTCAACTTTTCGATTTGATAATGTGGCCCTCGAATGAAACTAATTGAATAGCCCTGTTTTAGGGGGTTTCCATCATGGTGATGAGTAGAGCATGAGTTTGGTTTGAGAACAGATATATGTTATATGTTCAATATTGTCATAGTCATTCAGCAATTGTTATGCTATGCTAATGCTATCAAAGCATTGTGTTACCAATTAGCATTTACTGAATTAGCTAGTTAAAGCTAGCCAAGTTGAACAATAAGATTAAAAACTGCAAAATGCACCTCTGTGACAGTCCCTTTAGGTGTAGGCATACTGTGCTGAGTGGATAATGGAGCGGCGGGATGGGATGTGCGTGATCCTGTTGGTCGGGTTTGCTTCCACCTGCACTTGTTTGTGGTGTTAAGTCTGTTGAATGACTTGTTGTACCAAGTCTGTTGTGTTGGTCAGCATTAGTAGAAAGTGTCAGTGGAACGTGTCATTACACTTTGCGGAAACATCTGTGTCCTCCCCAGGATCTTTAACTGACCCTTTGAGAAGTCCTCGGTCACCTTCAAGCAGAAGGTTGGGTTTGCCGGCAGGTCAGATCTCCACTTATTTTATGCCACTAGGTGAACATTTATTTTAGTTAACAGAGACATGGATCATTATCATCATATTTCTGCAAAGAAAAAAGGTCAATTAAACTGAGTGATAATGGTCAGATCTGAGTGCTGTTGCAGTTGAACTCACACAGTCTGCTGTGTTTTGAGCATTATAACACACAAGTCTGTTGGGGAAATCTCTTTAACTTGATGTTTTATTAACAAAGTTCAGTAGGAGCACATTCAGATAATTAGCCTAATTAACAAGAGGAGCGCATTCAGTTAATCAACTCAAGTAATACGATAAGAAGTATATATACAGCACACTTACATTTTATATACAGCTGAGTTCATTGAAAGTTTATTAGCATCCCTCCACCACCCCATCTCCTCACTTCTAGCTCTAACTATTCCAAACACACCCGGGGGAGTACTCTGGGTTCGGGCCAAATTCCAAGCTCGTGAATCCTGTTTACAAATGTGTCTATGTGAGATGCATCTGTAGCTGCGTTTCCACCGCAGGAACTTTCCCCAGGAACTAGGGACTTTGGGCTGGTACTCGGTGTGTTTCCAACCAGGGTCTAAATGAAGTTCCGGGTAAATATTTCCCCCTCTGAACATCCCTGCTTGCGAGGTAGTACTTTCTCAAAGTTCAGGAACTTTCAGGGCTGGGACTTGGGCGCTGAACATGGTGATTGATTGAGTTCATGCCGCATTTTGATTGGTTGACTCCACGTAGCATTTTATTTCAACCACCATTTTTTTTTTATCTGTTGCAGTACGTGCAGTAACAGTTGTTTGCTATTCGAATCAACAATGTAGTTTAAAAAATACGACAGATGGACCGATGACGAGGTTCAGGCTTTATTAAGCTTGAAATCAGAGGATGAAATTCAGCGGGAATTGTAAAGTAGTGCACAGTCCTACGTCACCGGACTATTTGCCTAATCTTCACAGTACTTTAGACCGCGGTGGAAACGCAGACAGCAACAGGTTTGGGGGAAAATATAGTTCCTGGGACAAATTGTTCCGGGTAATTTCGGTGGAAAAACGTGGCTTGTCTTTCCCTCAATGTTTCTAAAAGGCAAATAAGAATTGACTTACCACAACAGCTGAAGAAAGAGAAGATCAAACCTCTTGATTGTTTCAAGTCCCAATATTTCGCTGAAAAGACACTCGACAACTGGAGACAGTAGCGTTGTTAACCACCACGCAACCCACGCAATTGTGTCGGGCCCCGCAGGTTTGATGGACCCCCTGCTGACCAAGTAAATAAATCAGTTGATGAGTTGACCTTATTTATTACATTTAAACATTGCTTCTGTGACCAAATTTAGAATTCTGCAAACATTGTTCGTTGATCAATGTTTATATGTGCAAAGTCTAAATTAAATCTGCTCATCATTTAAAGCAATCGTGTCTGTTCTTGGATTAAACTGCTCGATTCATGATACTTAATGAACGTTTGAAAGCGTCAGTTTCAATGGAGAGACAGAAATCCCCCAGATTTGATTAAAATAGGCTATCTTCACATGTGTCCCGAGGATGCACGAAAGTCATATAGGTTTGGAATAACATGAGGTTGAGTAAATTATGGCATTTTCATCTTTGGGTGAACTAACACTAACAAATCGAGTAAATTATGGCATTTTCATCTTTGGGTGAACTAACAATAACAAATCAAGACGGACGCTCCCAGTGATTGTCATATATCATATATAACTGGGCAGTTTTTTTTTTTTTTTTCAACAACAACGTTTAATTTAGGTTTCATTTAAATACACATAATACTAGAAAAAAAATATTTAGTTTGTAAAATACACACTGATGTCTATGGAAGCGGCATTTAAAACTTCTAATTTGACACAGTGTTTTATTCACGTCAGAAATACATTGTGTAGGTAACTAAATAGTTTAATTTTATTTTTGACTTTTTATTCTTCTCCCAGTTCACCGGCCACTTAGGGTGTACTCACACTAGCCAGTTTGAACCGTGCCCGAGTGCGTTTGACCACCAAAGCGCGGTTCGTTTGACTAGTGTGAGTGCTCCGAACCGTGCCCGGGCGCGGCTCGATTAGCCGGCCCTGGCCCGCTTGGAAGAGGTGGGCCAGAGCACGGTTCAGTTGGACTCGGGCGCGGTTCGCATGCAGTGTGAGCGCTAACCGTGCTGGAGCACGGAACAGGACGCGTGACGTCACGGTTTTGCGACGCTCCAAAACCAACATGGCGGGGAAAGGGTCGCTTTGGTCTACGGCAGAGGTGCAATGCTTGTTGGAAATTTGGGCAGATGAGAGCATACAAGAACAGCTGGACAAAACACATAAAAACTCAGATATTTTTTGAAAAATACGTGACTATCTTCTTCGTCATGGATATCAAAGAACTACCGAGCAGTGTAGAGACAAGGTAAAAAAACTGCGAGCACAGTATTTAAGGGTACGGGATGCACTCCGTAAATCGGGCAGCTCTGCAGAAGAAAAGGAAAAATTTCAATGGTATGACGCTGTCGACAGTATAATTGGCAGCAAACCTTCTAGCCAACCGAATGTGCTGTAGTCCCATCCACGAAGATCGCTGGATTCTACGTCATCTGATACGGAGAACACAGGACTGGAGAGATCACAGAGAGTAACGTTAACATACATACCAGGGCTGTCACTTTTGTGAAAAAATCCTGTTCGATTTTTGAGACATAAGTGTTCATTTAATCGATTGTAAAATCGATTTTCCATGTCTAAAGACGTTTCAGTTTTAAACGCCAAATATAGGCAAATCCACGGACAACTAACAGGCATTAGGACGAACGTAAAGAGGACTCGCCGCGCTTGAGATGCTCACAAGTCAGCAATAGTTCTCATGATTTATTGGCGTGAAGTTTCGTGCACAATGACAAACAGGAGTGCAACATTCTTGAAAAACAATAAGCAGAGTGGACTGCCATTACATCAATGAAAAACATCACTGCAGGCTTCAACATGGCTGTGTTTACCATTAGAAATGTCAAACTAATTTCACCTACGTAGGCGATTGTAGACCGAATCTGTATGCATGCGACTGTCTGAATACCGGCAGAATTCACAGTTTTGTAGTAAAAAGAGACTCATTATGCAGAAGGATAATTTGCCGTTATGTGTGTGTGTCAGAGCCTGCAGTCGCTGTGTGACGCGCGTTCGCTGCGGGCGTATCGTGACCATAGATCGTGACGAGCTGGACGCACTCCGAGAGAAGGCCGTTAAAATCGATTCCCAGGTATAAATCGGCTAGGTAGAGAGTATAAATTATCCCTATATGCAGACGATCTTCTACTCTTTATTTCTGATCCAGAGACTTCTGTCCCCGTTATTCTGAACATTTTAAACCATATCGGTAAAATTTCAGGGTATAAGATTAATTTTCATAAGAGTGAGTTGTTCCCTGTAAATTCTTTGGCGAATAACCTCGCACATTCACTTCTACCATTTAAATGGGCGGCTGATGAATTTAAGTATCTGGGTATTGCTGTGACCAAATCTTTAACTGGATTGTATGTTTCTAATTTTGTCCCCTTACTTAAAAAGGTTGAGTCTGACATGGAACGTTGGGCTAACCTCCCTCTTTCCCTTGCTGGGCGTATAAGCCTAATCAAGATGACTGTTCTTCCCAAGTTTTTGTATTTATTTCAGCATATTCCAATTTTTCTTAAGAAAAAGTTTTTTATGGATTTGGATAAACGAATAATTTCCTTTTTATGGGGAAATGGACCAGCTCGAATTAAGAAATTAGTTTTAGAGCTCCCTAAAAACAAGGGAGGTCTTGCACTCCCAAATTTTTTGCACTATTACTGGGCCTGCAATATCCAGAAAATTGTATACTGGAGGAACAATCTGAATTCAGAACCCCCTTGCTGGGCCTACCTGGAACAGTCCTCAGCGCGCCTCTCTCTGCACTCAGTTATATGCTCTCAACTACCATTGCCTACCAACATTAGTTCAAATTTAGTAGTATCTCACTCAGTTAAGATATGGACTCAATTTAGAAAACAGACTGGGTTGCATAGGTCTTCTACACTCTCTCCGATAATTAAAAACCACAGTTTTGCACCCTCTAATATGGATTAGGCGTTTCGAATATGGTTTGATAAAGGCATAAGGACCATTGATGATCTCTATGAGTGTGGAGTTTTCTCGTCCTTTAATAATCTTTCCAAAAGATTTGACTTACCTAATACCCACTTATTTCGTTTCTTTCAAGTTAGGCATTTTGTGCAAAAACTATTCCCTCACTTTCCGAATCGCCCCCCTGAATCGCCTTTGGATGACTTCTTAAAGCTTGAACCACATTCAAAACACTGTATTTCTGTCATTTATAATTTGATTCACAATAATAATCCAGCCACTACAAGTAGGACCAGAGCGGCATGGGAGGGAGACTTGGGATTCGAAATCTCTGATGAACATTGGGAGCGCATTCTTGCTCTCATACACACGTCATCTATAACTGCAAGACATGGCCTGATACAGTGTAAGATTTTACACAGGGTTTACTATACAAATGCTAAACTTGCTAAAATATACCCCTCTGTCAGCGATGCATGTAACAGGTGCAAGCAATCACCAGCAGATCTCATTCATATGTTATGGGGATGCCCTAAATTATATGATTATTGGACTAAAATATTCAAAATTCTGAGAGAAGCCTTTGCCATAGATCTTGACCTAAATCCTCTTCTGGCCATCTTTGGGATGACCGTTGAAGTTAACCTTTCTGTAACGGTTCAAAAAGCTCTAGCCTTTACCACTTTGCTAGCAAGACGTCTCATACTCCTGAAGTGGAAACATGCCTCACCCCCTTCTTTTGATTCATGGCTGAAAGAAGTGTTCACTTGCATTAAATTGGAAAAAATCAGACTGTCACAGACTGGATCTTTAAGGACTTTTGATAAACTGTGGCGCCCCTTTTTAGACTATTTACTAGCTAATTCTCAAGAGACTTAAGCTGAGCATCCCCTTATTATGTATTTATTTTATTTTGAAAATGCTTTAAGATATCAATATTGTATTTATTTATTTATTTATTATTTTTTTTATTTATTTTTTTTATGTAATTTGTTGTTTTTTTGGAGGCTGTAGGTTGTCTACTTGAGGGAGGGTCTTATTGGGGTATTAACAGTGTGGAACGATTATTTTATAAAATCATTGCTATTATACGTTGACTTGGTGTTCCCAGCAGAAAAACTAATAAAGAAATTTAAATTAAAATCGATTCCCTATTTTCGTTTTCGAAACTTGTGTTGGTTGGTCCGATCGATTGTGCAATCGATTTTCGAACGTAAAGTGACAGCCCTAATACATACCAGTTCCATTTGATAGCTATTCTGTTAAATCAGTATGTGCATGTCCCTAAAGTAAATTACGCAAGGTTTTACTACGAATCCAACCAAGAAACCATGGTTACTGTAGTAAAATCTTGGTTTCCACAAACTGACCATGGGTATGCTGTTAAAACTGGGTTTTACTACAAAAAGAAAAAAATTAGTTTACATAAGGGATGTTTGTTTAATGTTATTATTAAAATGATTACCTTTTGTGTTTATTTTGCTTTTATTTCTGTAGTTACATCGGTCAATTCAGACTCAACAATCGCTTCAAACACTGTTGACAATACCTTCAGAACAAGGCAAAAAGAGAAAGAGAAAGGTAGAAGTGAGTGACGATGACTGCCTTTCTAGATATGCAGAAAAAACAGCATGAAGAATTCATGCAAGGGGAGCACTTGCGTTACCAGCAAGAAAAAGAAATGATTGATAACTGGATGAAGGCTCAAGTACGGATGGAGGAGCGTCGACTGCAACAGCAGAGGGAGGAACGCCAAGAAACAAACATGATGTTCCTGCAAACCATGAACAGACTGTTTGATGCCATGATTCCCTCACACTCTCATCACCAGCCCTCTCCTCACCATCCCTCTCCTCATGCTCCTCCTCCTACACCTCCTCCTGCTGCTACTCCTCCTCCTACTCTTCCTCCTCATCTGCAGTATCCCTACCATGCTGAGACATCATCATCCTACTCTGAGCTTGATAACTCTACACATGTTTATCGCAACCTGTAAAGGCACAGTTGTTCACGTCCATGTTTTTATGTTGTTATTACATTTGGACGTTGCCTTTCATTATAAGGGTTATTTAAGTTTTATCTTGTTTTTTTAATTAATAACATGTTTGTAATAGGTAAATATGACCAAAAGTTGTTTAATTTCCTGTAGCATATATTTACTATGCACTTTACCCTAACACTATGCACTACCTCAAACCTCTACACTTTATAATTCTACCTCGAACCTCTACAATATATACCACACACTTCCATAAATTATACACCACACACACTAGGTAGCCTATAGTTCTCTCAAACCTTTCCATATACACTCACTGGACTTCACACAAACTTTTTGAATTTCATGTTTATATACCTTCTTCTATGCTGTATTGAATAATGACACTCAGGTATGTCTGCAAATTGAAGTAAGGTATACTGCAAGCAAATTGTCATTTTTGAGAAAACTTATTTTCCAGCAGTGCCTTGATACATAGCACTTTGTATTTGATTTATTTTCTTATTTTGTTTCACCACTGCACATGGTCGTGTTCTGTGAAGTACTGTTTTTTTTTTCCTGTGAGAAGTGCTCCTGAGTTTATGATTAAAACTTTTTTCGGCATCATCTTATGTTTTGTGTGTTATTCGCAAATAACTCCTGCACTGTTCTTGAAATGAACAATATGACTTTATTGACAACAGCACAAAAATAAGTCATAGTAAACCAATAAGTACAATAAATATACATGCACTGAATGTAGTAGCAGCATGACACAGAAGTATGTAATGAATACCATCCTCCTGAAATATACACTATCTCTCTACAAATTTGAGAAATATGAACACAATGCATCTCTGGTGGCATTTGAACTAGTGGCTGTATTACGAGGATTCCATTCACTGTTCACATTTTCCTCTTCTGTGGCAATCTCCTCACATTCCTCACCATTTACTTGACAAAAATTGTGCAGAACGCAACATGCGCTGATAATAGTGTTTATGTTGTCTATGCGGCAATCACACCTCTTCATTAAGCATCTCCACCTTCCTTTCAGGAGGCCAAATGCCCTTTCCACAGTCATCCGTGCCTTGCTGAGGCGGTTGTTGAAGGTGGCCTGTGCAGGGTTTGTTTGTTGATTTTCTGGATATGGTTTCATCAACCATGGCAGTAATGGATATGCAGCATCCCCCAAAATCACCACTGGCACATCTACTCCTTCAAACCTCTCTGTTATCCGAGGGAACAGTGTATTACTCTGACCCCTCTCAAACAAGGATGAATTGGCAAAAACTCTTGCATCATGAACCTTGCCCGGCCATCCCACATTAATGTCCCAGAACATAAGTCGGTTGTCAACCACACCTTGCAGAATAACAGAGTAGAAACCTTTCCGGTTGTAGTAGTCTGCAGAGCTAACAGGTGGAGCCAAAATCCCAATGTGAGTGCCATCAATAGCTCCTCCACATTGTGGGAAGCCCCACCTGTCTCTGAATCCCTGAATTATGCTTTCAAATTCCTGTTCAGAGGGTGTTCTGATGAAAAGGGAAAGCAAATTTTTCACAATTGCAGAGGCTACATGGTTGGTAATGCTAACAGCAGTTGACTGACCAATCCCAAGTAAATGGGAGATGGTTCTGAACTCTACATTTGTGGCCAGTCTCCATATGCATATTGCAACACGTTGGTCCACGGGCACTGGTTTTCTGAATGAAGTGGTCTGTCTTTGAAGGTGCGGCTGCAGGCTGTTGCACAACTGCAAGAATGATGTCCTTCTCATTCTGAAATTAGCCTTCCACTCACAGTCTGTCCAGCTGCTGAGAACATGCTGCCACCACACCAGATCTCTGCCGAATCCATATGGTCCTGCAGCAGAATGGAGAAATATTGTTAACTGTATATAGTTTATGCATACACAAGTACCTTACAGCACTTTGAAGTGTAATTAAATAAACAACAAACTACTACTCCAGTGCATACATAACAGTTATGTGTCCCGTTGAATACAGGTGTCTTAATACAAGAATGTAGCTAATATTAACCAGCAAATGATATTAAGTTACATGATTATTAGCTTTAGAACGCTACTGTCATAATTACAAAAAAAAACATTATACACATATTGTATTTCAAATTTCACAATACACTTTTCAATTGTATTCAATGACATTTCAGTATATTAATTCTTACCTTGTCGATGTACGGGAACTGTAGTCCGTAATCAAAGCTGCAAAGTCCTTGCTGCACTTCAGCTGGTACCTTGCAAACCTCCTCATACGAGCAGCACGATTATGTGAAAATTTTCGTGCCACAAAGGCGATAGATCTGTTTAACAACAGGCTGTGAGAGGGCTGTGGACCACCGTGGACCAAACGACTCAAAATTATCCACAAAGTAAAAAGAGCGATGGACTCCATTGTGTTCAGTGAGAGCGCCGCTCTTCCTGTTTATCCCGAAACCATCGCACCATAATGACGTAAGCGTGCTCTGGCACGAATGCTGAAACCCTATGTGAGTGCAGGCCAGAGGGGGAGTGGGGAGGGGGGACAATCGAACTCTGGCCCGGTTCATGGCAACCGTGCCTAGTGTGAGTACACCCTTACTTTCATGTCTTTCGGGAGAAGTGGATGAATTTGCACGTTGTAAATCTGACAATTCTGATTCTTTGCGCTGAAGAGCAAACTATTATGGTGGCGCCGATCACCGTTATCATCTATCATGATCATTATAAAAGTGTTTAAAAGACAAATCACTAACACATATTTGAGAATCAGAATACCAGATTTCACAATAAGAAGACAATTGTTCAAGCTAAAACCAAGAGGTTTATTTTCTCATAACAAAATAGACTCTATTTAAACTCTAAATCTAAATAGAGATCCTGACTTTGCTTGGGGTTCACAAAATGGTAGACCCAACCCTGACTGGAGATCACGTCGGGGTCACCACTTTGTAAGGAGGTAATGCACAGAAAGAAGAAGAAAAAACATTAGCCTGTAACTCGCAATGTCCCTGAAAATATGTTTTGGTAAATTAAGCTGGTCTTTAGGCTAACACACGACGACCACACAACATTTATAGAAGTTAATTTATAGAAGCAGGAGGGTAAGGTCTTCAGGAAGAGGAATGAATTATGATTACTTGTATATGTAATATGATTACATTTTGATTATTTCCTATCACCATAGTATGAGAAAGGAAATGAAAAGGATGTATCAGTATCGTCCTCAGTAACATGACAAGACATACTGTATTTATAGTTGCAGAAGGTGTTATTGGTCATGCAGTTGTATGATAATATAAGGATATAATGAAGGCTTTGTGAAACTGCACAGCTTTTCCAGTTTTTTAAATAATATACTCCTTCCTAGACCAACTATGAACACATTTTCTATCATGTAGGTCTATGAAAGATGATGGAGCCAATCAAAGTAGGTATGGGACGTGGGCGACACGTGCAGCCCTGCCCTGATCTGATCTTTCATATGGATAATTTTGCATGTTTAAATTTGTTGATAGTCTTTAGAGAGCAGTTTCAGAAAGAGGGTGTGTGGTTGAATGGATGTGGATGGTCAACCAACTCAATGTCAGTTCTGATGTTGAATTTCAAAATAAAAGCCTTTTAAAGTGTCATATACAAACTGTTTTTAATCATTTCAGATTGACTTTAGAAATATAGAGCAGCTAGTAGTTGATGGTTGTTTGGACCAGATATGTGCTTTGTGAAACCATTTATTTTTATAGTTTAAACTAATGTGATTATTAATTGTCCAACTGTGGCTACTTAGAATTTAAAACATAATCAGTTTTTCTTCTCAGACACATTACATAAAATGTGTATTTAGAAATGTTGCATACAGCAATGACATTTAAATTGACACAGGAATAGTGTGAAAACAGGGAGTTTGCTATTCATGAACAAAAGAGCAAATAAATAGACACACATTGTCTCATATGTACTGTTGTGGAAAATATGCAATTGTCCTGTTACAAGTATGCCTTTTGTGTGTAGAATACTTCTGTATTGTAATCAACCACACTTGTAACTGATTTGTTAAGAAAAATGGTTTATAAAGAAAAACACCACAATTGTTACAATGACAATGAGCCAGTGGCACCACAAAAGTGGTTAATAAGTGGTTAGCTAAATCAAAGTTTATGTAGCTTTATACTGATTATGTAACATGAATAGAAGTACCATATTATTAATGTTGAGTATCTTTTGTTCCTATTTTTTTCAAGCATAAACTTTTTAGTGAAAATAAAAATGTAATTCTGGGCTAGACTATGATCCAACTCCACGTTTCATAATGACAGTAAATGCTTTCTATTTAAACTTACTCATCAAAAGTGTATGGTTGTGTCAAATCACTTCCACATTTGAAAGTGCCTTTTTTAACATCAGCTTCTTTCACTCCAGCACAATCTGTGTGTAGCCAGCCCAAACACGTCACACTCTGTACCCACAAGGTCTTCACAACACTGGGATACAATGGCCTGTGAATAAAATACACATGGTATAATTAGTGCATTCACCTAAAAATATACAATAAAAACAAACATGGCCTACCCTTTGCCCACTTTCTGAAAACAGCACACACGCAAGTCACCTGCCATACACTGCATCGGTTTTTCTGGGTTTTTTTTTTATTGAGTCCTATGATGAAAAATAATAATAATGTTCTGTTCCTGTAAATTACTAGTCTGAAACATTTTTCAAGTTAAAACAATAATAAGATAACCAATCTCTACAACAACATCTTTTACTAAGCCTGTTGCATGATATTCTCATAGATATTGTGTTTGTGACAGACCAATGGTCTCTTTGCTCAACCTGAAGCCCTTCAGCTCCATCTCTGCCATCTGTTCAAGGTGAACAAAAATTAAAGATGAAACGTTGTGTATTTTTTAAATCAGACAGACCATAACATTTTACCTTTCTTATCTTTTTCTGATGAAATAAAAACAATGGTCTTAAAAGCTAGCTGAAAAATTTGGAATACAAATATAAAAAATATATTTATTATAGTCTTTAAGTCTTACAGTGCACACAAACACACAGTTGTTTGCATCACCCTGGCTCTGAAGCCACTGTGGTGGATAAGAGAGAATCCAATCAGCAAGTTCCCATGTGTTACTGAAGGCATCACTGATGAAGAAAAAGATGCATAGACAGTCACAGACAAGAACAATATTAGACACTGCTGATCTGAACGTAATAAAGTGCATTTAGACTGTACATTTATATTAAAAGTTAATTCAGATAACCCTGCCTTTATTTTAATGTGAAATAAACCATATGTAATAGTCATTTATGACTAAGAGATTACACATGGTTACTTTACAGTAGACAAAAATACATCTTTAATACAATTTGACTGAATGGTCAATGTGCTTTATATCTACCTAGTGTGTTGCAGCACAGAAATTTTAAAAAGGGTACAAATACATTACCAAAGTATTTCCATATGACGCTTTGGTAAAGGTATCTTTGTAAAGCTCCATGGAATCAAACACTCGGATCTCATGACTTTGACCACAGAACACCTTTGAGTTTGAAGATATCAAAAAGAAAAGATGTACATAAAAATAGACTGAAAAAAATAGTTAATGTTAAAGGAAATTTGTAGGATCTAATTATTTCAACTAACCCACAAAATGAAGTGGTTCCCAATCTCAGGGTTCTCACTCTTACTGACACATCGAGGAAAAACCACAGTGTCGCTTCCTTTAAGGTTCTTCTCAAAATAAAAATAAAAACAATTCTGTGTAATAATTGCTATTTCCATAACAATCTATAAACACACACACCTACACATATATATGTGTGATTGCGCGTACATGAACAGTATACCTTCAAGCATGATACATTTCGAGGGGATATTTTTGTTTGAGTGATCCAGTCTCTCCACCAGCAAATGTAAATTTTGGAAGCATCACAACCTTGCAGAAAGTTGATATAAATAATATATTTTTTTTTAAATCTCTTGAAAATAGTATATGTACTTACATTGGGTGTTGTAGATGCAAGCTGTGCTACTCTAGTACTGACAGCCTATTACACATAAATACGTGTTAATGTTTCATAAACACACACACACACACACACACACAAACACACACGCACACACACACACACACACACACACACACACACACACACACACACACATGAATATGTGGTTTAAGGGGACTCTCCATAGGCGTAATTGTTTTTTATCTCCCTACACTAACCGTACCCCTAAACCTACTCATCACAGAAAACGTCCTGCATTTTTAGAATACAAAAAAGAAGAGTATAAATATTTTTAAGCCATTTTGTTTACAGGAAGTGTCCTCGTAAACCATGTTTACATTGTAATACCCATGGCACACAAAAATACTGTACATACTTCATCAGTCAGCCATGGTTGGTTGGGTAGGATGTCTTCTGATTCAGGTAAAATGGATTGTGCAGGATAGAGTGACTTTAAGTCTTTAACTGTTGCTGTACAGTTGTCAACTTGCACAAGGACTGAAGTATGATTTTGTACAGTGTAGTACAATTCAGAAAGCTTGTCCAACAGGTAAATAATGACATGTAGAATGATAACACACTATGATAAAATTTCTAACATGGCATGATTTTTTTATTGAAAATCAATTTGTGCTAAACCAAATCTAAATATTTTCAATGATACCTTGTTTTCCTTCAAGATGGGGAAAAGTGATGTGCTAAAGTGTAGTCCTTCACCCGAGATTACTTCTTTCTTCTTTTCCTTGACATGCTCAGGAATTTGAAATCTTGAGTCAGTGCCTCTATCTGTAACAATTCACATTGATTAGATCAACATTTATGCAAGATAGTTATAAGGTTAAATGCACAAATTAAGATAAGATATCAATCTCACATGTAGTGAAGAGACTCAGCCTGCCATCCAGGCCAACTTCAGCTGCCCCTTGTGTCTGTCTCATCATTTTGTCCATGAATGATTTATTCACTAAATCGAACACCAAACGAAGTGCAAACATAAAATAAACATCTTTCAGCTGACAAAGAAAGTATCGAGAGTTAGCAAGTTCCCGGTTGAGTTGCTCTGCCATTGAAGAGTTAATGAGACCAAGGAGATCTGGGACAAGATCAAAGCTTCTCAGTTTCTTGTAGCGTTTATTGGTAACAATCGTAATTAGGTCATATATGAAATATTAGCTCGAGCAGTAAGGAAATTTGGGGAAATATTAAAATCATAACTCATAGTAATAATTCATAAATTTCACATATGCTATTACATTACCTGCTAATTATCAAAAATATTTCGTTCTATAACTGGTCTCTCATCAGTCATTCGACCAGCGAATGCTTTGATTATACCAGTTAAGAAGGAATATTTATATTATCAAACCTCAGACAAATTCTCTCCTGGCCGTGGATGCAAATTGCTGGGTTTATGAATTAAAATAAAGAGCTAGTAGCCAGATCTTATCGCAATTTCATTGACAATTACATTGGTGGGATTGTAACACAGAGTCAGTCAAAGTATAAAAGATTTATTTAATCAAAAATGACACACAAAGGATTATATGCATATAGGAAGTAATATAGGCTAATCTACGTACGTAAAATTACACAAGACCCACGAACGTTTAAACAAACAAACATAAAACATGACTTGATCAGAATGACAATAGGAAGAAAGTTAGGGAGAAAGTATGGTAATTTACAAACAGAACCTTTTAAGAGACAACTGTGAAAGCCACTTCGAGAGAGATCATTTTATACGTTACTTGCGATTCTGTTCCTTTGTCTGTGTGAAGCTGGGCTTCGGGACCACGTGCGTATCTTGGCTGGACCGTGTCTCATCGATTTGTAGGCTTGCGTTTCGCGTGAAGTTCTTAAAAACTCACTGAATGTAACATTACCGAGAGGTACGGAAGTCTCTTCCCGGTGCGGGAAGGGCGAGAAAACTTGGTTAAAGGACGAGACTGGATTTTTACATCCACGGTTCGTTTGGATGAAGGCCCTGTCCCCTCTCCCTGCTCGTGGTGCAGGGAGGGGTGAGAGTGCAGAGTTCAGAGTTCGGAGTCACGAGGGTGAGAGCGTGTGAGTGCAGAGAGAGAGACAGAGACGTCTGCTTGTGTTGTGGTTTTAACCTGTTAAGCTGCAACGCCACTTTTGAAAAATCCCCAGAAATGCCATACCCAAACTTAAACAGATACAGTTCATGAACCCTTTGCACTAAAAGCACAAGTATGATCTCATTTGAAAGCTGACACCTGGCAGTTTATTGTAAATGTAGAATTAATTATTGTCATAATGAAAAAAAATTGTTATAAATAGCTTCAAAGTTTTGTAAAGTTATTAGAAATTATTTTTTATGAAACATCCTCATGAAAATAAAATTGAAGTTGGCACTGGAGCAATATAGAAATGCACTACAGCTAAAGCCACATGTCTAAACATTTTATGTTTAAAATCTGAAGATAATAAGTCCAAAACTCTGTATTTAGTTACATGTTTTTCAAGACCATGTCAGTTGACTTTATTTTGATTTGACGTTAAAGATGCTTCTGATGTTTATTGCCATCTTCTAACCATCTATCCAGTATTGTCTCTATTGTTTTGTGGTGCAAACGAGCCCCATTCAGTCTCAGTCTCCCCCTGCACACATTAACACCTCTCCAGCCTGGTTATGGCTGGAAATATGCATTTCTTTTGTCTGCATTATAGTTACTAACGACTGGCTATTCATAGGGTTTCAATCCCTATTTTCTTTTATCAAAGTTCTTACTTAACATTTAAAAACTGGATCAAATGCCCTGCTTGAATAATGAAACATTTTAGTAAGCATATTTAGAAAAAAATTATAAAAGGATAACTGCAATATGTGGCAGGTGCACCTAGAGCTAGCTAGCATGTTAGCTTAGCACACCATCAATACACGACAATTTATGAGATTAAAACCATTTTTGTGCTTCAAACTTAATTTATAACGCAAGTAGAGTGTTTTAAATAATCTTCTGTGATATAATTTCGCTTCAGATTAAAAAATCAGACAGAAAATATATATTTTTTATTATTCTGCACAATGATAAAGTCTATATCGATTAGCAATACATTATAAATATAATCTATTATTATGGAAATACCTGACATTATTTGAAGAACACAGGTAAACCAAATATCATTTCAATCATGTTTATTGTCTTCAAAAAGTCTTTTTTTCTGCATGTAACAACGATCTCTGATAGCTTTGTGTGTGTTCGAGACTTCCTGGATTGTCACATGATCATGGTTCTTCTTCATGTTACATAAATGGACTATTATTGTGAATGTAGCGCCCTCAGGCTGTTGGTATGGATTGAAAACACAATACATCACAGTGTCCAGCGCTCATAATGATTACATCGACGCATTTGGGCATAAATTCAATAAATATTATTCCTGTCTATAGAAATCTGATGAAAACTTATGAAAATATATCAATATTTCTCCAAATCTGCACATTTTTGAGCTAAAGCCCTGAGGGACGTTGTTTTGTGTATCGCTGTCATGACGACAGCACGGGAGTTTTTTTATGAATGAAAGCGGCTGACGCGCATAATTCATATTAAAGGTATCGACTCATTTTTTCATTTCATAACTCCTGACACAAATTAAGACATAACTGTCACTATAAGTTTTTCAGAATACAATAGTGGTCAAATACTGAAACTTGAGTCTTATATCTTTTTAATGATGTATAGTTTGTCAATGTATAACATTAAATCTGATAGTAATTTTTAACTAAATAAAAAAAAAACGCTTCAGTGCGCCGACGCACTGGTGAAGCTTAACAGGTTAAAGCAGCGCGGGGTAACGCCCTGTTTGATGACGGGACCCAATGAAATCTTTCGGTTCTGAGGCGGGAGCGTTTCATTGTTTGTGAAGGAACGCCTCTTCTGATCGTACACAGAAAAATGCATTAAAACTTTAATACCACATTATGTCTAGGAATAAATATTTGTGCGGAATATAGTTTCTATCTCTGTTTAAAGAAGCTCATTACGATCCGTAGGATATCACACCCGACATTAATATCAGTTAATGAAACAGATACATCTCAAATGTATCAACACACGTGTCCATTACATCTGCAGAAGGGCATAAATATCTCAATTTATCCCATCACAACCCATAGACAAGAAAACTACATAAAAACATTTTGATAATGATTCATGCGTGTGTGTAACTTGTATTTTAGGAGTTTCAGAGTGGTTTGGTGTGTGTGTGATTCAGAGCGGGTTTTCTGTTGAGATCGGAATGTCAGTAATGTCTTTGAAGCTCACACTGTCGAGAGGGGGGAAGTGAGTCGTAAACGGGGGTTCAGTTACAGAGTTTGCCAAGTCTGTGGGACTTAGAAAGTGTTTTCACTTTTAATTAGTATATAAATTAAAAGTCCATTTTTACCCATCGAGCCATAGTCGTTAGATTCTCTTTTTCCTGTTTTTGGTTACGTTGATGAAAGCGGTCATACAGTGAAAGTCTATCTGAAGTTCCTGTGATAGGTGAGGTTTGTCAAGTGCTTCAGTGGTTTCATTACCTTGACTCTGGACACGTCCACCTTCTATCATGGTTTTAACCCAGGGTAAATGAACGACAAGCTCCTTGGTTGAGGCCTTGGCCACATTTTCAGCTGTGGCCTCACACAATCTGCCATTAAAAGGTCTGAAAAATGCCTGTCGAGTTCTGTTGCTAGCATGTCGTGCAACACGTCCAGCTACACCTGAAATGTAGATAGTCGGTGGAGTTTTTAAATTCAAAAGCACGTCAACGTGGTCCCTCGCTGACCCTTGCCACCAAAGAGGTGAACGAACATAAACAATGGCATGTGGGCAGCCAACATGGAGAACACCACCTGAAAAAAAAGAATTGACAAAAGCTAAAACATTTCTTCTAACAAACTCAATTGAAAAATTGTACATGGTTGCCATACCTCCAGTCATCTGTAGTTTGATGAACATTTTGGGGTAAATGTCTTTGTATCGAAGTAGCTCCTCCAAGCGATTAATAATTTCTGAGGCAGAGCTAGCAACAGATACTCCAAGTTGTGCACTTTTGGAAGGCTTGAAAAAGAAATGTAACTATTTAGTTTTTTGATTCAAAATAAAATGTGTGTTTATAAGTAATAATTATGCAGTTAGCTAGCAGTTTTAGCACTGTGTCCTCAACAGCATGCGAGTCCACAGATGACGACTTGTCACTTAGACGATCTGAAAACCCTTTGAGGATCTCTGTTTTTGTTAAAACTTTTACGGCTCTGCAGGAGGATTCAAGCCAAGGGGCAAAAGATGAGTAGGACAGTTCACTGGAGAAAGAGTTTCTCTCTATTGTTTCTATAGGTGATGAAGGGGGAAAGGACAAATTATATGTCTTAGCATTTATGTAGTATTTAAATTACAATCCATATGATCACATAAATTAATGTTTGTGAGTATAGTTCTTACCATAACTGAAACCAACACAAATTAACTCATTTTCCAATGATGACCATCTCTCATCAGCATCAACTGTAAGGTCACTTGGTTGTACATTCTCAGTACATGGTCTCTTGAGGAGATTGACTAGTGGAAAACATTATGTCATAAATTCACTACACCAATCATAAATAACTGTTATTTATATACACTGTAATTTCTATAAATAGCTTACCAGGTAAATAAAAGGCCACCTTCCAATTACAATCAGCAATTAGGATAGGTGGTTCATGGCCACAACGAATACAAGAAAAGTCATAGCTATATCTGGTCATTACCCAGAAATGAAAAATTGCTTTCCTCTGGGTGTTGTGGTGAATTGTCACTTGAAGAAGGTCCTCCATCATTGACAGAAATCGCCCAATGGCCGTGTAAGAATTGAAAAATAAGGAAATGCCGGTCTGTTTGAAGAGCGACCAGACCCTGAGAGGACAAAGGACATCTATGGAAATTAACATTTGAACTAGCCCTCGTGCACCATCGAGACGAAAGTCTCACCTCCAAGTCATCCTAATCTACATTTCATTCCCTCACCCCCTCTCTTTCAGGCTCAGATGATCACCTGAATTCACCCGAGAAAATGTATAGTTTAATGTGAATGACTACCACAGAGTATCTTTCATGTTTGGTATCATTTAAAATGTCACAGTGTGACTGGTACAAATGTCTCATTCCCAAATAAGTAAAACAAAAGGTAATAAGGGTTTTAAGAGTTTATGGATAACTAACATAGAAGGAAGGTCCTGACAAATGGTCACACACCCCCAAAAGGTGCAACCTCTGAATGCAAATTTCTTTTGTTAGTACATGTTTACAAGTGAAAGGTTTGCCTATATAATGAAATGCAGCCGGAAATTCAGGGCTTTTCTGTAACTCAGATCGGTCCGTGAGGCTGGGAGTGAGATCTCTCAGCCTCATGTATTTCTTAATGTTGGGTTGCATCTCTTCTCTCTATTCCAGAGCATTTGATGTTTTGGATCGATTATCTTTGAATTGATTATGAAATTGGCATGATACATTTACCTGACATAATAAATTGTTACATTTGATTATTCTAACTGACTTTGACATTATTTTCATTAAGAGTTAAAAGAAATAGTCAAACATTCACTTACAATTAATGATCCACAGATATCATTAAAACCTTTTCATTTATGGAGTCGAGAGAATACATATTCAAACGTATTGCATTTAATTAAAAAATTATTTGCCTCACGGTAACACGTTAAGACCTTCCACGCTGGTCGGATGCCGGACTTTGGGCCGATTGAGCGCAAGCTTAGAGCCGTGTTTGTCTTTAAAGTGTGGTAATTAAAAAAATATTCCTTAAAATACACACTTTAAAATCAATTGACATGCTGTTCATATGTATTACAAATACCTTTTTCTTAAATTAGGGCAGATGTCATCATAGCACATAGACGAGTAGTCAAAATGATTCTATTATTGAAATTATGAAAACCTGAAGTGTATTCCTGAAATCTGACTGGTGTCTTGTAGATCAGGCAGTATTTAACACACACTGTAACACCTTTATTAGGAGAGAGAACAAAAAAAAAACTTTACTGTGGCATTATCACACATTTACAAATGTTTGAATTTTTTTATTTAATGTACAAACCTTTCTTAATAATAATAATAATACATCAGACTTGTATGGCGCTTTTTTGGACACTCAAAGACGCTTTACATGGGGAATAAAACAAAACATAACCAATGGTGTTTTAAGGAAAAGCTAGTTTGAACAGGTGGGTTTTGAGTACTGATTTGAAGTTTGGTAGTGAGTCGGAGTTTCTAATGGATGTAGGGAGTGAGTTCCAGAGGGTGGGGGCGGTGATAGCGAAGGCTTGGTCCCCCAAGGTCCGGCGGTTCGTGCGGACGGTTGGAGTGAGGCGGTTGGTGCCACCAGAGCGGAGGTGGCAGGTGGGTTGGTGCTGTTCCAGGAGCTCAGTGAGGTAGGGCGGGGCCAGGTTATGGAGGGACTTGTAGGTGAGGAGGAGGAGCTTATATTGAATGCGATAATGAACATGTAGCCAATGGAGCTGCTGGAGGACGTGGGTGATGTGTTCTCTGGACCGGGTGTGGGTGAGGAGGCGGGCAGCTGAGTTCTGGACGTATTGCAGTTTTTGTAGTTGATTGGTAGGAAGTCCGTAGAGAAGGCTATTGCAGTAGTCAAGTTTTGAAATTATGAATGCGTGAATGACGATTTCAGCTGTTGACAGGGTAAGGGAGGGGCGAAAGCGGGCAATGTTGCGGAGGTGGAAGAAGGATAGTTTAGTGACATGGTTGATGTGTGTTCGGTATGAGAGGGTGGAGTCCATTATGATACCAAGGTTGCGGACAGAGAGGGAGGGACACATTATGTCCGTCGATAAGGAGAGTAAAGTTCTGAATAGAAGGGAGGAGAGATTTTGGGCCGGTGATGAGAAGTTCTGTTTTATTGCCGTTGAGTTTAAGAAAGTTAATGTCCATCCAGGTTTTAATGTTGGAAATGCAATTGGTGATGGTGGAGAGGATAGCCGGGGTGATGGATTTGGTAGACATGTAGAGTTGGGTATCATCGGCGTAGCAGTGAAAATGGAGTCCATGGTGGCAGATGATCTGACCGAGGGGAAGCATGTATATGGTGAAGAGGAGGGGGCCGAGCACAGAGCCTTGGGGGACACCATGGGTGACAGGGGAGGTGTGGGAGTTGCAATTGTTAACAGAGACAAAGTGGTGACGGTCAGAGAGGTAGGAGGTGAACCAGAGAAGTGCTGTGTTTGAGATGCCAATAGATTGAAGACAGTGGAGGAGGACGGTATGATCTATTGTGTCAAATGCAGCGGAGAGGTCGAGGAGGAGGATGGATATGGAACCAGAGTCGGCAGCAATGAGGAGATCATTTGTGACTTTAAGAAGTGCTGTTTCTGTGCTGTGGTGTGGACGGAATCCGGATTGAAATGTTTCGAAGAGTTGAGAGGAGTGGAGATGTTGGTGGAGTTGTGTGATGACAGCGCGTTCCAGAATTTTTTAAAGTATCGGGAGAATGGAGATGGGTCTGAAGTTGTCCAGATTGTCAGTGTTGAGGCCAGGTTTTTTCAGGAGGGGTGTGATGGACGCAAGTTTTAGCGGGGATGGAACAGATCCAGACGTAAGGGAAGTGTTGATGATGATGGTGATGAGAGGGATGAGGATTTGTTGACAGGTTTTGAGGAGGGGAGAAGGGATCGGGTCAAGCTGGCAGTTGGAGAATTTCATGGTTGAGAGGAGTTTGGTGGTGTCGGAGGTGCCAGAGGGAGACAGAGAAGAGAAGGATGAAAAGCTGTGGTGTGTGAGCGGAGTGAGTTGATGTTCAGAAGGAGGAGAAGTGGAGGAAGTGGATGCTGGTATGGATTTTGGTATGGTAGGATGAGAGGAAGTTATTGCATTTGTCTGTAGTGAATGTGGAGGTTATATTGTCCTTGGGTTTGGGCAATTTTTCAAATGTGGAGAATAGTGTGCGGGGGTCGGATGAATTTGAGTGAATGAGTTGTGAGTAGAAGTTGGGCTGGGCAGTTTTGAGAGCAGAATTGTATGTGGTTATGGCGTGTTTGTAGGCTTGGGCATGGACAGTGAGGCCGGATTTTTTATGGATCCTTTCAAGTTGTCTTTTTTGTCTTTTGAAAATGTGAAGATCTGGGATGTACCAAAGGGCAGAGGTGGAGAAGGAGACTGAGGCAGTTTTAAGGGGGGCTATTTGGTTGAGGCAGGTGGAGAGTGTGTTGTTGTAGAAGTTGACTAGATCAGAGGCAATCGGATCAGAGGGAAGCGAAGAAGTATAGATAGCATGGGATATGGAGGAAATGAGAGAGATGGGACTAATGGATTTCAGGTTTCGAAATGTAATTGTTCTTGAGGGGGTAATGATATCCAAGGTGATGGCCAGATGATCAGAAATTGTGAGGTCGGTCAATGAAAGGTTATGTATTGTGAGGGAGGGTGTGGAACAGACCAGGTCCAGGATATGTACATGATTATGTGTGGGTGAAGTGACGTGCTGGGTGAGGTTGAGGCAGTTTAACCCTCTGAGGTCGGCAAACGCGCGGGCGCGTTTTGCTGGATTTTCGTCACATTGTTGCACTATAAACTTAAATTACTCCGTCATTTATGGTCATACAGAAAAAAGAAATATAAAAAAAGAATCTGTGATATTTCTACTTGTGTATGTGTCCACTTACAATCAAATCAAAACATTGTGCTTTTGTAAAATAAAGAAAATAAACAGGGTGTGCGTTCTGCCTCTCCGTCTGTGAACTTTTTTTTCTTGAGCACGTCTATAAACTGAAACAAAACTCAACGAATACTTGTCACACATTTATGAGCCATATACCTTTATAAACATTTAAGTGTGTACTTTTAAATGATCGGATTCAAACTGAAAACAAATATTCTCTGTTTAAGTAATTTGTATAAAACCAACCAGATGTCCAGCTTCTCAAACGCTTCCTAATTATTTTTTAACTCAATTCACATGCAAATCTCCACATGGAACGCGATCGCGCTCATTTATGGAATTAATTTTGATCCAATAATAATGAACGTAACTTTTCAAGAAACTAATGAAAATATAAATTGAAACTGAATAAAATATCTTTGAAACTGAAAAAGAATAAATCGCAGGGAAATTTTTTCACTTCGTTTTTAATACACTGCATGTTTTGCTAACTATTTCTCATATTTCGTTCGTTGATCTGAACTTACAAATCCGCTTCCAGAGTTTTTCGCTTACGCTTCTGAAGTTTTCGTTTACGCTCCCAGAGTTTTCGTTTGCTGTTCTGACACATTTCTCTCGTGGGGGCGGGGCTAGTAGCAGTGTGCTCTTATTGGCTACTGAGGTTTTTATTGACAGCTTCTTCACCTGGAAGTGAAGAAGTCAGTGCTGTGTTTATGTGTGGATTTGAGCGTCTGTAAGCACAGCTTTCTATTTCATTTTAATGATATTAAGTTAGGTTTGTTTTTTAATTTTATCTGTATTTACCTGCTGCTACTACTTTGTCAACAGAAGCTTTTAGGAGCACAAGAGATCTATTCAGTCTATTCAGGTGTAATTGTACATTAAAGTAGGCCTACTGTATATAATACTTAAAATATTGTATAGTGTCCAATGTTTTCTGAGAATATTTGTTTATTCCTGATGAGTATTTTGCATGTTAGGCTCTGATTAGGTTGAGCTGTTACAATTTAAAGAGAATATTAGCAAACGTGTGTGATATATTCAGCCGTCAAGAAAGTCAAACTTCAACCAGGTAATCAAGGTTGGCAGCCATGGCCATCACAATACTCACTGTTAGCATGATATACATTTACACCATCAAAATTAATGATCACTTAAATTATAGGAATTTAAACAATATGAAAATTACAATCGTGGCCTGCTGTCAGATGATACAAACCTCAAAGGGCATTTCATTACATATGTCACACAAAGAATGTTCTTATTGCCATTTTTTTTAACTGATAATTGTATTTAGTTATTTCAATTGTAAATATATTTTAACAATCATCAACCATTTCAATTTAATTGTGACTTATACAACCAGTTAAATGAATGTAATTGAAAATATGAATTCAATTAAATGTACATTCTTTATTGTCACTAAAGCATATACACAAGTATCGAAGTGAAGGTCTTGGATGCAATTATGTTGTGACAGGAAAGACCAGAATTCACAAAACATTAACTGCATAATATACATGTAATGCACAGTATTCTCATATACATTACTATACAACATGAAAAATTACAAATACAGAATACATTTTAAAAATTCATATACATTTTAAATGTTGCAATGATTCTTTGAGCAGTTCCTGTAGTACAAGTAACAAAGCAGTGACTAGTTATTTTATCTAGCCTATTGTTTGACTTCAGAAGGCACTGAGGTCGCATGGATTACCGTCACGCTCACTGTGTGTGGTTTAAAGCGTCTTTAGGACTCGCAGAGATGGATTACTTTCCTTACAATCTTAATTCGTGTTTATCTGTAGAAAGAAAGTAAAATGCATCTGGGACAGCATGAGGGTGAGTAAAATAAGAGAGAATTTTATTTTTGTGTGAACTATCCCCTTAACATTCATTTGCTGTTGGTATGCTAATCCAAGATCAGCATAGACTAATAAGAATAAAGTGCAACCTCTTGTACTTGTGAACTGTGTTTGTTTTAATCTAGAGGAAATTAAAATATTTGCTAGTTTATATAAAAATAAAATAAATCAGGTGTCTGAAGATCAAGATCCAGTCATTCAAAGGTGATGTGTCTGAACAAAGTAATATTATTGTCTGACAGGGACAGTGGATCTCTGGTACTATCACTCCATCCTCTGTGTCAGCATCAGAATTTTGTTTATGGAAAAGTTGCTCCACTCCTGGAAAATGAGAGAGGAAATGTATTATAATCTAACAATACAAACTACTTTGAACTCCCACATACAGTAAAAAGTTGCAGATTTACAATATTTTTTCCAAACAAATTATATAAATGTTTTAAGGGATTTTACAGTACTATCTTAAATATTTACCTCGGGAGTCATGCAGCATTTATCATCTGTGATACTGCTGTGTAACCAGTAGATGGCTTTATAGCCCTATAAACATATATCCATGGCTGTGTATTCCCCAGTTGCTGGATGTTTTCAGTCATAATTACTTGCATGTATTAAGGTTTTAATTTGGACATATATTTATTATTAAAGACTATTAAAGATTAAACATTTTTCTCAGAAATGTTCATCTGAAGTGCAATTTTTGGCATTATTATTAGTCAAATATGGACACAGAAAAAGCATTTACTCATACTAGCTATAATAGCTTTATCTATCAGTCATCTTTATCACACAAAAGTAATCAGAATAAATAATTTCAAAATAATTAAATAATTTTCAAGATACTTCAAAATAATTGAGTGTTTATTATTATGAACAGAGACGTGTTCTGTGGTCAAGTCGTGTCTCTCCTCTTTCAAAAACTCTGCATCGCAAATTAATCAGCAATTGAGAAATTCAGGTTTAAAAAGCTTTATTGGCATGGTAAAAAAGGCTTTACATTGCCAAAGTTTAATCAGGCAGTGATTGACAGCGCTCTGGTCCAATGGCATCATTGACTGATACAGTACTTTTTGTACTGTAGGCTACAGTACAGATACTGTACATTACTCTAGCTCAATGTTGTTTGGGGTGGCTGGGGGGAAATATGATCTAATCGAAGACTGTAACCGAATGTAGATAAACAAGTCATGTAATGATTGGCTAAGTTAAATCAAGACAACACAGCTGTATAATGTTATGGGCTCTCACCTGAAAAAAGCCAGTACTGTATTATAAATAGTATTAGTAGGCTATAGTATTGATTAAAAATAAATAAATCTGACTTACCACGAGTAGGCTAGCCAGTATCCTTATAGCGACGATGGCTAATGATAATGATATCATTCGTCTGTACTATTCCTTCTATAAGCAATCATCTCAACAATATAGTGTAGCAGCAGGTAAATACAGATAAAATTAAAAAACAAACCTAAATTAATATCATTAAAATGAAATAGAAAGCTGCGCTTACAGACACTCACATCCACACATAAACACAGCACTGACGTCTTCATTTCCAGGTGAAGAAGCTGTCAATCAAAAACTCAGTAGCCAATAAGAGCACACTGCTACTAGGCCCGCCCCCACGAGAGAAATGTGTCAGAACAGCAAACGAAAACTCTGGGAGCGTAAACGAAAACTTCAGAAGCGTAAGCGAAAACTCTGGAAGCGCATTTGTAAGTTCAGATCAGCGAACGAAAAATGAGAAATAGTTAGCAAAACATGCAGTGTATTAAAAACAAAGTCAAGAAATTTGCCTGCAATTTATTCTTTTTCAGTTTCAAAGATATTTTATTCAGTTTCAATTTATATTTTCATTAGTTTCTTGAAAAGTTACGTTCATTATTATTGGATCAAAATTAATTCCATACTCATTAGGCCTAAAACAAAACACCAAGGGCCGGTTTCAAAAAGATAGACTTTGACTATGGCTTAGATATAGTAGATAGTCAGACTTCAGATAGACATCTAAATCAGACCTTTGCACAAAGCACTTAAGACTCTGACTATTTTAAGTAGGACTACACTGCAATGCATTCTGGGTAAAATAAGACACTTTTCAAAACAAAAAACATGGCGGATCGAGTAAGCGCATTCAACCGCTCAGTGCAGATTACCCCAGCGGAAAACATGTGTTTGTTGGAGGAGTATAAATGACGGAGTATGTTTTTATGTTTCCACTGTTCGATCGCGCCCGTGCGTCTCTCTCTCTCTGACACACACACACACACACACACACACATTTCAGCATTGCAATCTTGACATCGCAGCCTGTTATTATGCAGCGTTCACACCAAGCGCGAATAGAGCGTCAAATTCGCGTCTAGTTCGACGCTTGAACATTTTGAATCCATTCGCGCGTCCAAGCTAGGCGAATAGGACGCGCGTATAAAGCGAGCGTTTGAAGCGAAATAGACGGTCATTCAGAGCTATGACTCTACTAACGTTACCCCCTGTTTGAGCAGTCACGGTGTATTGCATTTCACGCATCGTGACGCTTGCGTATGAAAGGGAGCGCGTCGATCGTTGCTCGCGTTGACTATGTAACGGCCCTAACAGTGGCGTCAAATAGAGCGTGAATAGAGCGTCAAATTCGCGTCTAGTTCGACGCTTGAACATTTTGAATCCATTCGCGCGTCCAAGCTAGGCGAATAGGACGCGCGTATAAAGCGAGCGTTTGAAGCGAAATAGACGGTCATTCAGAGCTATGACTCTACTAACGTTACCCCCTGTTTGAGCAGTCACGGTGTATTGCATTTCACGCATCGTGACGCTTGCGTATGAAAGGGAGCGCGTCGATCGTTGCTCGCGTTGACTATGTAACGGCCCTAACAGTTACAAGGACATTTTACTTGGGAATGTAGTAACAAGAAGAAATGTTTAAATTAGGAGCCATTTTCCTTTTTCTTTTGGCTGTCTGTAATGTAACTGATTGTTACTGCTGGTTGCCAAGGTAACATAGAGTTTTAGACCTAAGTTAGCCTGGGGGGGAGGTGTCTAATTTTTTTAGTCTAAATTAAGTCAGTCTTTATTTTTGTGAAACAGTCTAACTTGCATTAGACTAGTCTATGAGCAAATTTTAGACTTGTCTAACACTATAGACTGGTCTAAAATAGCTTTGTGAAACTGGCCCCAAAAACTTCACAAGTCTCTGCTTTTAGACGCGCCTGAGCTTACATTGGATTTACATCAGAAGAAGAAGAACGCGATTTGAAGACAAGAAAGATGTAAGGTAAGAAATTCTTACATATTAGTTTGCTGTTGTTGCATAAATTTCACATTGCAGTTGAACTGTTGCTAGATATATGGTGAATATTATAATATTTAGACCCGTGTTTACTGTTACTGTGATTGTGGATATCTGCTCAAACGTAGATATGTATATGGTAACCATAATGTTTTATATTTGAGCACGATCGCGTTTGAATGTATCATATCTTGGATCGTGATCGCGTTTGAATGTATCATATTTTGCAGCGCGATCGCGTTTGAATGTATCATATTTTGGATCGCGATTGCGTTTGAAAAGCAAACGGCTTCATGTTTTTACTATTATCTCATTTCATATCATCATAACGAATGGAAACATTTGAAGTAACATGATAATCAATATATTTTTCTCTAGCTTAGTTGTTACTGAAATCTTTTGGAAGATTTATACTGCTATAGGTATAAATATAAGTATATTTATCCAGCACTGCACATAGCTTATGCCTACAAGGCACAACAAACCTGGTGTTCATTATATTATGTATTGTTGGAAACATTTGTGTGTGTGTGTGTGTTTGTGTGTATTCTGTGAATTTTAAAAAGCAATTTTAACCAGAAAAATCTAAAAATTATTCCCAAAATCGTGCAGGCCTTTCTCTTGATATCAGTATGTTCACTTTTTTTTTCAGGGCCCAGATGCCACTGAGGACTTCAACATTCACATGAGTCTCTGTACATGAACATGGTAAAGTGAAAATCAAACACCTTGGAAATGAAAGGTATGTACGATGTTTTTAGGAATGGCACAAAGGTACAAGTGCTTTTTTGGCATTTGTTGTGTATCTTTGGACTATGTTGTCACCCTGACTGAATGAGCAGTCAGGGTGACGTGATACAATTTTCAAAAGTCTTGTGAAGAAATAATCAGTATGGGTTTCATGGCCTTATTTCAGTGAGACTTATTTTTTTGTATTTTCACAAACCACTCATAAATGTCATTATCTCAAAACTACAAACTTTTACATACATGCTGCTGATATATTATTGTATCAGAGTTTGTGCTGAATA
The DNA here is from genome assembly GCF_964197995.2 of Scardinius erythrophthalmus. Lineage (NCBI taxonomy): Eukaryota > Metazoa > Chordata > Actinopteri > Cypriniformes > Leuciscidae > Scardinius > Scardinius erythrophthalmus. The sequence continues at coordinate 43,827,760 of NC_138226.1, forward strand.
CAGTGTAATTAGACTTTAGCCATGAAAATGTTACAAGTAACAGAAATAACCAGAAATGTCAGAGCATGTCAGAACACCTCCAGGGCCCAGAAAACAACTCAGACCTCAGAGGGTTAAAATGTCCAAAAAGTCAGATGTGAATTTTACTGCCGAAGAGTTGATATGACTGTTGAAGTCACCAATGAGGTTGAGCTGAGTTACGAAGTCAGTGAAATCACAAAGAAATGATGGGCAGGTTTTGGGAGGGCGGTAGATGACTGCAGCAGTGAGTGATTGGGAACCAGGAAGTCTGAAAGCCAAGTGTTCAAATGAGGATACAACCGGGATGGGGATGGAGCGGATGGAGATATCGCTACGGTGGATGACTGCAATGCCACCTCCTCGCCGGTCCAGACGGGGGTTGTCGATGAAGGAGTATCCAGGTAGGGTGGTCTGATTTAATGCAATGTAGTCCATGGGTTTGTGCCAGGTTTCAGTAAGACAGAGAAAATCCAGTTTATTGTCAATAATGAATTCACAGAGGAGCAGGCTTTTATTGTTAAGTGATCTTGTATTGAATAGCGCTGTCTTAATAGGCTTTTGTTGTGAAATCCAAGTGGCGGAAGTTGAGACGGGCAGGAGGTTAGATGAAGCCACGTGAAGAGTGCGCGGATGACGTATGCAGATGTTGTTGTTGCACCGGTGTCCAGGCTGGAGTGAACTACGGCCGGACCAGAAAGATGGAATACTGTTTTCGGCACTGAAGTAGTAGAGAAGATTGCGACGGGAGCCTCGGTGGATACAAGTAGAGTAGAGGTGATGTCCAGTGAAGGAGGTGCGCGGTGGTTGAATCTGAGAAGCTGCAAGGATGTGTATCGAAGCGCCATGGTCAGAGCCGTAGATGACATGAGCCGCAAAGAGGCCAACAGGAAGGTCATAAACAGTAGCCGCATAGCTGACAGGCTGCTCCGGAGTGCACTGCTCAAGCAGAACACAGCGGGGATGGGCCGAAGGCAACCCCAGGAGCTAGCTTGTTGGTGGTCACAGCAGAGTCACACCGTGACAGGCTGCAGATGCGGCGACCAGGCAAAGACACAGTCCAGATATTGAGGCCGGAACAGATACCACCGGTACCAGACAAAGTCAGTAGGTAAAACCGTTTAGTTGCAAACAAACTTTTTTGTCCGGAGTGAGAAGCGGCAGCAAAAACGTGCCAGCGTCCTCTCACTTCCGACAGTTCACTTTCTTCAGTGAATCTATATTGTAGACTGACACAGTCTTTGTGGCAACCACTGGTTCTGTAAGACCTGGTGGGGTTGGCCCAGGGCAATAAGGATATGTTGCCTCTGTGGGCTCAAACCTTATCGGGACCTGACTTGCCTGAGTCCTTAATTGCTGTGGCAAAATTTCTGGTATTCTTTTGTTTTGCCAGAGATAGTTGGTTATTGCAACAAGTTGGTGCTTCTTTAGTCCTTCCCCTACAACACCAAGTTCAACCTCTTCATTTTCAGAGGGGTCCCCTGACAAGTCACTGTCTGCTCTGAAAGACTCAATTAATAAATCTTTTCTTTCTTGGAAGAGCCACCACATTGCCATATAGATATGGACACATCGATACAGTTTTTTTTTGTGCTTTTACAAAGGCAATACCAGTCCCCCAACAATTTGTCAAAGGACACTCTTGTCTGCCCAAAGAGGCACCATCTTTCTTTCCAAATAAATGGAAAAGTAAACAAATCTGCCAGAATATCCATGTTCCTCAAAGAAAATAGGAAAAACAGAGCAGATTCCCTCTAATGACGCTGAACTGTTAAGTTGAGTGCACTCTGTCAGTCTGGTGGTGGAAATCAGTCATTTTTCCTGCATCGTCTTCAAAGATTCTTCTATCACAGGCTCAGGAGGAATATGGTGGAGCAGAAGAAACTCTGATTAAATGCTCACACTCTACTCCAGGCTTTCCACTAAGTTTGGCCAGAGTCATGAACTCCCGGCACTCTGCTACTTCACAGGCAATGACTTGAGAGGTGGTGCTTTTCTGCATATGTATCGGGACTCTTTGGCCTCTACTATTTTTGGCTGTGATGAAGACGCCTTGCTGTAGTGTACATCAACACAGTAAACTGGATCTGATTTTGCATGAAACTCGTTTTCAATTCTACGAAGACTCCCTGCTGTAGTAAAAGAGGATGAGCAGTGGCTACACAGAAAGCTCTGCTCACCAACAGGAGCACTCGCTGCATTTTAATTTTTATTTGGCTCTCCTAAAAATGTAAATAAATTACAGTAGCAGTTTCAAAATTACTGAGTGAGTTTGATTAGTATGTCATATGTTGTTATGTACCAGGCTTAATTAGTAGATATGGACCATGTTATGTACACATACTGTAGACCAAGACTAAATGTCATCTGTTACAACAATCAGTTTCCAATTTAGATATTATGAAATGACTGAAAACATTAAGTGTCGTAGGCTTGAAATATCAACAGAAAATTATAACTATGCAAATATAAAATTAACAAATGCATACTTTTATTTGCCAGGTCTTTGAATGGTGTTAACATGCAACCTGCAAAACAAGTATATTAAGTCAGTGAAAACAGTAGGCTACTTTTAATAGGTTATGTGATTGGCAATAGCATGATTAATAATCATGTAATAGCATAATTAATTCCTACCATGTTTCTGCAGATGATCTTCAAATGCATTTCGCCTTTGAAAAATCATGTCACACTTAAAGCAATGCCAGTGCCAGTTTTTAATTTGTCAATTTTGTCACAAAAGCATGGTACAGTGAACAGAACTGTTAAAAAGCACATAAAGAGAATAGTGTATAATAAAACTAATAATTTAGTGAATAAAATATGTTACAAAACCAACATATGCTCACCAAAATCACCATCTTTAAAGTGCACAGCATATTGGAAATGCTTTTTTTCTAGGTGCTCTTCTGACCCATCCACAGCCTGTCTGCATAGCTGGCAGTTTTTCCCTTCATTGGCCTTAATTAAACTAATAAGGTCTTGGAACGTTTGAAGACCTAAGGGACAAAACAATTCAATACTGCACCTAATATACAATTGCGTTTATATAATCATATATTTTATAATATAATACTATATAACTACAATTCTAAACTATAGCTTATAAATTATAGTGGTATATGCGAATATAACATTTTATGATACGACTGTAGTAGGCCTACGCTCATATACTAACACTAAGCTATAGAAGGCTATACCACTGCATGGCATGCATATTATACATAATATAATAATCAATGGAATCTACATCATTCTAAGTTATTTATATTTAAGGGTATTTCATTTTTGGGAATTTTTATCACGATGGCTTACATTACATTGACTAAAGTTACTCATCCTCAGTAACGACGAAGAAACTGCTTGACTTACCTTTCATGTTTGACCAAAAGTATTGTGGTATAATGATACCGACAGTATCATTATCTGTAGGTTATTTATATCGATATCAGACTCTGATTATGATTATAGTTTTTTGCTACCGTCTTACTCGATGACAAATGACAAATACACCACCTCCACCAGATGTTCCTCAACTGTTGCAAGTTTTAGGTTATTTTGCGCTAGCCTTTGTGGACTTACTGACACCTACTGGCGTGCATGGAGCATTATGCAAAAATAAAGGTTACAGAAATGGATGCGACTGTTAATGCGCTTTTAGTTACTTATGAATTATTCCTTGTGTTTCCTAGGATGGGCAGTTTGCGTGATCAACAACATTGGCATTACATACATTCAGTGGCTTATATTCCACTCAGATAGGCTACTGATGTCAGTCACAAACTGACTTATTTGCAAAAAAAAAAAAAAATACTTACTTTAAAACGTTTAATTGACATTTATTTATTTTTAAAAATCACTAAAATATGCTATTTATATACGCTTTTGTTTAACAATTACGTCAGTATAGCTGCTCAGCTCATCTGTCAGTCACTAGGTGTCACAACACGGAAACCTGTTAACCTGTTGGCACGTCACTATCCAATGGCACATGCTAATGAAGATCGGATGTGCCACCGGATGTGCCAATGCGCATAGTTAATGTTAATACTGCCTCTTGAAGAAGAAGAAGCAGATAATGCACCCTGAACTGGCAGGCTCTTATAGGGGATTATTTAAACAGGTTTTAAGGAGATTTCCGGAACTTACAGAATTTAAAAAGACTAATGAATTATGAGGGGATTTACAAAGATGAAGATCTCAAGAACTCAGATTGTGAACACAAGGCTGACATGAGGAGATCAAGGCAGACGCTGATTCTCAGGAACGGCCTCTCCGGTGTTAGATGCCCTTGCTATTAGCATTTCCTGCAGACAAAGCTTGTAAACGATTTGTCTTTGACTTTCTTTTCTTTTTATATATTAGTACTTTGTATGTAAACTATTTAACCTGTAGTTAATAAAAATATATTAAATTGAAACTAAAAAGTTCACCTGCTAAAAGTCTCAGAGATTGAGCTGAACTGAACACGGAGAGTCTTCTGTGACCTATTTACTGTATGAACATTCAAATGCTTATGATTTAGGACAGATTTGACTTTAACCTTACTAACCTGATAATAATCAAAATTAGGTAAAAGGTGTTTAAAAATTGTGCACCATAAAACAATACATATGCGCATATACATACATACACATATACATATACATATACACAAGGAAGGCACACATAAGAAATAATGAGACAAAATATTTTTATTAAGTTTAACAGGGAATATTATATCATCTTCAAGCTCAGCACTTACTCAACCATAATCTGAACATGTTATTTCACTTACAGAAGCTCAGCTGTAGTATTAATGTAATAAAGAGAAAGTACGAGACTCTATAACATCTCAGTGTTTATGATTTATCATGCAGCTCAAAGTATTATGGGTAGAATCTCTCTACAATCTATTCTGATTCATCAACACAGTTTCACTGATGATCGGACACCAACCCCAAACCCAGGATAGAGCGGTTGAGTGAATGTGGTCTGGACTGTGTGGATGAGGCTCATCGTGTCAGAGACGCTGTGTAGAAGGACAGAGTTCCTGCACTGTGATCTACACACACTCCTGTTCTACTGTGATCCTCACACACTCCTGTTCTACTGTGATCCACACACACTCCTATTCTACTGTGATCCACACACACTCCTGTTCTACTGCTGATGGGCTTTACAGGGAGTTCAGTCTCCTCTATGCTATTGTGTTTGAATGAGTAACTGTCAGAAGAGCAGATCAAACTTCAGGACTGATCATTAGATCCAAACACACACTCATTACCCTCTCCCTTCCTGCTGATGCTCTTATATGACACTGGTAGACTTGTAGTCAAGACCGCCTAAACCGAGACCAAGACACTACCAAGACCAGAGGGTATCGAGACCAAGACAAGACCAAGACCAAGTCGAGACCAAGACCGAGACCAAGTCGAGACCGGAGGGAAAAAAAACAGACTAGTGTTGAAGCTAAGCAATAACTTGTATGAATTCAAGAACAGCAGCATACTAGGGTTCAGCCGCAGTTTACATTCAGTACATATTAGACGGTATTACTTCAACTACACAGGCAGAACAATACAGAGACAGACCATGTCATGTGTGTGACTGTGAGCTCACTTTAAATGTTTTTGCAGACTGGGTGAGATCAACTATGTGTAGCAATTGCATGACGGCTGTTACTGCACTGTTAGAGGTTAATTTGAGACTCCCTTAACTTTTGTGTACTGTTGAGGACTGACATGACTGGTACTGACTGGTTCATCTGACAAAACATCAAACACCTCCAACACCATCTTGCTCCTCCAACAACTGTCTAAAGCAGGGCTATTCAATTAGTTTCATTCGAGGGCCGCATTATCAAATCGAAAAGTTGAGGTGGGCCGGTGGGTGGGTTTGGGGGTTTATCTTATTTATTGAAACATAACAGTTTCAATAAATAAGTTAAAGTAACCCTAAAGAAGTGTGGTATTTACTTGGAAATGTGGTACCCAACAGTATGCAAATATATAAAACCATAATAAATAAAAACTTGATAATTTACAGCTGTGTACAACTATTTTCCTTGGAACAAATAAATTATTTATACAAACTTATAGCTGTTGGTGAGAAATACTAATTATTTTATTTATAATTGTTATGCTTAAATGAAAATATTCTGACAGTGAGACTTGTTAACCACAGGCTACTCGCTCCCACTCATGGGCGTAGATTACGCGGGGGACGCGGCGGACGTGTCCCCCCCACTTTTTATAAAATGTAAATTCGTCCCCCGCACTTTTTCATAGGGCAAGTGTGTCCATGACAAGCTGAGGTTTTCGCGGGTGTGTATAGCCTACATCGAGATTTAAAATCCAAAGAGTCAAGGATAGTCTATCTACATACGTGACTTTCACGTTTCCATGGTAATCAGTCACTCGCGCATCACGACACGCCCATGCTCGCACCCGCGCGGCCGCGCCCAATCCATTTTTTTCATAGAGGTCGTCGCAAACTCGCAATGAGTTCAAAACGGCAAAAAAACTCTTCACTCCTTTTTCACGGAAAAGTCAAGCACTGTAAGTAAGTTGTCATGTGGTATCCGAATTGGGTTGCACAATGATGAATAACTCTGTCTATTTCTCTTGTTGAATAATTAACAAGTTTACTACTAAAAATATTCACTACCCGCGAAACGTGCACTTATTTTCAATCTTTTTTTATTCGTAATGTCTTTTATTTTCACAGATGTTATCAAAGCTCTTCAAATTAGAATAAACATGGTGATTGTTAATGCTGAATTTGTATTTTAATGCATTAACAGCCTGCTTGAATCAGGCAGCGTTGTAACGTGTACATGATGACAAACATGACAAAAAAACTCTTGAAAAACAAGCTTTAAAAGCTTGAAGTTTGAAGGTTTTCAATTGGAAAGTTTTAGATAGATAGATAGATAGATAGATAGATAGATAGATAGATAGATAGATAGATAGATAGATAGATAGAAGCAGCCTACTTCAGTGTGACATTTTACCATATTATCATGCTTAACACTGAGAATTTGAATAATTTTGTGATGATCAAATATCATAGGTTTGGGCGGATGGCGGGTGGATTTTTTATTTTTAACAGCAGATCCGGGTGACTCAGTGTGCACCAGATTAATGAATTTATCTTTAAAATGTCAAAAATTTCTTCCGGGGGGGCATGCCCCCGGACCCCCCTAGAGGTACCGAGTTACACCCACAAACACAGTAGGCTATATAATGGTCTATGAAAAATACAAATTTTATTATCTTATTATTAAAATACATGATCAGGATTTTACCACCTCAGCCTAGTTTGGAGCCTGATATAAAGTACTGAACATCTTTCTTTCTTTCGTTCTTTCTGTTTTATTGCTTTAAAAATAAATAGCATATTAAGCCAATTAAGCAAAAACCTGTCAACAAAAGTCTGAAAAAAAAAACTGGTATTACACTTGACATTCTGTCCCCCTCACTTTTGAAATGATGGCTACGCCCCTGCTCCCACTGTATAAAAAAATGCCTAAACACAAGTTAAAAAAACTATACACACCTTTACAAAGAAACTGACATAATTTCATAACAAGCATTAAATATTCCTCTACCTACCTAATAAAACTAATGCAATATAAATCACTATATTTACTATTATACTATATAATATTATAGTATATATTTACTATATTTATTTATTACTACATAGTATTCAATATAAATATTGCACATTTCTGCCCAACCATGGTAAATTACTACAGTAAATGTGGTAAATGTTTGTAAGGGTGATTAGGGGATTTAAAGTCTTCTAATTTCGTTCATGCCACAATGTTTCTCCTGCTTTCCTCATCAGTCTTGTTGGGAATGTTGAGGCTGTTTCATCCGATTTAATACTAATTAAATCATCGAGTGATTTGTGGTTTGTAACAGAAATGTTTCTGTCGAACTGAAACGCTTCCACTGGTTGTCGCAACGCTGTTTAATATTAGTGTGTCCGGGACCGGGAGTAAACGCAACTCCGCGCTGGGCCGTGTTTAAACAACTAAACAACTGAAAACATCGCTATTTGTTGTAACTGTACTGAACGAGAAACCGCTTCAGATGATTCAGTGACGGAGCGGTCCGAATGAATCCGAATAGTTTTAGACCGTTATGCAAGCGCGTTTAGAAAGAATCGAACCAAAAGAATGATTCATTCACAAATGATTGGTAGCCTATCGCTGGTTCAGTCGACACAAATTCGGGACACATATAATAACTGCTGAAATATTCACACGTAAAACGTTTCTCAGGTCAATCGGAGCAAAAAGAGGAGGAGGGAGGTTGGTGCCGTCGGGCCGCATGGAGATGATTGGCGGGCCGCATGTGGCCCGCGGGCCGCCAATTGAATAGCCCTGGTCTAAAGAATGAGAAATATGTAACCAATTGAAATTATACTTAATGTGTAGATGAAATCATAACATCAAATTAAAGATACACAATTATAAACTTGGATTAGGCCTAATGTTTAGTCAACACAACAGAGATATGCAGATGATATTTAAAAGACCATTTATTTAGTCTAACGCCATCTTAAATACAATACTGTAATCAAACAACACACACACACACACAGATATCAAAGAGACAAAATCATCTAAGCAAATGCCTGCCTATCTCTGCTGATTTCGGAGTCTCCAAATGAATCCATTCTGCAACTTTTAAATACATAATAAAATGTTTAAAAACAAAATTATAGGCTTAAGTGCAGGATCCGAAAGGATCGTTTTGTCGCTATGGTTACACACACACACACACACACACACACACACACACACACCCTTGGCGGTGCGCTCAAAGTCATCTGTCAGTTGTGCAGTTACCCAAAATCTCCTGAATGAAGATAAAACCCATCATGTCACTGATATGTGTTTTTTAAACCAAGTGATCAAAGTGCTCGTTGCCGCTGCGATCAGTGGCGCGGATAAAGTGTTTTCTTGTGTGGCTCGCGCCTCGCGCACACGCCGCACTGTCTTCACTCGGACGCGCGCTTCAATCCGTTCCGTTGTGGATAATAATGTTGCATTATCGAACGTTGTGTCGTCGTGGATATTGTAGTACTGTATTGTTAAATCCCTCGACCACGAGACCTAGACAAGACCGAGAGGTCCGAGACCAAGACAAGACCAAGACCAAAGACCATCAAGGCCTTGACAAGACCGAGACCACGTAAAAGTGGTCTCGAGACCGGTCTCGAGACCATAGACTGTAAAAAATATGGACAAAGCGTCTGTTACGTCACCCATAGACTTTCTGAAGAACGGGTTTGAAGCCGTTTATGGGGGGTATGGGTGGCGCCATCTTGGAAAATCTTGAGAAATCCTAACCCCGCCCACCTTCTGACGCAGCGCGCGTCACTCAGCTCGCTCTGCTACTCCGGTTATCTCTGTGTATATTTTAGGCAACGAAATATGTTATAAAACACCATACTAACTCTTTTCGTTTTCATTTAAAGAAATCTTAAACATTATAGCCACACAATTGTGGTTCAGGCAAGGCGTATTGATTATATTCACTGCACATAACGTTTGCCTATTTATAAAAAACAAAACAAAATATAAAACACAAACCTGCCTCTTTTCGTTTTAAATATAATATAAAAATATTAAACATTTTAATATGGTCCAGGCAATATGTGCATTTGTACTAAACAACAGATGTTGCAGTAAACAACATTACAGATCATATTCGTTGTATTAAAATTTAAAATGACAAAACTCAACCCAGTCTCTTTTTGTTAAATTTCACTTTTATCAATATTAGCCATTATAAAAGTAAAAGGTAAAGTTACAAGAAGCTATACAAATAAAGCAAACAATTCAGTCAACCATTCAACGGTAAAGTTAAATAGCTTATAAAGTTATGAAACTTCCCCTCAGCCAAAACGATTGGCCAGGGAACAAATTATAGATTCACGAAACCAAAAATCGCCCGTTAGATATACACAAGATGAATTATATCTCATGTTTAACCACTACAGAGACGCCAGAGTCTGCGGCATTGGCGGCAAACCTCAGAACGACTAGCCGAGGAAAGGCTGCTCCAGGCGGGGTACATGAACGCAGAGCGCCCGGTCATCGCGGGATCTCACAACTGGATACAATTTTCATAAATCTTTATAAATAAACCACAGATTTGAGCTTTAAACAACTACATTCTCGCCTGAAAAACTCTTAAAGGGCACCTATTATGCCCCTTTTTACAAGATGTAATATTGGTCTTGGGTGTCCCCAGAATGCAAAAGAAAACCCCAGAAAACGTCTTGGAATGGTTATTTGATACATTTATGTACTTATAGAGTTTTAATCGCGTCCCCTTTGCAATTATGGATGTGCAACACACACACACACGAACTGTGATAACGTTCACGCAATTTTTTGAAACCACACACACACACAAATACTGTGATAACGTTTGCTAAGTAACTTACAAACGATTTATTTATTTTTTTATTAAGGGGAGGAAGATAGATGTTTATATACTGTCTATGGATATAGAGCAGACTTTAATTTATTTACATTTGTAATTGCTGCAAAAAATGATAGCCTACGTGACATAAAACTGTCTGACGTTGTTTGTTGAGACATCCTATGACGACGACAATAAATAGCTTTAGACGCATTTGTTGTTGAACTGGCTGACATCGATTGAAATGACTATTTGCTCAAAAATAATAAAATACACTTACTTCTGGAGGTGACGTTGGATCGCGAACTGTAGGCAACGATCCACACTTGAGGATTAACTTTGACCCTCGTTCACTAAACAGTCAGTCAGAACATGATTCTTGTATTTAGGAAGTTTAAGTGGCGCCTTTTCTTCATAAATAAAATCCATCCGCTGCGTTTTCAGTGGCTCTGATGTCAGTGAAGACTACTATGTCCATTCTTACATCCCACAACAGAACACCTACACTTCTTAGGAGACATTACACACCGGCTGTCGTTGAAACAATGGAGGATGGTGAGTGAACAGATCACCGAAGGCGGGGTCTTTGCCAAAACCAGATGTCAATCAAATCACGTCGGTGGGGCTTAGCGCAATTCTACGTCACAGTGAGGGAAATCTAGAACAGGGCGTTCTGAGACAGTGCTTATGATTTATTGAGATAGTAAACAAACTACTGGGTGGATTTTTATCATTCTAGGGTGGTTTTGCTCACACACTGCCAACACACATTTATGTTCAAACACCATGTAAAAGTGAATTTTGCATAATAGGTGCCCTTTAAAACTACATTTCATGATACAGAAACAGTAGTATTATATGTCAACTGTATTAAAAAATGGCGCTTCTTATGTTGTCATTCTCCGTGGCGCTGCCTTGTCAGCTGTCAATCAAGCTGTCAATCAAAGTTAACCACGCCCTTATTGTCATACATTTTAAATCTAAATACGATCTAAACTAACGAGTTAGAAAAAAATTCACAGCCCTCATGGTTGTCAGGCACTTGGAACCTATCGAAAAATACAATAAAAGTCCATGGGACCAACCTGTAAAAACATGAATTTATGCTGTGAAAACGGACATTTTAACATGGGGGCTATGGACATTTGCTCCCTTTTGGGACCTTCCCCTAGTGGATTTTCGATGTTTTGCAGTTTTTCGCACTTCCGGGTAAGCTTCATTTTTCAGATCAGAATGTTGCCGCTTGCTCGAGACATACATCACTAGACACTGATAAACACACACCAACACCACTCCACTCAATCTCCCAATAAGAGCGTCCACACACACTCTCTCTACACAAAACCTGAAGATAATAATCAAATCTGTCTGGATGATCAGGATACAGCTGAATCTGTGGGCAAGTGTTAGTAATCACTCTGTTCCTCTCAGACAGACGGATGCGTTTATTCACTGTGTTCAGATCCAGATTGAGCTGATGGGAATCTGATGGAGATAAAACACATCAGAATCAGGAATTATGAATCTGTCTGATATTTTAATGTAACTAAACTCTTCATGTTCAATATATCATCAGTGTCTCAGTGCAGTTTACCAGATATATTTACATGATCAACTCTAAAACTCTTCTGTCATGCTTTCTTTCACTTCTCCAGGAAGAACATGAACACACTCAGTGAGTTTTTCTGCTTGTTTTCTCAGTGACTTACATTGTAGGAAGTCGTTCCTGGTCCTGGGAACAATGTTGGAGAAAGTGACTGTGGAAATCAACAGACATGAAGAGTGTGATTATCATGTCAAGAGAAAATGATCCCTGCATCCGTTCCTAAGACATTTCTAATATGATCTTCTACATAATCTGAGATGATGGAGGATAATTTCTGAGAGCAGAATCTCCAGGACTTTACCTCTGTCAGAGATCTTCTTCAGCTCCTCTTTGCAGAAATCCTCCAGTTTGTCTCTCAGCTGACGGACAGATTATCTCACGCCATCAAAAGAGGAGAGAGAACTGAAGGGATTGTCATTTACATCTGTAGATTCAGGAGGAGCTGAGAGAGACTGGAAACTCTAGAGAAAACAGAAATCAAAGCTCATCACCTCCACACTTCATCAATAACCTGCTCTACTGTCAGATTTGTGCGGCTCTTGTTGATCTTTAGTAACTCTCCTCAATCCAGCACTTTCATAGCATCAGCTTCATTCTTCTCATATTCATTATGTGACATTAGAGATACAAGTTCTAGCGTTTGCCATTTACACTAAATGTGAACTTCCTAGGAAATCAATTTAAGCTCAATATTAGCTTGAGAAATACATGATTTTATTAGAAATACTGCGATCATAAATCCAAATTTAGTGTGTTTTTTGGAATTATATATTTAAAAAATAAATCAGCAGAATAAACAAAATACTTTAAAAAAAATTCCAGAAAACATGAAAGTGATTCATTTAGATGTGGAAATAAAATCGAGAGGTCAGTAATAAACCAACATCTCTCTCATATTAAATATATTAAATAATCATATTATTATCTTGATCAAACACATCAATCTCCATCTTAGCTGTATTATATCATGTAAACTGGACTCTAAAAAGTGAAATTACATTCTTTAATGGGAATGTCATTAAAGCCTTTGTTTATTCACAGAATTAAAGAGCAAACTTTGCTAAAATTCATATTTGTGTGATGAAAAGGTATTAATGTGATATTTTTGTGTTTGTTAATATAATTTACTATGAAACGTGAAGTACTAATCAATAATTTTATATATGCTCGGAATTAGGATAATATAACTTTTAGTAAAGCACTTTTTTATTTAAGTTTTATTTAAAGTTTTATTGAAAAAAATAATAGGCTACTGTTGCATTATCGAAAGTTAAGAAACAATACTGTTGTATTATTAAATTAAATAATTAACATTTCTCATTTTATTCTAAACATTGTCCATTTATTTTTCTTTGAATACATGGTGTGTCTAGAGTTCCCTTTCGAAAGCTACAATCGATGCTGCGCTGCTCATCGCATTGGGAATGTGCTGCCTTATGGCAGTCTATAATTTAATAAATAAGTTAAATGGGTTAAAATGTTTAAAAAAGCATTTTTAAAAGTTTCTTACAGTATTTCATGTTTATTTGTAAGTTTTATTTAAAAATATTAGCGGATAATTTCATTTCCGCTTCTGCCGTGTTAACTTCCGGTTTCGGTTTAATGGTAAACAAAGCAGGCGGAATCCAGCATGACACGGTCAGCGATCTGTCGCCATTCTCTCTAAAGCTCTGACAAGGCAATGCCGTAAGTTTATATATGTGTTTATAAGGATCTTAAGTAATGTATTTTTGTATTGTCTGATTGGGAAATGCACTTTAAAGCGCCGATGTATGACTTTAGTTTCGTCTGTATAGAGCTCAGTTTTTCTAAGAGCATGTTGTGTATGCTTTCAGTTTTCACCATCTGGAGAAGAAATTAAAATGCAAAAACGTCCCTTGTGGTCCTGGTCTTCTTCAGTGGTTTATCTACGTGTTCATTTGGCAACATAATAGTGAAAAGGCAGCATTAAGAGCTTCATCGTGGTCAAAATGGCAGCTAGCAACAGATCTGCTACAAATGCTTCAAGTCTTTCATCCTCATCTGCAAGCAGTGCCGCTCGTGCTCGAGCCAAAGCAGAAGCCGCTAGGGTAAGAGCCTCATATGCAAGCAAGGAAGCACAGTTAAAAGTGGAAAAAGTGAAAATCGACACAGAGCTACAGGTGCTAGAATTACAAAGAGAAGCAGATGCCGCAGTAGCTGAGGCAGAGGTGCTAGAAGAAGCAGAGGCAATACAAGATGGGCATGAGAGCCGAAGATCAGAATCAGATAGAGTTAAAAAAGAAAGAATATGTGAATATGTGAAATCTCAAATGAATGTGAAAAAACATAATGACCCCGCTCCAGTCACCTGCAACCGAAGTGTTGAAATAGAGGGCACATTCATCACATGGAATCCTTCTGAAAACGACGTTTCAGACGCAGAGCCTTCACCTGTTAACACTAGGCCCAGGCGCCACAACCAACATCTGTGACTAACCAAACCACATCTTCCTCTCCTAAAGGTGAGAATAAATCAAAAAGTAATCAAACAAAGAACGCACTCAACCCATTCTCCAGCCCTTTCGTGCCTCTTTACAACTCACCTGGTAGCACGTCACACCAAGCAGAGCCACTTGCACAATATATGGCACGCCGTGACCTCATCACTTCAGGTCTATACCAATATGATGACAAACCAGAGAATTTAGAGCGTGGCTCTCCTCATTTACCGGGGCTACAGCAGACGTTCACCTCACGCCAACACAAGAGCTCGATTCGATGACAAAATGGTTAGGAAAGGAGTCAAGCAGTCAAATTAAACGCATTCGCTCTGTGTATGTCAATAACCCTGCAGTAGCTTTACAGAAAGCATGGGACAGACTCCAAGAGTGTTATGCGACTCCTGAAATCATCGAAAAATTGCTCTTCCAGAGTTTGGATAGTTTTCCTAAAATGACAGCAAAGGACAATGTGAAACTGAGGGAACTTGGGGATCTGTTACAGGAGATTCAAGGAGCAAAAGAGGATTTTTATCTGCCCGGTCTTCTCTATCTTGACACATCACGCGGAATCAGGCCAATTGTGGATAAACTCCCATATGGAATTCAGGAGAAGTGGATGTCACTAGGTTCACAATATAAGGAGGATCATCATGACTGCTTTCCACCTTTCAGTTACTTTTGCAAGTTCATATGCAAAGAAGCTAAGAGACGTAACGATCCAAGCTTTAACCCTCTGAGGTCGACAAACGCGCGGGCGCGTTTTGCTGGATTTTCTCCACATTGTAGCACTATAAACTTAAATTACTCAGTCATTTATAGTCATACAGAAAAAAGAAATATAAAAAAAGAATCTGTGATATTTCTCCTTTTGTATGTGTCCACTTACAATCAAACCAAAACATTGTGCTTTTGTCAAATAAAGAAAATAAACAGGGTGTGCGTTCTGCCTCTCCGTCGCAGTGAACTTTTTTTTCTTGAGCACGTCTATAAACTGAAACAAAACTCAGCGAATACTTGTCACACATTTATGAGCCATATACCTTTATAAACATTTAAGTGTGTACTTTTAAATGATCGGATTCAAAACGAAAACAAATATTTTCTGGTTAAGTAATTTGTATAAAACCAACAAGATGTCCAGCTTCTCAAACGCTTCCTCATTACAGTTAATTTGGCCACGCCCACTCGCGCAAAAGAGATTCACATGCAAATCTCCACATGGAACGCGACACGCTCGTTACCTCAACAACAAAACACTTCACTTCACTTTTCATCGAGTTTGAAAGACGTGCCTGAGCTTACATTGGATTTAGGCTACAGTACCTCAGAAGAAGAAGAACGCGATTTGAAGACAAGAAAGATGTAAGGTAAGAAATTCTTACATATTAGTTTGTTATTGTTGCATAAATGTCACGTTGCAGTTGAACTGTTGCTAGATATATGGGGAATATTATTATATTTAGACCCGTGTTTACTGTTACTGTGTTTGTGGATATCTGCTCAAACGTAGATATGTATATGGTAACCATAATGTTTTATATTTGAGCGCGATCGCGTTTGAATGTATTTTGATAGTGATCGCGTTTGAATGTATCATATTTTTGCTGCGCGATCGCGTTTGAATGTAGCCTACTGTATCATATTTTGGATGAAAGCAAAACGCACCAAACGGCTTCATGTTTTTATTATTATCTCATTTCATATCATCATAACGGATGGAAACATTTGAAGTAACATGATAATCAATATATTTTTCTCTAGCTTAGTTGTTACTGAAATCTTTTGGAAGATTTATACTGCTATAGGTTATTTATTGTTATTATTATTTTATCCGGCACTGCGCATATACCTTATGCCTACAAGGCACAACAAACCTGGTGTTCATTATATTATATATTGTTGGAAACATTTGTGTGTGTGTGTGTGTGTGTGTGTGTGTGTGTGTGTATTCTGTGAATTTTAAAAAGGAATTTTAAAAAGCAATTTTAACCAGAAAAATCTAATATTTATTTCCAAAATCGTGCAGGCCTTTCTCTTGATATCAGTATGTTCACTTTTTTTTTTTCAGGGCCCATATGCCACAGAGGACTTCAACATTCACATGAGTCTCTGTACGTGAACACGGTAAAGTGAAAATCTTGTAAATGAAAGGTATGTACAATGTTTTTAGGAATGGCACAAAGGTGTATCTTTGGATTATGTTGTGTTGTAAATAAATCCAAACAATTTAAAAGCCATTCTTTTTTAAATCTCCTCATTTACAGTATTGTGCAAGGTTGCTCAGAATGGCAGGGCCTGATAGCTCCTAATAGGGCCGTTAGGGGAGGTTATTTGTCTTTCTCAGGTGAGAAAAGCTTACATATTAATGAGCTCTCGCATAGAGCTTTCTAACACAAAACACGTCGTAAAATTTTTAAATCAATATATTGTCTTATCTGAATGAGCAGTCAGGGTGATTTTCACATAGTTTTGCAGCAAATATTCTAGGCTATGCCATACAATTTTCAAAAGTCTTGTGAAGAAATAATCAGTATAGGTTTCATGACCTTATTTCAGTGAGAATTTTTTTTTTTTTGTATTTTCACAAACTACGCATAAATGTCATTGTCTCAAAACTACAAACTTTTACATACATGCTGCTGATATATTATTGTAGCAGAGTTTGTGCTGAATACAGTGTAATTAGACTTTAGCCATGAAAATGTCACAAGTAACAGAAATAACCAGAAATGTCAGAGCATGTCAGAACACCTCCAGGGCCCAGAAAACAGCTCAGACCTCAGAGGGTTAACCAACAGAACAGCCAAACACAATTAAAATTAGAAAGACCCAACCTGAGAAACTTTAGCTCCGCCAAACCCATCTCCGTAAATAAAACTAATATTACACCCCCCAACAAGGACTTTAAAAGCAACTGCCCGCTGCACAATAAGCCCCACCCACTCAATAAATGCAGGACATTCAGGTACAAACTGCTCGATGAAAGAAAGGCCTTCCTCAAAGAGAAAGGAATCTGTTTCAAGTGCTGTGCCTCGGACACTCATCTCGCTAAGGACTGCAAATCCACAGTAAAGTGCTCCGAATGTGAAAGTACGAGCCACGAAACAGTAATGCATCCTGGCCCTCCACCACAAACCTTCAAGGCTCCTGCTCCCGCACAAGAGGATGGCGGGGAGGGAAAAGATATCTCAGATAGCATCGCAGTAACCACAACATGCACCAAAGTGTGCGGTCCAGGTCAGTGGGGTCGTTCTTGTTCAAAAATATGTCTCACAAAGGTGTATCCAGAGGGTCACAAGGACAGTGCGGTTAAGGCTTACGTCATACTTGATGATCAGAGCAATCGTTCCTTAGCCAGGCCAGAGTTCTTTGATCTGTTCAAGATCAAAGATAAGCTAGTCAGTTATGATCTAAGAACATGTTCAGGCCTCATTGAAACATGGGGGAAAAGGGCTGAAGGCTTTCACATTGAGTCTTTAGATTGGTCTGTGGTAATCCCACTCCCTCCTCTCATTGAATGTCAGGACATTCCTAATGAAAGAAGCGAGATCCCTACACCAAACGCTGCACGGCACCAGCCACACCTTCGGTCCATAGAAAAGTACATTCCAGAGCTAGACCATAAGGTAGAAATACTTCTACTGCTTGGGCGAGATGTTCTACGTGCACACAAAGTAAGGGAACAAGTTAATGGCCCTCATCATGCGCCCTTCGCCCAGTGCCTAGATTTAGGGTGGGTCGTAGTCGTGGAGGTGTGTGTAGGTAAGGTCCACAAGCCCACAGTCAACTCATTCAAGACAATTATTCTTGAAAATGGCCACCCCACAGTTTTTGGACAGTGTGATAACTTCCGTCAGCTCAGGGAAACGCCATGCATTAACAGGCACTCTAAGGCTCCAGAGTCTGGGACAGTCAGTTTTCAACCGCAGCAAAAACGACAATGAGCCAGCTCCCTCCATAGATGACACACTCTTTTTAGAGATCATGGGCGAAAGCATGTACAGAGACGATGACAATAGCTGGGTCGCCCCACTTCCTTTCAAAGAGCCTCCCCGGAAAATGCCTAACAATAGAGAGCTAGCAGTCAGACGTTTTTTGTCTCTCAAACGGAGCATGCAAAAGAAACCCCACATGCAGCAGCAATACGTGGAGTTTATGGGAGGGATTTTCTCCAACGGTCACGCTGAGATAGCGCCCGCTCTTAAGCAAGGAGAAGAATGCTGGTATCTCCCCACGTTTGGGGTCTACCACCCTCAAAAACCCAACAAGATCAGGGTAGTTTTTGATTCCAGTGCCCAAGAGGACGGTGTCTCACTCAATAGTGTACTCCTCACTGGCCCCGACTTAAACAATAGTCTCATTGGGGTACTCCTCCGCTTCCGTAAAGAAAGCATTGCTGTCATGGCCGACATACAGCAAATGTTTCACTGTTTCATGGTGCGTGAGGATCACCGGAACTATCTTCGCTTTCTGTGGCACATGGACAATGATGTTGAAAAGGAGGTCATTGACTATAGGATGAAGGTCCATGTGTTTGGGAACTCTCCATCTCCCGCTGTGGCTGTTTACGGATTGCGCAAGGCCATTGAAGCTGGAGCGAAAGACTATGGAGCTGACACAGTCAAGTTTGTGGAGAGACACTTCTACGTCGATGATGGACTGATTTCTGTGCCTTCTGCAGCCGAAGCGATCGACTTGTTTCAAAGAACGCAAGCTTCACTTGCTGAGTCCAATCTGCGCCTGCATAAGTTTGCTTCTAACTCACCATCAGTCATGCAAGCCTTCTCTCCTGAAGATTGCGCAGCAGTCTTGAAAGATCTGGATCTGAGTGGTGAGGAAACACAATCACAGCGCAGTCTAGGCCTAATTTGGGAAACCATGACAGACACATTCACGTTTTTAGTGGCCACAACAAACAAGCCATTTACTCGTCGAGGTGTCTTGTCATCTGTTAATAGTGTCTTCGATCCACTAGGCTTATTAGCACCAGTCACCATTCAAGGAAGAGCTTTACTCAGAGAACTCACCTCAGAAAACTCTGATTGGGACACACCACTTCCAGACGATAAGCAGAGCAAATGGGAAGCTTGGAGGGATTCGCTGCAGGACTTAAGGGAACTCCATGTCCCGAGAACGTACACATCTACCTCTCTCAGTCAGGCAAAGTGCAAAGAACTCTATGTCTTTTCAGACGCATCGACAAAAGCAATAGGTGCAGTAGTCTACTTGAGAGCTCTGTATACAAATGACAAAGTTGAAGTAGGGTTTGTCATGGGTAAATCAA
Source organism: Scardinius erythrophthalmus (assembly GCF_964197995.2). Taxonomy (NCBI): domain Eukaryota; kingdom Metazoa; phylum Chordata; class Actinopteri; order Cypriniformes; family Leuciscidae; genus Scardinius; species Scardinius erythrophthalmus. The sequence goes on from NC_138226.1 coordinate 43,847,557, forward strand.
AACTAACTCCTCAGTCAGAGCCCACAATACCAAGACTGGAACTGTGCGCCACTGTCTTGGCTGTAGAGATAGCTGATCTTGTCAAGAATGAGCTGGACATAGAGTTTGACGCAGTTCACTTTCACACAGACAGCAAGGTGGTCTTGGGCTACATCTGCAACGAATCTAAAAGATTCTACACACATGTTCACAACAGAGTACAGCGTATTCGCCAGTCTTCAAAGCCGGAGCAGTGGCACTATGTGCGCAGCGAGGCGAACCCAGCGGATCACGCTCGCTCACAGCATCTCAACTAGCAAAAACAACTTGGTTCACAGGACCCTCCTTCATCCGTCGTTCACCCCCAGAGGCAAAAAATGAAAACGACCAGTTTGAGTTAGTTGGGCCTGACAAAGACTGTGAAATCAGGCCACAAGTGAGCACTTGTGCTACTCACCTTCAAGTAGTCTCCTGTAAGCGCTTTGAGCGCTTCTCCACCTTCAAGTCTTTGGTCCGTGCAGTCGCCTTCCTCATTCACATGGCAAAATCTTTCAACGGCTCCAATTCAAACCATGGATGTAAAGGGTGGCACATATGTCAGCTTCCTCGTACACCAGATGAAATGGATCAAGCAAAAGGTGTCATCCTCCAACAAGTGCAACAGGCCACCTTCGCAAAGGAGCTGTCTGCCCTCAACGTTGGCAAATCCATCGCCAAGCAAAGCCCTTTGGAAAAGCTCAGCCCAGTCCTGGACAAAGGCATCATTTCAGTTGGAGGTCGACTCAAACACTCAGAGCTCGAAAACTCTGAAAAATACCCGATAATTCTCCCAAAAGACAGTCATGTCTCTATCCTGCTCACTCGCCACTACCATGAACAGGTCAAACACCAGGGTCGTCACCTAACAGAAGGTGCGATAAGGGCTCGAGGTCTGTGGATAATCGGTGGAAAGAGACTAGTTAATTCAGTTATCCACAAGTGTGTTATCTGTCGCAAACTGCGGGGAAAGCAGGAAGAGCAACTCATGGCAGATCTTCCCCCGGAACGGTTGAAAACATGTCCTTCCTTTAGCTACGTCGGCCTTGATGTTTTCGGGCCTTGGTCAGTAACCACCAGACGTACCAGAGGTGGACATGCACAAAGTAAGCGTTGGGCTATCCTGTTTACCTGCATGAGCTCTAGAGCCGTTCACATTGAGGTGATTGAGCCCTTAGACCCCAGCAGTTGTGTAAATGCCCTGAGACGTTTCTTTGCCCTGAGAGGCCCTGCCAAAAAACTTATATCGGATCGTGGCACTAATTTCATTGGGGCTTCCAAAAGTTAGGAATGGACAAGGCTCTGCAACTGTACCTGAATGATCAAGGTTGCAGTTGGGAATTCAACCCGCCTCATGCGTCCCACATGGGAGGCGCCTGGGAGCGCATGATCGGCATTGCACGGAGAATACTGGATTTCAAAGTCTTCAAGTACTTCAAAGTAAGGTGCAACTCACTCACGACGTATTGTGCACACTTATGGCTGAAGTGTCTGCCATCATAAACGCCAGGCCACTCCTTCCAGTTTCGTCTGATCCAGACAATCCTTTCATTCTCTCTCCCTCTATGCTGCTAACCCAGAAATCGTGCCTTATACCTCCTGCTGGAGATTTCTTGGACAAGGACCTTTACACCAAACAATGGAGACAAGTTCAGGTTCTTGCTAACCAGTTCTGGACACGCTGGAGGCGAGAGTATCTGCCTTTATTGCAGCAGAGACAGAAATGGACTGTACCTTGTCGAAACCTGCAAGTTGGTGACCTTGTTTTGCTCAAGGACAAGCAGGTTCCACGGAACAGCTGGCTCATGAGTAGAGTCACGGCAACTTTCCCTGGGAAGGACAATCGAGTAAGAAAGGTTGAGGTCACAGTAAATGACCAAGGCACTAGAAAGACTTTTTTGCGACCAGTTACTGAAGTCATTCTTCTTTTGCCAAAGGACTGATTCCCTCTAAGTTTTTGTTGTTGACCTCCCTGAGGTCAGGCGGGGAATGTGCTGCCTTGTGGCAGTCTATAATTTAATAAATAAGTTAAATGGGTTAAAATGTTTAAAAAAGCATTTCTAAAAGTTTCTTATAGTATTTCATGTTTATTTGTAAGTTTTATTTAAAAATATTAGCGGACAATTTCATTTCCGCTTCTGCCGCGCTAACTTCCGGTTTCGGTTTCATGGTAAACAAAGCAGGCGGAATCTAGCATGACACGTTCAGCGATCTGTCGCCATTCTCTCTAAAGCTCTGACAAGGCAATGCCGTAAGTTTATATATGTGTTTATAAGGATCTTAAGTAATGTATTTTTGTATTGTCTGATTGGGAAATGCACTTTAAAGCGCCGATGTATGACTTTAGTTTCGTCTGTATAGAGCTCAGTTTTTCTAAGAGCATGTTGTGTATGCTTTCAGTTTTCACCATCTGGAGAAGAAATTAAAATGCAAAAATGTCCCTTGTGGTCCTGGTCTTCTTCAGTGGTTTATCTACGTGTTCATTTGGCAACATAATAGGGAACATATTTTATCGTGACCAGCTGTGAATATTGTGTATAACACGTCAATGAAATTGACCCGGAGGTAATATAGCCTCGGTCGGTGACGTCATCGGCGCGCCCCCGCGACACGAGGCTAAAAGTAGATGAGCCACAGGTGCATCGTCATGTCTTTTGTCTTCAGACCATTACTGTGCATGTGTGAACGTCAAAACTCTCTCTCTACCTTTTATCTGCTACAGATCTTTGCTAGGAGTTAGTTTATTCAGGCAGTGTGCAGAAAATTTCTCATTTCTCAAGCCTTTTTCTCTCTCGCACATCAAAGAGTTTAAAAAGTAAAAAAAGAGGAGAAATGAGCCAACAAAACAATAAGTGTTGTGTTCCTCCATGCTCCCATACCATGTCAGAACTAGATACACACACTTACTGCTTGCTTTGTTTGGGAAAGAACATGCTGCCCTTGCATTTGAGCATGGTGATTGCGAGCACTGTGGAATGTTCACAGTTAAAGTGCTTCACGTTCGCTTTGCTTATTTCAAAGGGGTAGCGCCCATAATGATTGTGGGGCATCGTGTGCGATCTGACTGAAAAGCGAGAGACGGTGGTTCCCTATCGCTCGCTCTCTCTCCAGATTGCGATGTCCTTTTGCCTGAATACCGATGCGTGCCTCGGCGCTTCTTCGGCTCGGGCAGAGGACATTGAATCTCGTGGGTTTGTCGCCTCCAAGCGTTTCCCCCCTGATGATAAAAGGAGATCGCTCGTGGCGATCGCTCGTGCAGTGACCAGATTGATCTGATCACAACAAAAAGAGTCGCATAAAACACAGTCTATAAAGAAATAAAGATTGTAAATATTTATGTCTTGTGTCCTCGACATCAAGTCATTCTACTATCGCGGGTGCGAGGGCACGCGATTATATGATATTGCCTCAGTTTGGAGAGACGCTCGCTGGCTATCTCTCCCCTGGGATCACATTATCAGATGCATTTTCAGCGGTTAGGCTGGTAATGCATTGTACACCATGGCCGTGTTAAAGGCATACCAGGTTGATCTTATGAAAGATTTAAACACAGCCTCTCATCCAGACCGTGTTTGCTTGTCTGATTGGGATGTGTTTATTGCTGAGGAACTGATATTTATATTTATATATATAATATTTATATAATATAATTATATATATATTTATATGTATGTATTATATATAATATAATATTGTCTGGCTGTTTTCCGGACACATTTAATTCTGAGGAATTAAAGCTGCCTCCGAACACATCTCTCGTTATGTTAAAACGTTTGAGAGGTTCTCGAGGTGGTGACTTGTGTGATGGTCGGATTACAGCTAGACTGCCCTCCTTGAGGATCTCCATGACGTTAACTCGGTCATGGGAAAACCCTATTCTTCGTGCATCTTTGTGCCCTTGACGTATTAAGACTATCATGGGTGCAGGGGTGTGTGGTTATACGATGATGGGCCAGTCTGAAGAGACATTTTCTTCTCTTCTTTTTGCTCATCGTCATTTTAGGAGGGTTCAAAAGCAGAGTGTAACGAGTTGCGCTCCCTCTCGTGAAAACTGGGGACCGGCTCGTTGTACTCAGCAGCTGCATAATAGACCTAAGACAAAATCCTGAGGGTTGTTTTGTCCCAGGTCTGTGGGGGTGTGCCCCTACGGGACGAGACATGTTAATCAAACAGCTCCTACCTGACACCCTCACGAAACCACTGTACTTCCTCGCCACCTCTGGTGATTCGGGGAGCAGCGGTTTCCAGCAAAATATTAGATGTTATGTTGCTTTTCTGCTGTCATCCAGGACACGGAACATCTAACATCCCCTCAAAAGGAAGTGTTAAGTTGATACCACTCTCAGAGAGTCTGGCAGTGTGGAAACTTCTGCCAGGTTTTTCTATTTGGGTATTAAGTACAGTACAAATTAGGATAGAATCCAATTTATTAATCGTCTTCCGCGTTTCAACGGCGTGGTATTCACTTCTGTGAGACCGGAACTGGCGCATGTACTGTCACAAGAGGTGTAATATTACACCATGGCTTTATCCAGCAACAGAAGTAGATATTAATATAAAATAAAAAAAAGAGAGAGAATGGCAAACGAATGAAGTGGGTAACAAAGCTAGTCTATATGTAATAAATAAGAGTTTCAACTACCTTATAATTTACACAGATGGGTCAAAGAATAAGCAAGGGAGTATGGGAACCGGTGTATTCATTCCTGAGTTTAAAATATCCATTGCTAAAAGACTTTCTGATTATTTATCACTTTACACAGCAGAATTAGTGGCAGTTATAATTGGGTTATGTTGTATTACAAATTTATTAAATGTTTAATTTAGGTTCCAATACAATAGTATATAAACTGAGAAAGTTTAGAAGACTGAATTTAGCATTTGAGGTATAAATGATGATTACTGAGTTTTCTCTATTGTAAGTTAAATGAGTCAGATTACTGAGACTCTCACCTTTTGTCCTGAATGGCTCTTGGAGCCCGAGCCCCAGCCCCAGTTGTTGAATATTTAGGCTGATTGGATTATCATCTATGCATTTGAATAGTTATGCTGATTGGATTAGGACCGGTAACACTCTAGAGTCTAGGGCGGGTTCCTAAACCTATATACTTCATTTACATGCTTTGCTCCGAGTGTATCCTCTATGTAAATCCCTACCCCTTGAAATGTATATAAACTACAATGTCTACTGCCATAGTTAGACTTGATGACTACAGCAATGCACAGCGAGTTCTCAATAAAGAGTAACTTCTGTTGAAAGATATCCCAACGTCTCCTGGTCTCTGCTTTGACGAAGGAAAAGTTTCCAACAGTTACATTGGGTTGAAGAGGTTAAACCGGATAGGGTGGTAATTTGCTCTGATTTAATCACTGTTTTGGGAAGCATCCAGTCAAGGAAAAGGGATAGAGATAATCTTATCATATAACTCTTTCAAAATTGGTTTAGGATCAATAGATATGATATTGATGTGCAGTTTTGTTGGGTGCCAGCTCACGAGGGACTGAAAGGAAATGAGGCTGATGACTTGAAAAAAAAGAAATTACAATATCAATTACATTAGGAAAAGGAGAAGGGAAAGCCCTGATTAAGAATAAAGGTATGGAGATTCGGCAAAGAAGCCGAATAAGAAGAAACACAGCAGATTTAGGAGGAGCTGAGAGAGACTGGAAACTCTAGAGAAAACAGAAATCAAAGCTCATCACCTCCACACTTCATCAATAACCTGCTCTACTGTCAGATTTGTGCGGCTCTTGTTGATCTTTAGTAACTCTCCTCAATCCAGCACTTTCACAGCATCAGCTTCATTCTTCTCATATTCATTATGTGACATTAGAGACACAAGTTCTAGTGTTTGTCATTTACACTAAATGTGAACTTCCTAGGAAATCAATGTGGAAATAAAATCGAGAGGTCAGTAATATACTGTACCAACATCTCTCTCATATTAAATACTTTAAATAATCATATTATTATCCTGATCAAATGCATCAATCTCTATCTTAGCTGTATTATATCATGTAAATTGGAGTCTAAAAAGTTAAATCACATTATTTAATGGTCATGTCATTAAAGCCTTTGTTTTATTCACAGAATTAAAGCTCCAGTATGTAACTTTTTTATGTGACCACAAGAGGGCGCAGTTTCCAACAATAACAAAGGCGAAGCTTGATGACGCTATGAAGGAGGTGACGATGGGAGATGTCGTTTTTAATGCGTTTTCACCATCTAGCGATGTATCTAAATGGAATTAATGAATCATGATCACGGATGAGGTAATTTATTCGTTTTTGTATTACCTGTATGTCTGATCGTATTATTTTATGTCATCATAATTAATGAACTGCAAGGAACGTGAAATGTTATGCTATATTATCCCGTTACAACATACAGCTATTTGTCAAATGATTTGTTTGGTTTATGTTGTGCAGTTTTACGTTTTTATGGTTGATGCCGTGTTGTTTAACGTGTTCAAACCAATATCTAAAAGTAAATTTGAACGAACATTTGCAAGTAATGACTAAATATTTTTTTTTAACAACATATCCGATTGTATTTAATTGTACTGCCATAATCTCGGTCACCACACGTGATAAAAAGCCTTACCGAAGTACAGAGCAATATAACTTTGTTTATAAGTGCTATTATTGACAGTTGCATGTCTTACCTGTCTATCAATACACTCGCGAGAGCAGAGTCTCTGTCAAGTCCAAGATTGTCGCGCAGCTCTCTCCATCTCGAAAACGCCTGTCGATATTTATCCGGGTTTTATTCCTCCGTTTGTCACACAGTCCGCGACTCCGCGTGTATCCGAATATGGACGCTTTCGTTTTGTTGGCACTTCAATACTCGCCAAAGAGTAATCGTGATCCATAACAGCTATAACCATACAGTCTATGGCTTTAACGCTTTAACCACCACTTCCGCATTTGACCATGTGATATTCCGGTGTGGTGGGTCATATTTTTTATTTTATTCTTTTTTTATTCTTTGTCAGACGTCTTTATTGTTTATTGTGATAAGAAAAAAAAACTCAATAAAGTTGTTGTAAAAAAAAAAATAATAATCTGGTGTGGTGGAATATCCTATCACATGGTCCACACCGGAAAAAAAAGGATAGTGCGGACATTGCGTCACTGAGGCGCGACATTTCTTTTCCGGGACGGCCAGTTATTTAAAATCGGAATTTCTCTGAAATAAAAAATCTTTGGAGACTTTTGAGATATTGTAAGTACACAACTGTAACGGATCAAAAAACTCACGGTTCGGATCGTTTCTCGGATCAGAGTCACGGATCGGATCATTTTTCGGATCAGCAAAAAAAAAAAAGACAGTACAAATAAACATAAGTTTTGTCACACACTGATAGCGTTTGTGATGGCTTTAGCCCGGTCTGATTGTGCAACGTTGAGCAGCCTTTGTCAGTAAAACATCGCGGTGATGCCGCTTCAAATGCGTGGCCATGATACCACTTTGTCCCGATACCACTTTTTCACTTCCGATATGATACCGATGCCGCAGCTTTGGCTAGTTGCTGATATCAATCCGATATTTTTATTTTATTCTTGAATATAGTCCACAACAACAGTTGATAATGAAAGACTGCCACCCTTTATTCAAAAGGCCTTGAGATATGTTTGGTAACCTGAATGAATTTAAAATTAATTTGCTATATTTCAGATCAATATATTTGTTTCCTTAAAATTTTAATTAACTTTAACTTTATTCTCATCTGAATTATAAATAATGTATTTCTGTATAAAATAATACTACTATTAAAAACACATTTGATTTTCTATTAGTATTAGTGTTCGATTAGTGCTCTGTTTTAGGACAAGAAATGAAAACCAATGCAATATGATTTGCAATAATTAATTTTTGCTTTTAAACAGTGTGTGTGTGATTTTGGTTGGGTCAGGGTGTCAATTGTAGGTTACAGTTTGACAAGAGTTTAAAGTATGACAAAAGCACGATTTTGTGTTTTACACAAATATAATTAGGCTAAACACTTTTTGCAGTTTTAATGATGTCCTGTACAAAATGACGGAGTATGTTTTTGTTTCCACTGTTCGATCGCGCCCGTGCCTCCCTTTCTCTCTCTGACACACACACACACAATCCAGCATTGCAATCTTGACAACACAGCCTGTTCATTTTGCTGCGTTCACACCAAACTATGATAAAGCGAGCATTTGAAGCGAAATAGACGCGTGTTCAGAGCTAAGGCGGGGCTACAGATTCCTAGTTTCCACTGTAAAATGGCGTTCTTGTGCAAGGCAAGGCAAGGCAAGTTTATTTATATAGCACATTTCATACACAATGGCAATTCAAAGTGCTTTACATAAAAGAAATTAAAATAATAAAAAGAAATAAGAATAATTAAAACAGTTAAGAAAAATAAAAAAATAAAATACAGTACAGTACAAACAGTCGGACGAACATTGGCACAGTGCTCATTCAGTAAATGCATAGCTAAACAGAAGTGTTTTGAGTCTAGATTTGAATGTGACTATTGTAGGAGCACATCTGATCTCCTCTGGAAGCTGGTTCCAGCTGCGGCTGGCATAATAGCTAAAAGCAGATTCACCATGCTTTGAGTGAACCCTTGGTATTTCTAGCTGATATGATCCTAGTGATCTGAGTGATCTGTTGGGTTTATATTCAGTGAGCATATCTGCAATGTATTGAGGTCCTAGGCCATTGAATGATTTATATACCAGCAATAATACTTTAAAATCAATCCTAAATCTAACTGGGAGCCAGTGTAAAGACCTGAGGACTGGTATGATATGTTCATATTTTCTAGTTCTGCTCAGAATCCTGGCGGCAGCGTTCTGTATGAGCTGCAACTGTCTTATGGTCTTTTTGGGAAGGCCAGTGAGGAGTCCATTACAATAATCCACCCTGCTGGTGATGAAAGCATGGACAAGTTTCTCTAAGTCTTGTCTGGAAACAAAGCATCTAATTCTTGCAATATTTTTCAGATGATAGTATGCTGATTTAGTTATTGCTTTGACATGACTACTGAAACTAAGGTCTGACTCTAGTGTCACACCAAGATTCCTGACTTGATTTTTAGTTGTTTGACCCCTAGAGTGAAGGTATGCATTCACCTTGAGAACTTCATCTTTGTTTCCAAATGCAATGACTTCAGTTTTGTCTATGTTTAACTGAAGAAAGTTTTGACACATCCAACTGTTGACTTCATCAATGCATTGGCACAGGGAGTCAATGGGGCTGTAATCGTTAGGCGATAGGGCTAAGTAGAGCTGTGTGTCGTCTGCATAGCTGTGGTAAGCAATTTGGTTCTTTCTCATTATTTGGCTCATTGGGAGCATATACAGGTTGAACAGGAGTGGCGCAAGAATTGAGCCTTGAGGTACTCCGCATGTCATGGATGTCCACTCAGACTTATGGTCTCCTATACTCACATAATAACCTCTCCCATCTAAGTATGACCTGAACCATTTTAGGACTATCCCAGAAAGCCCCACCCAGTTTTCCAGCCTGTCAAGAAGTATGTTATGATCGACAGTGTCAAATGCAGCACTGAGGTCGAGTAACACCAGCACTGATAGTTTGCCTGAATCAGTATTTAAGCGAATATCGTTTATTATCTTTATGAGCGCTGTCTCTGTGCTGTGGTGCGGTCGGAAACCAGACTGAAAATTGTCAAAGTATCCATTCGAGCTTAAGAATTTGTTCAGCTGATTGAAGACAACTTTTTCAATGATCTTGCCTATGAAAGGAAGATTTGAGATCGGCCTATAGTTGCTTAATATGGTCTTATCCAGATTGCTCTTTTTCAGGAGGGGCTTGACAACTGCAGTTTTCAGGGAGTTTGGAAAACTCCCAGAGCGAAGTGAGACATTTACCACTTCTAGAAGATGTGCCACCACAGTGCCTACACACCGTCGCGGTTTTATCCACTAACCTCTTTCCTTCATCATTTTATTTACCAGGGAAGCCAAAATGCTCCCATACAGGGGATTTAAATGACGCGGGGCGTTCAAGCTCCTCCGTTCCTCCGCTCGCCACGACCACGCTGTGTGTGACTGAACATGCGCACAATTTTTTCATAAATCAATCCGCGGATCACGTGTGTGCCGAACCGAAGATATTGATCCGAACGGATCACGGATCAATGATGATCCGTTGCACCACTATTATTTTCGGAAATTTTATTACAAAATTCCTACATATTGGAGCAAAGGGCAAACTTTGCTAAATTCATATTTGTGTGATGAAAATATTTGTATATATTAAACTTCTCAGAAATGCTCTTAAGAATAGTCTCAAGCTTTGACTTAAGTGTCACAAACTCCTTAGTAAAAAGTAGGACTTCTCTAAGAGCTGGAAACTTTTATAATGACGTAATAGTATAAAAACGTGTTAAAGATTTTGTAAGCATATTGTGTTTGAAGTCAACTGTTTATTTGTGATAACACAATGAAACATGCCAAATTGTACAGACGTCATTTTTAGCCAGGCTGTCATACAAAGAAATTATGAACACATGAAAAAACAAGAGAGGACGATGAAATATTAACAACTGACTATGTTGTAGACAATGTATGATGCTTTTTTTTCTGTGAGCATTTTAGTTTTTTCTAAAACCTGTAGCTGTAGTTTGCCTTTTTTGTCATTTAATATTCATCAATATTATTGATCTGCCTGCACTGACACCATTGTCTGAGAACTGAACTGAGCTGGACGATTATAAATGAACTAAATAAATAACTAATGATTTTTACAATGGAAATGAATCAACATTGAACTCACTTAAGCTGGACAATGACACTATTTTCTTCTAGATCTGCTGTACAGCCAAAACTAACTTTGTTGCATTATTTTCCTGTAATCAATATAAAGCTGCTTTGAAACAATCTGTATTGTAAAAAGCACTATAACAAATAAAGATAACTTGACTTGAAATAATTTTGTCAGATAAATACCTTCACTAAGTTTTTTAGGCTTCTGGAGTCTTTTTTGTGAGATTTTTTTACTTCCGCATTTGAAAACCGCCGAACCTGAAGTAACATGAGGGAGAGCGGTCAAAGTAAACAATAGGAAAGCAATGGATCGCAATGACAGCTCGGAAAGCTGGGGCAATTATAGCCTAAATGTTTATTCGTATGATATATATAATTCATATATAATTGATATATATGATGATATCATATAATTATGAGCCTGATATGAAGCCAAGTGAGCAGGACAGGCCAGGGTTAGACAGAACAACGGTAAGTTGTGGTGTGAGGAGAACAGGGCGAGAGAACAGTGTTAGCTTATAGATGTATTCACGTTAGCCGACGATATGTATAACACTATGCTCAGATCACAATACTGTACAGATTATTATCATCATGTATCAGGCAATAGCAAAGCTAGTACTTAGACCCATACCTGCATGTGTTGTGTGTGTCAGCCATTTATAGGAGACAGTTTCCAGAGGAAGAGGGACTTTATAAAGGCTTTGAATTGACCCATTTGGTGACGATGAATAAAAAAAATGATCACAATCACAACTGTCTTACTGTATAAAAACTTTATATGTAGAAACAGCCAACAAAAACATTAAAGTCGGTTTGTACAGATTTAAAATGAATTATATAACATAATATATTACAATAATAATAATAATAAGTGTCGGCTGCAGACTAATAACAAACACATAAATGCATTACATAACAAGTTTATGTAGGATATGTTAATGAATTAAATTAAGACAAGGCACGGATCCGTGAGCGTCATGTTTCCCGCTGGCGGCCGAACCACATGCTGATGGCGGACCGTCACCGGGCGACCCGATGAAGGAGCCGGGACAGTGTGCACATATCGCCGGGATTATAATCATTCTGTCTATAGTGAACGCTACACACTACCGCATTTTTCAAAGCAGAAGCAGAAGTGAAGTCCCGTCTCTTACCCTGCACAAAACGCACACTGGCACGGAAGATTGCACCGTCCTTTTTCTTATTCGGAAACCTGTGGACTCGATGTCCTGACAGGCCATAATTCACAATCATTTACCACGACGATGATTAATTGAAATACAATAAGCACCGAAAACACACTGAATCATGACCGCTCCAACTGAAAACCAACCTATCTCCGCACTGACTGTGCGAACACAGTGCCAAACGACTCCCTCATGTGACGTCATATGACGCGATGGTGAAAAAAAGCGGTTTTTCAACACGGTCAAGGAAACTGTCACGTTTTCTATTAAAGGGCATGTTGCAGGTTAGAGTACCCAGTGAGCCAATGTATAGAAAAATAATGTAGGAACTAGATTTAAATAAACATATACTTATAAAACGCTATTTAGGCATCTGGAGTCGTTTTTGTGAGGAAAATTTTACTTCCGCATTTGAAAACCGCCAACCAGAAGTGACGTCACATGAGGTAGAGCGGTCAAAGTAAACAATGGATCGCAATGACAGCTCGGAAAGCTGGGGGAATTGTAGCCTAAATATTTACTCGTATGATATAATTCATATTTAATCATATATGATGATATCATATAATTATGAGCCTGATATGAAGCCAAGTGAGCAGGACAGGCCAGGTTTAGACAGAACAACGGTGAGTTGTGGTGTGAGGAGAACAGGGCGAGAGAACAGTGTTAGCTTTAGCCGACGATATGGAGCCTATAACACTATGCTCAGATCACAATTGTACTAGGGCTGGGTAGCCTACCGAGTTCGATACTTTTAGGTACCGGCCGAATTGCCTCGATAGGTCTACTATCGAGTATCGAAAAAATGACATGTTGTTCGGTTCCAGATTTCGATACCTAAGGAGTTAACTCGTCAACGTCAGTGCTCAAACAAATACATATGAAATGCACAACGACACATAAAGCTGCTCACGCACTACACGCAAACTCTACACACACGAGACGCGCGGAACTCTTTGCGCACATACTCAATGAGACGCGAGCACACACACAAACTCTCCGCGCACATATTCATATGAGACGCGAGCACACACACAAACTCTCCGCGCACATATTCATATGAGACGCGAGCACACACACATAATACATTAAAGATGGGGAAAAGTCGATCAAAAGTGTGGCTACATTTCTCCAGGCTCGATGCCAACAGTGCGCGATGCAGTAGGCCTATTTGCGGTAAAATAATTGCCGCAAAGACCGGTACCGCGACAGATATGATGAAGCCCTTGACAGTGCACGGAGTAAACATATAAGAGCAGAAAGTTGCTCCGCCTTCGACTGGTAAATGAAGAGATACCTTGTTGATCACTCTGACAGTGTTAATATTGCAATAAATAATAACCTACTGAATGTAGCCTGCACTGCCGTTCAAAAATGTGTTGGCGTTTTTGTAAAAACGCCTCGTTTTTGCGGCTCGTGCCGCGCCCCGCTCAGCAACGGAGACCGCCACCTCTCTGCGCTCTCCGCCTGGGCCGCGGGCACGCCGCCACCGCACTCTCCGAGTGCGAAGAGCTTTCAATGTCGACCCTGCGGGCTCGACTTGAAGCTTTCGACCAAGCTGTCGCTCCGCCTGTCCCTGCCGGGCCGCGCAATAAGAAGCCACCGAACCACCGGAGACTGTTGTGACTGAGGAGCTCGCCGGAACCTCTCCCTCGAGCTCTCTCTCACCCTCTCCCTCCCGGCCGCTCAACCGCCGGCTCTGCCCGTGCCGCCGCCGCGACAGGAGATGAGGCGAATGTGATAGATACCCGTACTCTCCCTCTGTTCGAGCCGTGCAATACGCCGCTCACAAGGGATGGCAGAAGCGGACGGTCTCGGAGCGAGTTTCCTCTCCCTCTGTTCGAGCCGCGTAAACTGAGCCTCTCACGAGGGATGGCAGAAGCGGACGGTCTCGGAGCGAGTTTCCTCTCCCTCTGTTCGAGCCGTGCAATACGCCGCTCACGAGGGATGGCAGGAGCGGACGGTCTCGGAGCGAGTTTCCTCTCCCTCTGTTCGAGCCGCGCAAACTGCGCCGCTCACAAGGGATGGCAGGAGCGGACGGTCTGAGCTCTCTTTACGTTACAAGAAAGCTACTCCGTCCTCGCGCGTCACTGGTGAAAGGGGAACAGAGTGTTTTCGTCCCGCCGTGGCCTGGACTATAACCTCCATTCTCACACATTTCTCAGTCCCCTCTTAAGTTCAGGCGACTGGAATTGTTACTATTGCAGTATACGAGCCTGTTATAAATACACGCTCGCCTGCAAGCAAACGCCGTCACAAGACATGATACTAATGTATTCTCCCCTGTGGCTCAGTGGCGGAATCCTAGACTGTCAAGCCAGAGACCGGGGTTCGGTCCCCGCTCTCGCGGCAGTTAAAGTTTATGCTGTTCGCTTCTCCGAGCTCGCGGCCAGTTTTTCTTACATACAGAAAACAAGCCCGCTCTCTCCCTCGTTGGGCCGCGCAGATTGCGCCGTTCAAGGGATGACAAAGCGGACGGTCACGAGCAGCGTTCAGCGTGTGCGCCTCACTTACCGGCGAAAAGAGAAGAGAGTGTGTTAGTCTCGCTACGGCTGGACAACCGCCAATCCTCACACATTTCTCAGTCCCCTCTTAAGTTCAGGCGACTGGAAATATTACTATTGCAGTATACGAGCCTGTTTTAAACACGCTCGCCTGCAAACAAACGCCGACGCGACACATGAGGTCGCTTTTTATATGCTCGCGCTAACTGAAAGCTTATGTGTTTCCCCTGTGGCTCAGTGGCAAAATCATACGCTTTCATGCGAGAGATCCGCGTTCGATCCCAGCTCTCGGGGAAAATAAAATTTATGCTGCTTGCTTCTCCGAGCTCGCGGCCAGTCTTTCTTACTTACAGAAAGCGAACCCGCCCCTCGCACCACACCTTCTCAGGGTGCTCGAGTATTTTTGAGCGTCTAAACACGAGAGAAGGAAAGACGGTTAAATCCCGCAGCCCTGCGGCTGGACCACCGTCGAAGCTTAACGCTCTGTCAGTCCCCGTTGCCACGGCTACTGCAGCTGTTTACCCCGCAGTCAACGAGCCGGTATCTACCCGCTCGCCTGCGCGCATCCGCCGTTCTCACGGCAACCCAGAAAAATTTCAAAAGAGGATAATGTCTGGTTGCACGGCTGACGCCGTATGTGTTTCTAGTACAGTGAATGTGCCCACGTTCTGTGCTCACCCCTGTACACAAGCACTATACATCCCGTGTCTCTCACAGAGCCCACTCTCATGAAGCAGGCAAAAGCCGCTTTAGTGTTAAAAGTAGGTCACGTGTCCACTTCTCCGTGCCCACACCTACTCACTGCCCGCTCTGTCACACGGCCTCGCACGACCGGTCATGTTTTAAATGTGAGTCCTGTGCCCGCCCTCGAGCGCTCACACATACTAACTACATTTTCGCGCCTCACACTATATGTTCCCCGTCCAAAGCCACCGGGACACTGTGTGTAAAACGGCCAGCTATCGCTACGTGCGATCCGCCGTATCTAACCACCAAGAGCGCGCGCGCCGCGCCCGCCCCTGAATGTAACTCCTGTGCCCGCCCTCGAGCGCTCACACATACTAACGAACATTTTCGCCCCCGACGCCGCCATCGCGCGTCGCGCCTCACACTTTATGTTCCCCGTCTAAAGCCACCGGGACACTGTGTGTAAAACGGCCAGCTATCGCTGCGTGCGATCTGCCGTATCTAAGCACCAAGAGCGCGCGCGCCGCGCCTGCCCCTCCGTTTCGAGCTCTCGAGCCCGCGATGCGCGGCGATCGGAGCCCGGAGGCCATTCTGCCCCTGGCTGCACACGCAAAAGCGTGGGAAACTATTCCAGGCGCATCAGAACGGGTGCTAAGCACAGTAAAACAGGGCTATACTCTGCAGTTCGCTCGCCGCCCTCTGCGCTTTCAAGCGCGTATCGAGACCAGAGTGAATGGGGAAGTAGCACATCTACTTCGAGCAGAAATAGCTACACTTCTGTGCAAAAGGGCTATGGAACCGGTTTCCCCTTCCATGAGCGAGTCGGGCTTTTACAGCCGTTATTTCCTCGTTCCCAAGAAGGACGGAGCTCTCAGACCAATTTTGGATCTGAGACGTTTGAACGAGGCTCTTATGAGAAGACCGTTCAAAATGCTCACAACCAGACAAATTCTCGCGCAAATTCGCCCGAGGGACTGGTTTATATCTCTCGATCTAAAAGACGCGTGCTTTTCAGATCCTGATAATACCCCGTCACAGGCCATTCTTGAGATTCGCCTTCGACGGTCAGGTATATCAGTACACGGCCCGCCTGTCGACACAGTGCGCGCGCTGCATTCGACGCCTGGCCGCGTCCCTCCGGCCGGGCAGCACCGTACCTCTCAAAACATTTCAGAGGCTACTAGGTTGTATGGCCTCAGCCGCAGCAGTGCTTCGGCTGGGTCTTTTACGAATGCGCCCGCTACAATGCTGGCTGAATGCCCGAGTGCCTCACAGAGCATGGGCTTCCGGCGGTATTCGCATCAGAGTGACTCAGAGCTGCGTTTCAGCTCTGAAGCCCTGGTTAGCGGCCGACTGGTACCAGCAGGGAGTGACAATGGGAGCTATCTCACACCGCAAAATTATCTCGACGGACGCTTCCACCTCAGGCTGGGGCGTTCTGTTCGAGGGCAAACCGGCTTTTGGCCTATGGTCAGACCGGGAAAAATGCCTCCACATAAACTGTTTGGAGATGATAGCGGTCGAGAACGCGCTCAGGCGCTTCCTCCCATTCATACGGGATCAACATGTGCTAGTCCGCTCGGACAACATGTCCGTGGTATCCTATGTGAACCGACAGGGCGGTGTCAGATCCAGGAATCTGTGCAGGCTGACAGAACGCCTTCTCGTGTGGGCTTACCGCTCGCTGCGCTCGCTGAGAGCCGCGCACGTACCGGGCCACCTGAATGTCGGTCCAGACAGACTGTCCAGGGACAACATTCCCCCGGGAGAATGGTCTCTGCACCCCCAGACAGTCCAGTTTCTCTGGCGCCTATTCGGCAGAGCGGAAATCGACCTCTTTGCGTCGAAAGACAATGCTCAATGCCCGAAGTTTTATTCAAAGAGCGAGGACGCGCTGTCCCAGACATGGCCCAGCCTCCCGCTGTATGCTTTTCCTCCGATCTCCCTGTTGCCACAGGTCATTTCGAGGATCAGAGAAACGCACCACTCAGTGCTGCTTATAGCCCCGCGATGGGAAAACCAAACTTGGTACCGAGAGCTAGTGAGGCTGTCGCACTCACCCCCGTGGCCGATCCCGGTGAGAAAGGATCTCCTCTCCCAAGCCGCTGGATCGATCTGGCATCCCCATCCAGAGCGCTGGTCGCTGCATGCATGGGTGATCAACGGATACCCGTTGACCTGTCAGAAGGGGTCGTGAACACGATCACACAGTCGAGAGCCCCCTCCACGAGACGGCTCTATGCGTCTAAATGGTCGGTGTTTTCTAAATGGTGCGCTACTCAAAACCTGGATCCGCGCGCATGCGGGGTCCCGCGGGTGCTCTCCTTCTTACAAGAGCTGTTGGAAAAGGGCAGATCCCCTTCCACGCTCAAAGTATATGTGGCCGCTATTACAGCGTTCGCTGGGACGACGCGCGGCCGGGCAATGGGAAGGAATGAGCTCATTATCTGCTTCCTCAGAGGAGCTAGACGGATGAATCCCCCGCGGCCCCCCTCGGTTCCCTCGTGGGATCTGTCCTTGGTCCTGGCGGCCCTAAAGGCTTTTCCCTTTGAACCGCTTGAATCCGCGGATCTAAAGTATCTGTCGCTTAAAACCGTTTTTCTGATAGCTCTGTCTTCAGTCAAACGAGTGGGTGATTTGCACGCGTTATCTGTTAGCCCTGCATGTCTCGAGTTCGGGTCGAATGACTCGAAAGTCTTTCTCAGACCGAGGCACGGTTACATCCCCAAAGCTATTGGAACCCCGTTTAGGGCACAAGTTATTTCCCTCTCGGCTCTGTCAGCATCCGATAGTGGGGACAGTGATAACCTCCTATGCCCTGTCCGGGCGCTGAGAGTTTACATCACGCGCTCCGCCGCTTTCAGGCGTTCAGAGCAGCTCTTTGTTTCCTTCGGCGGACGCACCAAAGGTCTTGCCGCCTCGAAGCAGAGCTTGTCCAGGTGGATAGTGGACGCGATAGCAGCAGCTTATGCCTCCAAACACCTGCAGTGCCCTCTGGGCATCAGAGCCCATTCCACTAGAGGCATGGCCTCGTCGTGGGCCTGGTCCAGCGGAATTTCTATCCACGACATTTGTATGGCGGCGGGCTGGGCCTCCCCGTCAACATTCGTGAGGTTTTATAACCTGGAAGTTCCTGCCCTACAGGCAAAAATATTGTCAGTATAAGTGACATGTATGCTCTGCCCAGCTCCCGTGTGCAGACTACGTTCATATGCTGGCGCTATTCTGGTAACTACTCAGGGTGAAGTGTTTGACTCAGACCGTCTGATCCGTTCTGTTTCCTATTTCCCGTTACGCGCTGTTATCGGTGCTGGCCCGCGCTGCTGGCCGCCCGCATTATTCTCTGCCGCGCGGGAATTTTTCTCTTCATGTGAGACCGACTATGTCGTTTTCTCCTACCCTTATGAGTGCTTATGTACTGTATGCGCTCGCTCCGCCGGCCCTACTGTTTGTACTGTTATGTTTATAGACCGGCCGCGCCGCTCTATTTCATATGCTGCATGAAGTGCATGTACTGCGCTGGCCCGTCTCTCCGACCGGCCACATTTCCCAGCAGAGTGTTTTCCCCGGTTCCCCTGGGATTCATGGGCTGGATGCTCGGCGCACACGGCGTTGACAAAGGGTTCCCGATGCGTAAGCTACTTACGCAATACGAGAGAACCTCTCGTAAGAGAACGTACTCGGTTACTAATGTAACCTCGGTTCTCTCTAGAAGAGGGAACGAGTATTGCGTAACCTGCCGTGTCGCGCCACGAGCTTTTGCGCTTCAGACTGCGAAAACCAGAATTTTAGCCTGTGAGCGCTGAATATATACACGCTGGCCACGCCCATTCTGACGGTTAGAAGGGTGTGGAGGGCGCGAAGCGCCCTCATTGGTTGCCGCGTTCAGAGCGCTCACCGATAGGCTTAAGCAGTTGCAGCTGAGCAGCCAATGAGCACGCTTATATAGCCTGCCTAGGTCTGTCGGCTGCTGCACTGCGTTGACAATGAATACAAAATTAAGGATAATTTTTTGGCTTCAGATCTCGAAGAAAGAAGACTTTCCCGATGCGTAAGCTACTTACGCAATACTCGTTCCCTCTTCTAGAGAGAACCGAGGTTACATTAGTAACCGAGTACGTTATCTTACGTTGAAGCGATATTAGAAGAGCTTGAACGAGAAAGTGACGATGCATCATGCAGCGACTAGTAATGACTCTGAAGTAACTTAGGCCACTCTGCTTAGGCGCTGGATTTGAGGGGTAAGTTCATTTATTACTGCATTTATAATGCTGATAAGTATATTAGATTTTTTATTTTGAAATTGAAAAGTACAGCAACTGAGCCAACTATTTGTTTCTTGACAGAATATGTTGAAACTTGATTTAGCATTTATGTTTTATTAGCAAACATGAGTTGCATATTCAGTATTGGAATAAATTCAGACTTGAATAAAATTATGTAATTTGCCTAATTTTTATGCACACACACACACACACACACACACACATATATATATATATATATATATATATATATATATATATATGCATAAAAATTAGGCAAATTATAAATATATATATAACCATGCAAACAACCAGTTTGTGTGTAATAAAAACAATTTACTTTGTGTTACAGCCGAGACACATCTGAGATGGGCCTGAGACCCCCACACCCACCCTCATATTTCTATTTATGCTTTCAATTTGTACAAGTGGTCTGTTTTAATAGACCATATACAATCTACAAGACTGTTTTGTAAGTTATTAGTGTCTCTTGAAAGGAAAATAAAATGTTTGTGTTTTTATTCACAAAACAAACAATTTTAACGTTACTTGGTCTCATTCCTTTATGCCATTTTGCATATTGTGTTTCTCAGATACAAAAAAATTTAACCTGAATGAAAATGAAGAAAATTTATCAATAAACAAGTAAAGTACTTTAGCATATATTAAAAGTAGGATTTTTGGGATAATGTCCTTTGTAAAAACTTTTTTGCATTTGAGTATTTGAAAACTCCAAAGGACACATATAAACGCTAAAATGACACGTTGCCTCCCATCGGTTACATTTGAATAACTCTAGTTTAGAATTTGATAGAGAAAAAGTTTTTTTTTCTGGTGGATACTGGCACCTAGGGGAATCAAACAATATAATCAGCAGGTCCCCAGAGCAAACAATAGCTGAATCACAGACTTTCAAAGATTTTTTTTTTTTTTAAAGAATAAAAATGGCTTATTTTTTATGTTTATCATAATATTTTAAACACATACAATGCTATTTATGAAGTTTTGCAATCTGATTTAGTAAATTTGAAGGGTTTTCTGTACAATGACACCAGATTTTTAAATTTCCTACACTGTATTTGTGTAGGGTGAATATTTAAACTTAGGTGTGTTAAATTCAGGCGGAATTCCAAAATGTGCCTTGGAGTGGAAGAGGTTAAAATGGATTTCATAAAATTGGTATCGAAAAAAGTATCGTTAGGAACCGGTATCGAAACTGAGGTATCGAAATTGGCACCGGATCGAAAGATTTTGAACGATACCCAGCCCTAAATTGCACAGATTATTATCATCATGTATCAGGCAATAGCAAAGCTAGTATTTAGACCCTAGGAGACAGTTTCCAGAGGAAGAGGGACTTTATAAAGGCTTTGAATTGACCCATTTGGTGAAGATGAATAAAAAAATGATCACAATCACAACTGTCTTACTGTATAAAAACTTTATATCTAGAAACAGCCAACACAAACATTAAAGTCGGTTTGTACAGATTGAAAATGAATTATAGAACATAATATTTATAATAATTAAATAATATTTATAATAATAAAAAGTGTCGGCTGCAGACTAATAGCAAACACATAAATGCATTACATTACAAGTTTATGTAGGATATGTTAATGAATTAAATTAAGACAAGGCACATTTTGTAAAACAGATGTAGCCTACAATAAGTGATCTCTGACTCTGACGGATCCGTGACCGTCATGTTTCCCCCTGGCGGCCGAACCACAAGCTGACGGCGGACCGTCACCGGGCGACCCGATGAAGGAGCTGGGACAGTGTGCACATATCGCCGGGATTATAATCATTCGGTCTATAGTGAACGCTACACACTACCGCGTTTTTCAAAGCAGAAGTGAAGTCCCGTCTCTTACCCGGCACAAAACGCACACAGGCACGATCGCACCGTCTTTTTTCTTATTCGGAAACCTGTGGACTCGATGTCCTGACAGGCCATAATTCACAATCATTTACCACGACGATGATTAATTGAAATACAATAAGCACCGAAAACACACTGAATCATGACCGCTCCAACTGAACACCAACCTATCTCTGCACTGAGCGCGAACGCAGAGTCAAACGACTACCTCATGTGACGTCAAAGCGCTTTTTCAACACGGTCAAGGAAACGGTCACGTTTTCTATTGAATTTGCGCCCTTATGTCTTGCAAAACAATTTTTAATCCTGCATTTACTTTTCATATGGTATTTTCATACAAGGTTATATTAATAAAAAAAAAAAAAAAAAAACCTGCACCATGGGCTTTAAATGTGTACCCTTATGTCTTGCAAAACAATTTTTAATCCTGCATTTACTTTTCATATGGTATTTTCATACAAGGTTATATTCATTTTGAAAAAAAAAAAAAAAACTGCAACATGGGCTTTAAATAACAAAAATATATTGTCCTGTTCTTCTGGATCTCTGTTACCTGCAGGAAATGTATGTGATCCTGTGTGTGTGAAAGCTGCTCCAGCTCAGCGTCTCTCCTCCTCAGATCATTGATCTCCTGCTCCAGTCGCTCCAGTCGTTCTTCAGCTCGACTCACTGCAGTCTTTTCCTGATCTCTGATCCGCTGTGTCGCCTCAGAGCGGCTTCTCTCAATGGAGCGGATGAGCTCAGTGAAGATCCTCTCACTGTCCTCCACTGCTGTGTGTGCAGAGCGCTGTTAGGACACACATCACAATCACACAGTGAGCTTCAGTTAGTCCTGACTGAGACTTCTCAAACTTCTCTTCTTCTCCAGACTCACCTTATGAGACTCTACAGCCTCTCTCAGCTGCTGAAGATCTCTCTCTCTCTGCTGGATCCTCTGCTGGAACGACCTCTGCGTCTCCTTCAGCTGCTTCTGCAGCACAAACCAATAACACAGATGGCACTTTATACTGTCACTATATCATCATGTGAAGAGTTTTTTGCAAAAAAGTTTGAGTTGATAAATGTTTGATTTTCGCCTGTTCTGTTAAGTTAATATGAAAATATGCAAGTTCACTTGCAGCTGCTGTTCACTTCTGTGACGTCTGCAGTGTGAAGGATGTTTCCTGATCATATGGTGCCAATACAAATAGTGTCAACATTATTTCGTCATTGTCTAGTTTCATAACTGTTTCTCTGTCCTCTGTGCTGCAGCTGATACAGTGTCGTGGTTTTTATGTTCGTCCATCGTACACAGCACACATATAAACTTCTGGTCAGTGCGACAGAAAACCTCAAGGAGTTTATCATGTGTTTGGCAGATCATCTCCTGCAGTCGTCCAGTGGCAGCAGTCAAATTGTGTCTCTTTCCTTTAAACCAACTCTCATGTTGTTCAAGGTGACTTTGACAGTAAGAGATCAGACACACCAGACAGGACTTAACGGCTTTGTGTTTTCTTCCAGTACAGACGTCACACTGCACATCTCCAGCTCCAGCGTAACAGTCAGCAGGAAGTTTAGTCTTCTTCAGTTTCTCCACCAGTTCAGCCAGTATGGTGTTTTTAGCTAAAGCAGGTCTTGGACTGAAGGTCTGTCTGCACTGAGGGCAGCTGTAGACTCTCATCTGATCCTCCTGATCCCAGCAGCCTGTAATACAGATCTTACAGTAACTGTGTCCACAGGAAGTGGTCACTGGATCCTTCAGGAGATCCAGACACACTGAACACATGAACTCATCCTGAGAAAATCTGGCTTCTGCCATTTTACTGCACGGATACTGAGACACAAACACACAACAGCTCAACTCCACTTTAGTTTCTCTTTCTCGAACTCTTCCTGTTTCCGGTTTCTGTGTTTGAGTGACGTGTGCAAAATAGGTTTATCAAGTCTTTAAACCATCATAAAGCCTAATTCCTGCTGAGTTCAGATTCTACAACAGTAAATGCAAAAAACATTTACTGCAATCCCTAATGCTCAAAATAATGAATTGGTTTGAGAAGGGTACATTTAAATTAAACAAATTAGTTATCTTTTATGATTATTTAGAAAAGAAAGCTTTAGCGTAAGTTCTGCTGGGAAGACTCAATTGTTACGTCACTTATTACCTTCTCATCTAACCAATCATGTTCTAATACTTGTAGTATAAAAGATCAGGACTTACACATGTCTGAGTTCGCAGATGCTGACGCTTTCATTCCTCTCCATCCTCTGCACCACCACCAGGATGGTCCCTTCCCATACCTCCAGGGGGTCGGATCCTCCTTCGTCTTCAGGCAGGAAATTCACAGTGTGTACCCTCGGGTTGCAAGCTACGGACAGTTCTATGCCAAAGAACTTTATAGCATAATTGCTTGCTGGGCTGGTAATAAATCTATAATTGTTACAGTATTTATTCTTCTTTCTGGTAGAACTTTTTCTTCTAAAGTTCACAAAACTGACACATTGTAAGTAATCTGAATTGTTTAATAGTTTTCAGTTTTATGAAATTGTTTCTTGAAATTTAGACAAACTTATATTTAACTGAAACTGGGCTGGGATTTCTATTTCTCAGCATGCTTTGTAAATGCTAAAATTAAGTGTTATATAATATTGTTTGTACAAGATTAATGTTATGTGGGAGATATAGCTATGTTTTTAGGGGGTTTCCATCATGGTGATGAGTAGAGCATGAGTTTGGTTTGAGAACAGATATATGTTATATGTTCAACATTGTCAAAGTCCAGTTCCGAGTAAAATGTTACGCAATGTCGGGGTGTGGGGGGCCTGAGATCCTAACTTTGCTTGGGGCCCACAAAATGGTAAACCCAACCCTGACTGTAGATCACGTCGGGGTCACCACTTTGTAAGGAGGTCTTTACATTATCATACAACTGCATGACCAATAACACCTTCTGTAACTATAAATACAGTATGTCTTGTCATGTTACTGAGGACAATACTGATACATCCTTTTCAAATTTTTTGGCTTTCAAATTGTCGCCCACATATTGAAAACATCCTGTGGGTGAGCGGATCAGCCTACACAACAGAAGCAGTTTCAGATTCTCTTTCCGTCCCCACTGCCCTTCCAGAATCTTGTCCCGTCATGGCCGCCACCCTTCCAGAGTCTCGTCCCATCTCGTCGAGACGACCCTTCCAGAGTTTCGTCACGTCATGTCTGCCGAGCCTGAGCTTCTTCACATCATGTCTGCCGAACCTGAGCTTCTTCACATCATGTCTGCGGAGCCTGAGCTTCTTCACGTCATGTCTGCCGATCCTGAGTATTACCGTCCACACATTGACAACATCCTGTGGATGAGTAGATCATCCTACACAATAGAAGCAGTTTCGGATTCTCTTTCCGTCCCCACCACCCTTCCAGAGTCTCGTCCCGCCGAGATCACCCTTCCAGAGTCTCATCCCGCCGAGACCACCCTTCCAGAGTCTCGTCACGTCACGTCTGCCGAGCCTGAGCTTCTTCACATCATGTCTGCCGAACCTGAGCTTCTTCACATCATGTCTGCGGAGCCTGAGCTTCTTCACGTCATGTCTGCCGAGCCTGAGCTTCTTCATGCCATGTCAGCCGCACCTGTGTCTTCAGACAAGATGGCCGCCGCGTCTGAGTCGGCTACGGAGGATGCAGCGCTCATCATGGTAGCCATGGCTGTTTTGTGTGTGTGGGCAGCGTACACATCGTTTCCGTTCCCGTGGGCCCTCGACTAAGAAGGTCGCCGCCGTTCCAGAGTCTTGTTCCGTCGAGGCCGCCGCTACATCTGAGCCAGAGCCTTTGGCCCTAGTCCCCCAAGCTGCCAGCATCGCCCTGGATTCTGCATACCCTGCTCAGCCTCTGGATAAAGACTTCAGGACGCCCGCCTCCCCTCCTTGGTTGAGGCGAGGACACGCCTACCGGGAGTGGAGAGTACTGTCACGGTCACCAGCTCCTCACTACATTTCCCATCATCCTCCCTGGCCCTCACGCTAACCTTCCTCCATTTTAAAGCCTAAACAAATTTTAGGCATTGCGGTGCACAACAAATCTTTTAAATTTTTGTCTGCCTCGCTGCCCGCTGTGAGTGTGTTTGCTTCGGTGCTGTAAGCTCCGTTTAAGCCTCGTATTTCTTTGTTTTGAACCATCATTTACTACAATTTGTAGTTTTTTATACTACTAAAA
The DNA here is from genome assembly GCF_964197995.2 of Scardinius erythrophthalmus. NCBI lineage: Eukaryota > Metazoa > Chordata > Actinopteri > Cypriniformes > Leuciscidae > Scardinius > Scardinius erythrophthalmus. Next base: position 43,873,059 of record NC_138226.1, read on the forward strand.
TACATCTTACCCAACATCTCAGATTAAACTGACATCGCTAGCTTCCGTTACTACTAGCACAGCACGCTAGTAATTCGCTAGCCTGTTAACGTGCCACCCGTGCGCTCTGCTATTTTTATTTATTTATTTTCCGCGCCCGCGCCTTTGAGTTCATAAAAAGCTCAGGTGAGTAAGAATCAGTCAACAAACACGGTGAGTAATGTCTTGTCCTGTTATTGTCACCTGCACTTCATGTCACATCTTTAGCATAGCCTTCTCTGTCGGCAATATAGGATTTATATGTGATAAATGTATGGAGACAGTTAGGTTGACGGAGAAGATTTCAGAATTAGAGACACGCATCCAAACGTTAATTGAGGAAAGTAAGAGTGCAAGAGATTTAAATACTGATTTGGATGCGCCTAGCATAGTGAACTCTTTACATGAGTCAGTTCTGGCTGAAGTAGAGCCTGCGCAGCCAGGCAAATGGGTGACAGTGAGGGATCGCTCTAGGCGCGGATCTAAAAACCACTCTTCAGTTCCGATTACCATAACAAATCGATTTGCCCCGCTCAGTGAAACACCCACTGAGAATGATTGTGCCCTAGTTATTGGCGATTCTATTACACGGAACGTGAAAATAGAGACACCAGCCACCATAGTCACATGTTTGCCGGGAGCCAGAGCGCCTGACATCAAAGCAAATTTAAAAGTGCTGGCTAATGCTAATCGTAAATTCTCTAAGATCATTATTCATGTCGGCACTAATGATGTTCGACTCCGCCAGTCGGAGATCACCAAAATTAATATTAACCCTCTGGGGTCGACGGTATCGCAGGCAATACCAGCTCGCTTTTTTTCAGTTCAGTTCAAAATAAATTAATTTTGCTCTGTGGACTTTGATATTACAAGCAAGTTTCATACATCAATCGATTCTGTTAAATGTGTATTATTTTTGTGTATACTCACAATAAAAACAAAGTGTTGTGCTTTTTGCCAAATAAAGAAAAATAAACGTGATGCGAGTTCTGCCTTCTCTCTGTCAGTGAAGACCATTCTGAAACGCGTCCGAAAATGAACTGTAACTCAGCGAATACTCAGTCAAACAGGCATACAAACACACAGGCATGAAGCTTGAATTCTATTCTTTTAAATGAGGTCATTTATATAAAAAACAAATATTCTCATCTTGTGAAATCTGTATTAAAAGAGAGCGATTTCAGTCGATCTCATTAGAGCTAATTCAAATGTAATGTGACTCCGCAACGTATTAAACTGAAAATTAACATTTATATGCCCTAATATTTCATAAAAACGTTACAGTCAGGTGTTTCTGTTTGTGAATGAATGTTTCGGTTTTAGCAAACTGTATTGCTATACTGAGTAAAAATCGACTGAAATATGTTGAAATAAAATGTATTTGTATAAGCAACGTATTAAACTGCAAATTAACATTTATATTTCTTATAATAAAAATGAAAGACCTATGTTACAGACATATGAAAGACAACATTTCGTTGATTAGTTTTGGATAGATTATACATTTTTACTGTAAAATATCTGCCACCTCAAATAAGCTTTTGTTTGCAAATATTAAATATTAAATATAGTATGTTTTGTCAAAAATAAAGTAATCGAATAATCATTCAAATCCTTAACTTTGAAATATGTATGATAAAATGTATACTTTAGTTTTTACAAAGAAAGATGACACTTGAATTGTTGTTGTAATTGTTACCTTTTTAATAAAAAAATATATTTACAAGGTAGATTAAAAGAAAAATATTAGATATTAGATTAGATTTGTTTAGATTAAAACAAAATATTAAAAGGTAAATATAAGCCTTTTCTTTAAATAATTTTTATTGTGTTTTATTAGTGAAAAATTTGGGGAGAGGATAAATATTGCAAAACTGATGTCACGACTACCTGGCTCACAGTAGCAATGACATAGGGGAGACCACACCTTTTGTTAAGTTAAATCAATAATAATTTATTTAAACATTAAATTATACGATGAAATCATATTCTGAATCAATAAATATATCAAGTCAGTAAATGAGAAGCAAGAGAAAACTAATCAAAAGTGTAGTGCATATCAGTAAAGTGTTGACTATGTGTAATGCAAAAAAAGGCAAAAAGGAGTAAAATGGTGTTGCAGCCAGCCAGGAGGCCAGAGCAGAGTTGCGCAGCCCAGAGCAGAGAGAGAACAACTGGCAGGAGATGCTTTTAAACCGTCCCGCCCATCAGGCAGGAGATGCTTTTAAACCGTCCCGCCCATCAGCTACTGTCAGATGGACCGAAAACAGACAGCTCCCCCTTCAGACTGGGGGGAGAGAGACGGCCCACACATATTCTGTTCACGGTGAAGTGAGCACACCCAGCACGGCAAAGCTGGGCGTGACATCACTCCCCCCACAAAACAGAGACCCATATGGGACTCTGTAAAACTACATTCTATTCATTACACCATTCCCCCTAATCAATACTAAAAACAGAAACAAACCCAATTATACCCACAAAAAACAATAAATGACTAAATCCATTACCCTTTTTAACCAATTACCCCGAAAGACTAATGTTAGACTAAACCAAACTCTCATCACCCCTAACATACACCCTCAATACAACAGCCACCACTGGAAATGACCAAACTCACCCCCCCAGCTCACCTAATCCCCCCCCCCCCACCCCCTCCTTCCCACCCAGCAAATCCTGGCGCCTGGATAGCAATTTAAGAATGGAAAAACAGGAGACAAGAGAAAAGAACCAGAGACCGGAGAAGAGATAGACACTCCTTAACAGTCGTCAAGAGCCCGCGACAAGGCATCGGCCATGACGTTGTCGGACCCCTTGATGTGCATAATAGACAGGTTATAAGGCTGTAGAAAAAGAGCCCAGCGCTTCAGGCGCTGGTTAGTATTTTGAAGAGAAGAGAGGAAAGTAAGAGGATTGTGGTCAGAGAAGACCACCACAGGGTGTAACCCACCACCAACATAAACCTCAAAATGTTGGAGTGCCCAAATAAGGGCCAGGGCCTCCTTTTCGATGGTTGAATAGTTAAATTGGTGACGATTAAATTTCCGGGAAAAATAGGAAACTGGTCTATCTATTCCATTCTCATCCTTTTGAAGAAGAACCGCACCTGCCCCTACCTGGCTGGCATCCACTTGCAGCTGGAAGGGCTCCTCCAGCCTAGGAGCAGCCAGGACAGGTGCAGAACTCAGGAGAGACTTGGCGTTCTCAAATGCATGTTGGCAATCTGCAGTCCAATTGAATTTGACTGAACCCTTCAACAGGTTAGTTAGTGGAGCAACGACAGATGAAAAATTACAGCAAAAATTCCTGTAATACCCTATCATACCGAGGAAGCGCATTAATTCTTTCTTCGTAGCAGGACGTGGGAATTTATCAATGGCCACGACCTTTGCTCTCACTGGCCGAACGTTCCCCTGTCCGACCACCTTTCCCAGATACACCACTGTAGCCTGAGCAAACTCACACTTTGCTAAGTTCACAGTGAGGTTTGCAGCCGCAAACCGCTCAAATAATGAACGTATGCGGGCAAGGTGGACTGTCCAAGTGTCTGAATAACAGACCACATCATCAATATGCATCAACACAGCGCACCCCTCCAGTCCCGCAACGACTCGATTCATGAGCCGCTGGAAACTGGAGGGGGCGTTGCGCAACCCAAAAGCCATTCTCGTATAAGAGTAGAGCCCTGTCGGTGTAATAAAGGCAGATATCTCTTGTGCCCTAGGAGTAAGAGGAACCTGGTAATAACCTTTTAACAAGTCAAATTTGCTCACATAACGAGCTGCACCGACTTGATCAACACAATCTTCTATCCTAGGTAATGGATATGAGTCTGGTTTTGTTACACTATTTACTTTTCTGTAATCAGTGCAAAATCTGTACGTATGATCAGGTTTTTTGACTAACAAACAGGGCGAAGCCCAGCTAGAGTACGACTGTACGGCAAGACCATTTTCCAGAAGATATTGGACACTATCATCCAGACTTTTCCGCTTATCAGGACCAGTGCGGTAAAACCTCTGACGGATTGGCTTTGCATCACCGACTTCTATATCATGTTCGAGTAAAGTTGTGCAGGTCGGAGTATCTGAAAACAGACAAGGAAATTCAAAGATTAAAGCTTTCAATTCTGCTTGCTGTTGCAAATCCAAATGATCTAAAACTCCCTCCAATTTGGACAACGTCTCTGAATTATTGAGACGAGCATGCAACATGGAATCGTCAGGGCCCTGCACATCATCCTCTAACTCTGTAGAAGCTACAGACGTGCTTGCCACGACCAAGACAGATGATTCACCCTTACAAATAGGTGACTTTGATGATGCATAATATGGCTTAAGTAAATTGATATGACATAACTGTGTCGCCCGCCTACGATCAGGCGTAGCCACCACATAATTGGTCTCTGACACTTGACGAACCACACTGTAAGGCCCTGAATACTTTGCACCAAAAGGAGAACCAGGTATAGGCAACAATGCCACCACCTGATCGCCTGGGCTAAAGGCACGAGCTTCTGCTCTACGGTCATAATTTCGCTTCATTTTTCTTTGGGCATCAGTCAAATTTTCAGTTGCCATTTTACATGCTAAAAGTAACCTGCGGCGGAAACCATACACATAACTGGACAAACTCTTGGGTGGTTCAGACGAATCCAGATCACTTGACAACACAGACAATGGGGTACGAACCTTGTGACCAAATACCAACTCATTGGGACTAAAACCGGTGCTTTCTTGCACAACCGCTCTAGCCGCCAACAATAGCCATGGTAGACCATCCTCCCACTCCCGTTTCATCTCTATGCAGTATGCACGCAAAAGAGACTTAAGAGTGGCGTGGAACCTCTCCAAAACCCCTTGACTTTACGCATGGTACGCGCTACTCAAGTTGTGCTGGATACGCAGCTGTTTCAAAGCTGCTGCAAATGTTTTTGACGTAAAATTTGAACCCCGATCACTCTGAATGACTCTAAGAAGACCAAATATTGAAATAAACTGCGACAATGATTTCACCACAGACCTTGTAGTAATGGTCCTCAAAGCATACGCAGCAGGATAGCGGGTCGCCTGGCACATGATGGTAAACAAATAAACGCACCCTGATTTTGACAGGGGTAAGGGGCCCACACAATCAATGACCAAATGCTCAAAAGGCTTACCAACAGACGGAATAGTCTGTAAAGGCACGGGCTTAACCACAGCATTTTGCTTCCCTGCCACCTGACAGACATGACAAGTTTGAACAAACCGTGCAACGTCCCTCTTTATCCGTGGCTGTCGTGGCCAATTCTCAGTCTCTGGTTCAGGTCTCAGAAGAAATCTTTCAGAGTCGAAGTTTCAGGTCTCAGGAGAAATAACTTTATTGAGCAGTTCAATAAAGTGAGATGGTAGCTAAGCATCTGATTTTACAATGGTCTGCATTTGGGTCTTATACCTCATTTTACGTCATTTATTGTTTACTTTGGTATCCAATTAACATTCGTATAATTATCTTTTTCTCTTTGCTCCTCCTCATCACTTCACCACGATTAGAAACACCTGCATTAATGCTCAATTTCTATTGGTGGCCATACTGGCGCATGCGCTTTTCTGATGATGACTTTGCATATGGTTTTTTGGGTACTTTTCCACTCTTTAGCCTTATTTTACCTTTTACCCAGTTTTCTGTCTTGTCCTCACACGACTCCTATCCTCACATGCACTTTTGACATGTCCTGTGTTTCCCATCATGCTTTGTTTTCTCTTTCTCCCTTAATTGCAGGCCTTGTTTTCTATTTCTCCCTTGGTTGTAGGCCTCCCTTATTCTAGGCCTAGTTTCTTCAATGTTTGTATCATGCATTTGGACTCATATGAGACAGATATAATTCTCCAACATATACTTATGTATAAAATTCTCCAACACATCCCCCCTTTGGGACTAATTCAGTCCCACCTTCATCTCCTTCTTCCCAGAATGTACTTTCATGAATAAGTCACTTTTCTTTTCTTTACCTATCCAATATGGTCAATATAGACCATCCATCTTTTACCAAAAGACCCCCTCACAAAAGTACACCCTGGAGGAAAATGAGACCAAACATCTCCACCCCCACTTGGCTAGAGTGGAGTAAAAGATCTCACCTTCCTGTAATATCATCTTTTTAAGGGGTGTGTTACATCAATCTTTCAATACCTATCTTGTTGTACAAACTTGGAGTTTAATATCTATCCATCGGTGCCAGAGGTACTGCGCAGGCGCTTCCGGTGGCCTGGAGTGCTATCTGGGTTGCTCCATCGTTGCCAGAGGTGCCCTGGTCCTGCCTAGGGCGCTATCTGGTGTTGGAGCAGACAGCGGGTTTTTAAACCACCAGTTGAGTCAGCTCTTGTTTCTTCAACAATCGATGACCGCGCTTGCAAATAATTCCTCTTTTGCACTATAACTATATATATGCTCCAATGACCCAATGTATATAATTTTTGTCCTCTAACTTGCTACAAGAATATACTTATACATTTCAAAAATGTAAAAAATAAAAAATAAAAAATGAATAAAGTAATAAAGTGACTATTAGTGATAAAAACATTCTTAACTTTTTCCTTTATGTCTGGTTGCATTACCTCGTACCACGGGCAATGACCTGCTTTAAACCCTCTATCGTCCCCTCTCATTCACATATTATATAAATGAACAGTAGGTATGATTATATGTAGCAGCAATTTTAATAGGATTATATGTGTATAATGCTTTCAAAACAATTATATGAGTAAAATTCTTTCAATTGATTATATGAATAAAATACTTTCAGGAAAAGGGGCCTTATAAAAAGAAATACAAAAATACAAAAATCCCTCTAACTAACTCCCTATTCTACCCACATTCTAATTATTCTGTCTATTTTTACCCCAAAATAAAATACACAGTGGGGCTATCTCCCTCTCTCACCAAAAACAAAGTAAAATTGTTAAACCCAATATAGTAGAGTAAAAGAGAAAGAAGAAAAACAATAATAACAAGGCACCCCCTTCCTTACTCCTCCACCAGGACTCTTTACAGGAAGTCGTCTAGCTCATCCATGCCTGGTCCAATTGAATGCACTCTGGAGTTGTTGCATCCAGTATCAACTCCCGTTTGCCTCACTATTATATTGACCATCTGCTTGGCAGCTGCGTTGGCTAGCAGTGATCTGAGGAAAGGCACAACACAACAGAATAACAAAAGAAAAACAATAACACCCACAGCTATTATTGTTCCCACCTTAATGAACCATTCTTTCCAGGATCCAAACAAAGAATCAAACCAGTTTCCCAATTGTCTGTCCCTCCCCGCATTTTCTGCGACCTCTTGTCTTAATTCCTTCAGCTTTTTCATGGCTTTTGTAAATGATCCGTCCGGGGCTGTATTATTTGGGATAAATGTACAACAGTCAGTACCAAACATTACACACACTCCTCCTTTTTCTGCCAACAGCCAATTCAGGGCTACTCTGTTTTGCCACGTCATTTTGCTAGTATACTTTAATTGCTGACCTAAGGCATCAAGTGCTTGGTCTGAGTAGTTAATGAATCTCTGCTGATTGTAGTAAATATAATTAATCCATTCCATATTCTTATTTGGCGTTATCCAGACAAATATTGATTCAAGTCCAGATGCTACCTCGTCTCTAGCTTTGAACTCATGTGGTATCCCTCTTGGCTGTCCAATTGCATCAATAGTAACTTTAGGGTCTGGAACATATGCTCTTTTAACTCTTTGACTTTTCTTACTGAGCTTCTCCACTGTTCCTGCATCATCAGGATCCCAGTTTACGATCCCTACTTCCTGGATTAATCTTACTCTGACACAAAGTCCTCTCCAGTCTACTAGGGTGGCTCTTAGTCGTCTTCCTCCACATAACCAGAAATAATCTGCTATTGCTTCAGTTTGATTTTCTAATGGTCCTATCAATGGAAAACTCAGGGTAGCATTTTCACAGTCATCTTGAATTTGCGTCACTGTCATGTTATTATTTACTGTGGCTGTGGCATATATTAGGCTAGTGGACCTGTACACGTCTGGATCATCGTACATTTCATAGTCTAAATGCCATATTATGGCACATTTACCTATGAATGTCCCCATATCTCTGTAACCTTTAGTCTTGTTGAAACATTCGTATTCTAGTGACATGTCTAGTATGTAGTTATCCGGGATCTCTCGCTTAGATTTATCTATCCTTATGTCTAATTTTTTACACTCTCTCCCCCATCCAGTCTGATTGTAGAATCTCTTATAGTATTTATGACCCAGCATTGCCAGACAGTCTGCTGGACAATATGGTATTATTCGCCCCTTTCTATCACAGTATTTCGAATTAAATTTAGCACAATGCATATTGTCATATTGATTAGGGACTACTCTTAACTTTTTCAAGGGAGAGGGTGAGCATAACACACAAGTACTTGTTGTTGTCTGTTTTACTGTATATTGTGCCCATTTATACCATTCATTATGATAAGCAGTGTCTAATAATTTCTCTTTTCTTAGTTCTGATTCAAATTGATTCTTAGCTCGGACATTCCTTTCTCGAATCGCATTAGCCCTCTTCAAAGCATTTCTTTCTTGAACAGTTTTAACCCTCTTCAGGGTAATTTTCTCTTTAATCTTTTTAGGTCTCTTCGTGGGCTCTTTCTTTATGTGTCTGCTTGTTCTGTTCAAATTAGGCTGGTTCATTTCATTCAACGCCTTGGAGGTCTGGTAGTTCAATTTCTGGAAAGTCCCGTATGAAAAATGTTCAACACTGGAATGGTTCTCTGGTAGAAGGACCTTTCTCTGGAGGCTGGTGTTCTGGAGGCCTTGTGTTTGAGGCAACTGCTGCACAACATGTATCACTAAGAAGACCAGTGCCAGGAGCTCTCTCATTTTCGGGCTCCATGTCTTCTGGATGGTGCATATCGTTCCGCATCTGCATTTCATCTCCTGGTTCAGCGTGTTCAGTCTCCCTAGAATAAGGTTCAGCAACATTATTATCTTCGCCCTCAGCTCTCTGCCCTTCTTGGGCATTCTGTGTTACTTCCGTGTGGTTTTCTTCTGAGCTATCTATTTCCTCTCCTTGCCTCCTATTCCGCAACCTTGGGACCCTGGTGCAATGATTCAAATGATACCACGTTGTGCTGCCCTCTACCTGAACTGCTGTAGGGGTTGCTCTTACTACAGTATAGGGTCCTTCTCGTCTTGGTTGATTCCACTTTCTTCTGAAGACTCTTAAGTATACTTGATCTCCAGGAACTACCGGACAGGGAGCTTCCTCCTCTTCCCTGGGCCCCCTATTCTGCTCCTGTGAATAAATAGCTTCATGTATAGCAGTCAATTGCCTCATATATGTTCTTAATTCCATTTGCAACTGTTCTAGGGGCGGTCCTTCGTACGGACCTCTCAAATGAGGCGCAGGCATTGGTCTCCCTGTCAACATCTCATGTGGAGACAAGTTAGTAATTCTGTGGGTCTGCATACGGTAGCTCATTAGCGCAAGGGGTAACGCATCTACCCAGTTAAGTTTAGTGTCTGCACATATTTTGTTGATTTTTGCCTTAATAGTCCCATTCAAACGTTCTACTGCCCCCTGTGACGCTGGATGGTAAATGCAACCTAGTCTCTGTTTCATCCTTAATTGTTGTATTACTGTCTTTACTGTTCTTTGAATAAAGGCTGATCCATTGTCTGAACTAATCTGTGATGGTATGCCAAATCGTGGTATGACTTCTCTGGTCAAGAATTTGATCACTGTTTGTGCTCCTTGATCTGCTGATGGTTCTGCTTCAATCCACCTACTAAACCTGTCTATTATAACTAACATGTATCTTTTCCCTCTTACTGATTTGATCATGTCCACATAATCCATCACCAGATGTTTAAATGGTCCCTCTGGGACTGGAATAGAGCCTATCGGGGTTGCTATTCCTTTTCTGACATTATTCTGTGCACAAATTTCACATTCACTTAAGAATTCGTCTACTCTTGTTTGTAAGTATGGGGACCAGAATCCTTGTCTTTTTATCTTCCTTAATATCTCCCCCCTTGCGCAATGGTCAAAACCATGCGCATCAGGAATTAAAATGTTTAGCAATGGGGTGGGGGCTATCATATGGCCTTCATGTGATCTCCATATGTTGTTGGCATCTCTCGTTGCCCCCCTTTGCTGCCATAAGTATATTTCAGGTGGTGATGCTCTAGACTGCATTTGGGCAATACTCTCTATGGTTGGGAGAGGCTGAATCAAAACTGAAGGTGCCATGACAGCCAATTGGCACCCAGAGGCTTGTTTTGCATGCATATCGGCCGCATTGTTTCCTTTAATGACAAAGTCATTTCCCTTCTTGTGAGCTTGACATTTAATGATGGCCAATTTTGTTGGAAACATCATAGCTGTAATCAATTCAGTAATTTGGTCTCCATGTTGGATTGGTGTTCCATCGCTCTTTTTAAATCCTCTTTGTTTCCATACCGCCCCAAAAAGGTGACAGACACCATGAGCGTATGCAGAGTCGGTATAAATGTTAGCAGCTTTGTTTTTAGCCAATATGCAAGCTTCAGTGAGTGCTTTAAGTTCAGCCAATTGGGCAGAGCAAGGTTGCTCACAATGTTGTCTTTTCACTGCAGTAAAATTGTCTCCATCTCTTTGTACGACGGCAAAACCAGCATGATTACCTAAGTGGTCTCTAAAGCATGAGCCGTCAACAAAATAATCCACGTCTGCATCAACAATTGGTGTTGATTCCAAATCTGGTCTCAGACGGGTAAAAGCTAGAGAGACAGAAACACATTCATGAGGTGTTCCTTCACCCTCCAGCGGAATAAAGTTTGCTGGATTTACTGTGGCACATCTTTTTATTGTGACGTCAGGATAAGTCATTAATGTGGAGTATGCTAAACATCTAGCTTGTGTCAAAACAAAACGTCCTTGTTCTAGTAATTCTGCAGTCTTATGGTGAGTGTAAATAGTGACTGGATAACCCATGGTGATAGCAGAAGCTTTATCATATGCAAAATAAACAGCAGCTAAGCCTTGTTGATAACATGGGGGGTAGCCTTGAGCTACATTGTCCAGTTTGGTGCTATAATAGGCGATAGGTTGTTTTTTCCTACCACTGCACGTTTCTTGCATTAATACAGCAGAAGCAAATCCATCTTTTCTGTCGGCCACGTATAAGTGAAAATCTTCGTCATAGTTTGGAATGGCTAAAGCTGGAGCTGTTTGTAATTCCTTCTTTAATGAGTTAAATGCTACCAGTGCCTCAGGATCCCATCTCAACTGTGCTTTAAGAGTTTGTTGACCTGCCTGTCTTATTAGGGCTCGCAGTGGAGCTGTTTTAATAGCATAATCCTCTATCCAATCAGCACTAAATCCAGTCATCCCTAAAAATGTCATCATCTGTCCCACTGTTTGTGGCTGTGGTGCTTTACTGATTCCTTCTAATTGGCTAGGTGATATTGCCTTTGTCTGGTGTGCGATCAATCGACCTAAGTATTCTACCTGGGGCAGGCAGTACTGCAATTTTTCTTTCGAGGCTTTATGGCCTCCTTCTGCTAATTTAGTCAGCACTTTGATGGAATCATGATGGCACTGTTCCAGCGTTCCTGAGCATATTAGCAAATCATCAACATATTGTATTAATGTACTATCTAACCTCAAATCTTCCAGATCTAATTTCAAAATTTGGTTGAAGATATGTGGAGAATGTCTGAACCCTTGAGGAATTCTTGTGTATGTAAGCTTTTTACCTCGGTAGCTGAAAGAAAAAAGGTGTCTGCTTTCTTCCGCTAGTGGAATGCTGAAAAATGCAGAACAAAGGTCAATTACAGTAAAATAATTAGCAGCAGGTGGAACATTCGTCAATAGCGTATGTGGATTTGGAACCTCGGCTGGCCAATCCTGAACTACTTCATTTACTGCTCTCAAATCATGGACTAGCCTCCATTTCGACTTATCAGCCTTTTTAACAGGTAAAATTGGGGTGTTACAAGGGCTGGTAGTTTCAACCAATACTCCTGCATCTACTAATCCATCAATTGTTTTCCTTATCCCTTCCACAGCTTCAGGTTTCAGTGGGTATTGTTGCTTTCTTGGTAACTGAACTCCTGGTTTAACTGCTATCTTAACAGGGTTTGCTGATTTGACTAGGCCCACATCTGTGTCATGTTTTGACCACAACTGCATGGGCACCTGTTGTTCCATTTCTAATATTAGTTCTTCCATTCTGGACTTCAAGTCATGTTTTCCTTCCTCAACCATTAACTTTGGAGTCCCTACCATGCTAGTTGTGCATAAGATTTTAAGGTATGCCATGTCTGGTGTTTGAAAAATAAAAGGATTCTCAGTGGCTTCCCACAATTTTCCAGTGGTTTTTAACATCATTGGGCCTAAATCTTTTGCCTGACTTCCTTCATTCAGGTATAGAGTAACATGTGGGACTGAATCATCTACTTTAAACCACTTTTTAGTGAATTCACACTCTTCGATTTGTAATGCTGCCCCTGCTGGTCCTATAACTATATAATTTGAAATCAGACTTATATCCTGTCCCTTGGTTTTTTCCAGCCACTCTTTTTCTATTTCTGGATCGCTAAGGGGATCATATCTCATAGTACAATGGAATTCAATTTCTGGGAAGGTTGGCTTCTGGAGCTGCACTTCTATATATTTTCCCCATTTTCCTAGTGTCTTCTCTATGTCCTCATCCAAACTTCCTATCAGGAAAATATTTACTTGCGAGTTTTGTTGGTCAGTTCTATCTACTACTGTCATTTGTTTTATGCCTTCATTTTCTACATATATACCTTCAGGAGAGCACCATATTTGTAATTTTAGTCTGCATAATGCATCCCTTCCCAATAAATTAACTGGTGTTTGATCTGACACTAGAACAGGAATTTTTATTTCAGAGTCTTTGACTTTTATGCTGACGGGGGTTGTCATTGGGATTAGCTGCGTCAATCCCGAGAATCCTACTGTCTTGGCATATTTTCCAGACCTAGGGAGGTGAGAGGCATGTTTTGGGCTCAAACACGTAAATGTTGCCCCGGTATCAAGCATTATGGGTATTGTCTTGTCCTCTATCTCAACCCGCAGCATAGGCTCTTGGTCAGCATTTGATGTTAACATTGGCAGCTGACCCCTCCCTGTAGGATTCTCTGGGCACCCCTAGTATCCTTGGTCTGGACCACGCCATGGGTTAACTGGTCCCCTCACTTGTTGTTGGTAGTTCTGCTGTCTCTGTTGCCAAGGCTGCTGCATTTGATCTTGTGTGCCATCTCGGGGCCATGGGTAAACTGGGCATGATCTCTTGGTGTGTCCAGGTTGGTTGCATCCCCAGCATACGAGTTGTTGTTCAAAGTTCCTCTGCTGGTTGTTGTATTGTCTTCCTCTTCCTCTTCCCCTTCCTGCCATCATTCTATTTCTGTTCTCATGGTTTTCAGGAAGGTATATTACGATGGGAGCGTTTGGCTGCTGTGTGTTTTCCGCGTTGTTGGGTACATTCTGACTCATATTGGTTGGTACTTGCTGTACCACTTGCGGTGCTTGGCTTGGCACATTTACAGCAGCAATCATGGCAGGCTGATCTCCAGCTTCTTTTAGAGGAGCTTGAACTTTCTTCCTCTTGTTGATCAGTTCATCTAGTTGTAGCTGTGTTAGTTTTCTCTGGAGGTCTCTTTCTTGATTCTTCAGTTTTTGTTCATTTTTCCTGTATTGTTCCACTGCATGAGCCACATGGTCATTGAACTCTTTTGATGTCTTTGAGCCCAGTCCTACCACGTCTTCCAACTTGGCTTTCACAGTAGGAGGCATGGCATCAACTATGGCGGACCTGAACAGTGCTGTTATCACTGGATCTCGTTCAGGATCTCTTTCCAGCTCTTGCTTCCATCTTCTTAACTGTCTCTGAACGTAGGTAATTGGGTTCTCTTCCTCTCCCAGTGGCTCCCCTTTTAACAGCTTTGGGTCCATCTGTGTTTGGTAATGTCCTCTTAGGGTCTGCCACAGTGAAGCTCTGTATCTATCCAGTGGCATGGCGTCCATTTTTGTGGAATCAATTGCATGTTTAAGTCCTGAACCGTCAAGGAGTTCATTTGTCTTTGCACCCCCAACACATTTTGCCAACAGGGCCTTGATATCTCCAATGGCTAGTATCTTCCCCATTGTTTCCTCTTCCAGCAATCTGATCCATTTGCCAGCCCCCTCGTGTAGATCAGGGAGGCGGGCTATCAGTCCTTCCAGATCTTGTCCAGCCCACGGTATGTATTGCCCTTGTTGTCCTTTAATCAGGATGGGTAACTGTGTGTGGTCTTTTTCCAGTTGGTCCTCTTCATCTCTGTGCTCAATGAGTCTGCTTGCTGGTCGCTTTCTCAGATTGTCTCCTCTCCTCCAGTGTGGTTCATTCTGGATCATGTCTTCTAGGAGGAGGGTTCCAGACACATTCTTGTATTCTTTGTGAGGACTGACGAGATGAAATCTGCTTCTTTTACTCTTTTGAAGTCTTTGTTGGTCCTCCTCCATGGAATCTTGCAGGGACTTTAGCATAGATTCAGAGATCTTTAGCATAGTTTCAGCTTCTTGATTGATCTTTTCTTTGGTCTTCCGTATCTCTTCCTCCATCTCCTCTTGTTCCTGTTCAACTTGTCGCCTGTCAGTCTCCATCTTCCTTTCCATTTCTTTTCCAAGTTCCTGTAAGGCCTGGCTTGCGTGATGATATGGGTTAGACAAAGTGGGGCTTCTGTGTGAGCTAATCAGTTCTTTCATGTCCATTTCACTGTTCTGGCTTCCCCCATGACTTAAGATGTCCCATCCCAACAAGTCTCTGGTTTCACGCACACCTTCTTCCTTTTCTTCTTGTTTTTGTCTTTCTTCATTCTCATCCTTGAAATTCACCTTGCCTTCTATATTCACTGTTCCTGTCACTAGTGGCAGCTGTTTACCAGTCAGATCATAAAATGGTGCATAAGGGGGTGGGGTTTCTATCACATTATCTTTTTTCCCTACTCTCTCCCTAAGTTCCCTAAGCAGTTGTGCTCCCTTTTCTTTGAATAAATTCAGCACTTCCTGCTCTTTTCCTCGTTTCTCATCTCTTTTCTTGCTTTTATCATGAGCTTTGTGATTTTTTATTAGGGCTCCCATCTCCCTACACATAGCTAAATCAAATGTTCCCTCTGCTGGCCACTTAGTGTTTAACTTTTTGGTCCTTTTTTCCCACTTTTGCGACAAGTTCTTAATAGTGTCACTGCATATTGGATATTGTGATGCAAGCTGTTCTACAGGGGACTCCCCTTGGGGTGACACCGAAGCCATCGTTTCAGCACCTGATTATTTTGTACTCCACTTAGTCAGTTACGGCACAATCTCTGTTTATGTTTAATTCAGGTGTTTGCTTTGTTTTCTTAAGATATTTCAAAATTATTTTTATTGGTACCTCAGACAGTGGCTTCGGCGTCACCTCTTCTACCCCGCCGTATGTACTGCGTTGCCAAATGATGCCTTCTCCCAGATATATTAGTTCAAAATTCCAGGTTATGTTTTTCTTAAACCACCGGCCTTGTGCAGATATTTTTCCTTTCCTATATGAATAAACAAGAGATGGAGTCAACTTCACTTCATTGCCCCCCCACGTAGTTATTGATAAATTAAGTCCCTCTTTAGTGCATGTTTCTAATGTCAATGGTTCGAGTAAGTCAATTAAAATCATTCTATCTTTTTTATTTAAAAACCTCCTTCCTCTATTCCCTCTCTTGCCTTTCCTGTTTGTCCAGAACTTCGGCATTTTCAGTAGTCACATGACTCCTCTATCTCTTCCTTGTTGCGACGTATCTCAACCAACAGATGACGAATTCTACTTGGATTGTTTTTTAACACTACCATTACCACCAGTTTTTCCAATGTCCAATTGTTTACTAACGCTGGTCTGACCTCCACTGTTCCTTTAACTTCAAAAACTGCACCACTTTCCCACCTCACTGGCCTTATGCAAGAACCCACTGTCATATAGAGGTTTTGCAATATTGTTGCTCCTCCCAATCCCTGAGGCCAATTCATCCATGCATTTGTTTTCAGGTATGGGACGTACACTGGGTTTATTTTTATTTCTGTTGTGGACAACAGTGCCTCCAAAATGATAGCCTTAGGGAGGCTGAATCTGTTCAGATGTGGCCTTAGGGCTTCAAAAGTTATTTGGCTTTTAACTATTTTAATCCAATCTACAAAAGGCCACTCTGTCTCAAGTTGATCAAGATTTGTTATTTTTGTCAAGCCCTGTAAAAGTTCATCTCTCTTTTGTTTTGTCAGCTCCTGTCTTTGCCCTTCCTTGTTTATGAATTCCCTTTCCAACCAAAAATGATTCCTTATGCCATTCGTTAATTCTTGTGTCTGTCTTAATTTATCCTCCTCTCTAAGCCTTCTACTCCACCTTCTAAATCTTTCTTTTTCATATTCGGTCACTCCGTCCCACATTTACCCTCTCTTTGTTTTTTGATTTCTTAAAAAAATGTTTTATCAGTTATCTGTATTTCCTTGTTCCCTTCTACCGTCTTTGGTTCTTCACTTCACATACAATTATGCTTATTTTATTTCACTCCTCATTCATACACCCGGGATTTCAATCACACACTGTCATTCATTTATTAAAATGTTAATATAAATGCAAAAGCAATGCTTGTTTTGCTTAGTTCTTACCTAGCAAAGGCTGTGTTTCTCTGTGTGGATCACAATACCTACAGTCTGGCAAATGGCCAAACAATCGACAAAACCAACTTCTTGGAATATTTTTTGTTCTTTGATAACTATATCTCTGTACTTTTCTTTCACCAATGTGTTTCTCACTGTCCATCCAATTTTAATAATTTCTTCTTCTTTTTTTTTTTTTTTTTTTTTTTATAATATTTTCTAAATCAAATCCTCTGCTAGTCTTTGCTAACTCTGGCTTTCACTTGAAGCTCAACATAATATAACCTTATGATTAACTAAACACCTGTCTTGGCAGTGCTCCCGGAGTAAGTTTGGTAATAATTTGGTAGAGTGCCCAGACTGAACGGACAGCTGGCAAAATAAACAGACAGCTGGCAATACGCCCGGACCGGACAGCTGTTACCCCCTCCTTCTCTACTCCACTAAGATTCTTCTATGACTTAATATAATAATAATGATAATTTTATATCTTCCAATCAGTTTTAGTTCAGACCACTTATTTCAGCTTATTCTTTTTTTTTTTTTTTTTTTTTTCAATAAAAACTTATTAGGAGTCCTTTCTTGAAACAGTGCTCTTTCTGTATATATATATATATATTTAATACTCATTCAGTTTTAATTCAGATTATTTATTTCAGCTTGTTCTTTTTATTTATCCACTTATTTTATTTTATTTATTTTTATATAAAAACTTATTATCAATTTTCCCTTGAAAAAAAAATGCTCTCTTAACACATGTATTGAAAACTCTTTCTTTGTTCTCTTTCTGCACTTCTCTCTGCTCTACTGATAGCACTCTAAAACTGATCTGGCACCACGCCCGGACCGGACGGACAGCACCCTCCTTCTCTGCTCTTCTCCTAGCGCTTGATATAATGATGACTTTATATCTCCTAGTCACTTTTAGTTTTAATCACTTGTTCTATAAAAATTCACTAATAATTTTTTACTCAAATCAGTGCACTCCTTACATATATATTTAATATCCTCTCTCTACTCTCTCTCTGCACTTTTTGCAGATCTCTCCTCCTAAAGACAAACAAACAAATAGTGTGCTTTTGCACCTTTTGACGCCCCCAATTCGCACTTTTAGCGTTTAAGACAAACAAACAAATATGTGAATACCTCTCACTCACTGTGGCGCACTTTGTTACACGCACTTCCCGCGTTTTAACACAAATAAACAAACATGTGAGCTCTTCTCACTCACTGTGGTGCACTTTCTCACACCACGTAGCGCACTTTCTCACGCTACACGCACTTCCCGCGTTTTAACACAAATAAACGAACACGTGAGCTCTTCTCACTCACTGTGGTGCACTTTCTCACACCACGTAGCGCACTTTCTCACGCTACACGCACTTCTCGCGTTTTAACACAAATAAACAAACACGTGAGCTCTTCTCACTCACTGTGGTGCACTTTCTCACACCACGTAGCGCACTTTCTCACGCTACACGCACTTCTCGCGTTTTAACACAAATAAACGAACACGTGAGCTCTTCTCACTCACTGTGGTGCACTTTCTCACACCACGTAGCGCACTTTCTCACGCTACACGCACTTCCCGCGTTTTAACACAAATAAACGAACACGTGAGCTCTTCTCACTCACTGTGGTGCACTTTCTCACACCACGTAGCGCACTTTCTCACGCTACACGCACTTCTCGCGTTTTAACACAAATAAACGAACACGTGAGCTCTTCTCACTCACTGTGGTGCACTTTCTCACACCACGTAGCGCACTTTCTCACGCTACACGCACTTCTCGCGTTTTAACACAAATAAACGAACACGTGAGCTCTTCTCACTCACTGTGGTGCACTTTCTCACACCACGTAGCGCACTTTCTCACGCTACACGCACTTCTCGCGTTTTAACACAAATAAACAAACATGTTTAACACAAACAAACACTTACACTATGCGTGGGTTTTCTCCCTAGGACCCGAAAATCAGACTTTCCCCTTTCTTTAATTTTAATTTTATCCTTTCTTTAATTTATTTTATCCTTTACAGGTTCTTTAATTTATTTTATCCTTTCTAGGTTCTTTTGGAGGAGGAGTATTTAAAATAATTACCAACCATGGTGATAGCTTACCAGCAGTGACCACACAAAACAAAATATAAGCAAAAACTGCTTACCTTTTTATTTTGGCGCCTTTGTTTGTTTTGTATGCTCTCCGCCAGGGCTTCCACCACGGCTGCTCTCCTTCCTTCCTCCTGGCTGGCGCTCGCCAATTATGTCGTGGCCAATTCTCAGTCTCTGGTTCAGGTCTCAGAAGAAATCTTTCAGAGTCGAAGTTTCAGGTCTCAGGAGAAATAACTTTATTGAGCAGTTCAATAAAGTGAGATGGTAGCTAAGCATCTGATTTTACAATGGTCTGCATTTGGGTCTTATACCTCATTTTACGTCATTTATTGTTTACTTTGGTATCCAATTAACATTCGTATAATTATCTTTTTCTCTTTGCTCCTCCTCATCACTTCACCACGATTAGAAACACCTGCATTAATGCTCAATTTCTATTGGTGGCCATACTGGCGCATGCGCTTTTCTGATGATGACTTTGCATATGGTTTTTTGGGTACTTTTCCACTCTTTAGCCTTATTTTACCTTTTACCCAGTTTTCTGTCTTGTCCTCACACGACTCCTATCCTCACATGCACTTTTGACATGTCCTGTGTTTCCCATCATGCTTTGTTTTCTCTTTCTCCCTTAATTGCAGGCCTTGTTTTCTATTTCTCCCTTGGTTGTAGGCCTCCCTTATTCTAGGCCTAGTTTCTTCAATGTTTGTATCATGCATTTGGACTCATATGAGACAGATATAATTCTCCAACATATACTTATGTATAAAATTCTCCAACATGGCCAGTAGCAATGTTTTAACAATTGATTGTGTGTTTTCTTTACCCCAAAATGACCCGCTGTCTCCCCATGAGCTGTTTTTAGTGCCACTTCACGAAACTTTTCAGGCATCACCACCTGCAAAATCTGATCTCTCACATCAGTTCCCACAGTAGGTGACCACCTTCTTAGCAACAAGCCATCCTTCACAAAATAACAGCGATCTAAATTATCATCTGCAGTCAAGTCAAAATATTTCTGTAAGCTCTGATCACTCTTTTGAGCCTCAGCAATTTCAAATCGAGACAAAGGTACTGGTAACAGCGGAATAAATACCTGAGCAGATGTGTGCTTAGATACATCAGACGAGTTTGCATCCTGCTTATGCGCCATAGCGCGCGTCACAGCGCATGCCGTAAAAACCTCTGGAAAATCTTTTTGACACCTATCTGACTCACCCAATAAAGAAGCTCCAGTCTTAACCACGGGAGGTGGTGAGACCTGATCAGGAAAAACACGGTCATGAGCAAAATTATTACCCACAATCAGATCAATTCCCTCTATAGGCAAAGAAGGACGCACCGCAATGGTTACTTCCCCGCTCACAAAACCAGAAAACAACTGAATTTTGTGCAGCGGCACTGGAAATGACTGGAGACCAATTACCCGTATTAACACACAATTTTGCGTATCAGACTCAGACGAGAAAGGCAGGACAGATCGACAAATGAAACTTTCTGATGCACCCGTATCACGCAGAATTTTCACTGGAACGCGATGTGCGTCTCCAACCAATGACACAAAACCCTCTGTGACAAACGGTGCATAATCCGTTATACTAGAAACAGGAAATTCAAGCTCATCACATTGTACATTGCTCAAACCTTTATCATTGAAACTGTACATTGTGCACGATCCACTGTCTTTGCTAGAATTTTCTTAGCTTTACTCCCTGAGTGTACAACAGGAACAGATGAGGCGCAGAGCCCAACTTTTCCTCCATCACCCTTCGGCCTATTACGCTCCAATAACACCGGGCAATTTTTTTTCCAAAGATTTTTCCCAAAACAGTAGTTACAATCTGTTTTAAGATCGAAATCCGATGGTTTACCTCGTACAATTGAATTGGAAAACATAGATGTGTCCGTATTAACACTTTGCGTATTAACACGACTATAGCGACGTTCTTTGTAATTGCTGTTAGAACGCGGACTAAAATCACGAGCTGGAGTCTTGTGTATGAGAGAAAAATAATCAGCAAGAACGGCGGCCTCTGCTGCTGTTTTCACATGATGTTCGCTAATATAAGTGGCTATGCGATCAGGCAAAGTGTTCTTAAGTTGTTCTAATATCATAAGATCACACAACTCATCAAAAGAATCAACCTCTTCCGCTGTAACCCACCGTTGAAAAAAGCTGGTTAATTCCCTTGCCCACTCAGAGTAAGTTTGCTTATCTGCTTTTTTCCATGATCGAAAACGCTGTCTATAAGCCTCGGGGATTAACTCATAACACTTTAACACAGCTGCCTTGACGCATCGATAGACCTTCTTTTCAGAAGACGATAAAGCCACAAATGCCTTCTGTGCACGGCCAATTAACGAAGTTTGTAACAACACAATTTTATCCTCATCACTCCAATTTTGCTCAGTAGCAATATTCTCAAATAATGAAAAAAACACATCTGGGTCATACTCATTAAACTTAGGCAAGAACTTGATCATACCGGCCAGGCCAGACTGCTGCGATTTGCCAAGTTTGCCTTCAGCTATTAATTGCAGCCTAGTACGCTCAATCTCACGTTCCTGCTCTAAATTTTTAAGCCTCTCCCACTCCAACTCACGATCTTTATCTTTCTGTACAGCTTCTAACCTTTTACAATCCAATTCGTTATCAAGCCTCCTTTGAGCTAATTCGTCATCTATTTTTTTCTTGCTAATTCTTGTTCCAATTCCAACGTCTTTTGTTTCACTTGCAAATCATGTTGCAGTTTTAACAATTTGACTTGTTGTTCAAATGTTAATACACTGGATTTTAGCTGTGGACCTACAATCAAACTACTCGGAGTGAGCTCACTATCTTAAGTGAGCTCACTATCTGAACCCGACGCTCCCTGACTATATCGCTTCGGCAATTTCTCGTCAGGTAACACGTTCTTATCCACCAAACATGCACGAATGAAATCAAGCAGCTCATGCTTCTTAGCTCCCCTCGGCAATGTTACATCAATTTTATAGTGCTTAGCCACACTATGCAATTGTTTAATATTCAACGCCGCGAGCAAAGCCACTGAAGGAGCAGCCAAAAACGCCTCAAGTGTACCCATTATTACAAGTCACCAATCAACAATAAAACCAGGATGTGGTCTAAAAAAAAACACCCAATAGCAATACTAGCCAAACAAACGAAAACTAGGCTTATATCTCCACGTCTTTCGGGTTATAAACACTTCCAACCACACAAATTAAATCGGGCGAAGCGGAATGCAGCTCACGTTACAGGACAACAACGGAGTTTCCCCCTAAACATTTTCCCCCCTACTATTCTGATCTATCTTCACACTAAGTCCAAGAACAAGGCTAATTTACTCACCAATACCGATAGAATCGTACTGTCCCGACAAATGTCAATTCAGCCGGTGCTCCACGGCGGTGCCCTCGTTCGGACTTCAGTGACCAGCAACCTAAACCCACGCCGAAGCCTACTAACTGGGGATAAAACAAGCTCCGTAAAATGTCATCCTGTAACATAAGTAGCACACTTCGCTACTCAAACTAAGCAAACAAAATATGGTTGGTCAAATTGCTCTAATCTGCGCAAATACTCCCATTTATTTTTCCACAACCAAAGAAAAAATGTTAACGATCAAAATACTAAAGTAATATTTAATTCACTAACCGAACACTCGATGCGGAACTCCCCAACAAACAAACACAACGCGTGCCAGCTGATTAGATTACTACCATCAGCTGATCACCGGCGTTCATTCACAAAAATGTGAACCAATGACGTAGCACTACCCACGCAACTATAGGCCTACCCCATTTTGCGAATTATAGTAGTCTACTTCAAATTCGGGATCCAAATGGACGAGCCCCCATATGTCACGACTACCTGGCTCACAGTAGCAATGACATAGGGGAGACCACACCGTTTGTTAAGTTAAATCAATAATAATTTATTGAAACATTAAATTATACGATGAAATCATATTCTGAATCAATAAATATATCAAGTCAGTAAATGAGAAGCAAGAGAAAACTAATCAAAAGTGTAGTGCATATCAGTAAAGTGTTGACTATGTGTAATGCAAAAAAGGCAAAAAGGAGTAAAATGGTGTTGCTGCCAGCCAGGAGGCCAGAGCAGAGTTGCGCAGCCCAGAGCAGAGAGAGAACAACTGGCAGGAGATGCTTTTAAACCGTCCCGCCCATCAGGCAGGAGATGCTTTTAAACCGTCCCGCCCATCAGCTACTGTCAGATGGACCGAAAACAGACAGCTCCCCCTTCAGACTGGGGGGAGAGAGACGGCCCACACATATTCTGTTCACGGTGAAGTGAGCACACCCAGCACGGCAAAGCTGGGCGTGACATCGAAAATACAGTAATGAGAATTAACTGCACAATTACTAGACATGTTTTCCTTGGATATTATCGGCCAAATTGCAAGCACAATATGTGGAAAAATAAAAAAGAATTGAGATGCTTCCAACTGTTGCTCTTGCATTCTTGTGGCTCAGTGACTCACCTGAATGAATGGCTAATTAAGTATGCAGGCCCCATTGTCTCCTAAGGTGTGAACCACTAAATATGCATGATCATTGACGCCCACTCTGCAGATTGCCTTTCCAAACAGAAAGTGCTTTGCAAAATTCAAATCAATGTATTGTGTTATGTGAATGATAAGGCAGGGTGATTTTCACATCATTTTGAAGAAAAAACACTAGGTGATGACATCCATTAGACAAAGGTCTTATTGGCACATATTTAGAATGTGTTTTATGGCCTTATTTCAGAAACTTTAGTTTTTAGTTTTTTCAATAACCATGCATAAACATTATTCTCTCAAAAATGCAGACATGTACATTCTTGTTGCTCACATATTATGGTAGCCCTGTTTGTGCTAAATAGTGTGTAATTTTTTTTTGCCAATAATATGTTTATAAGCAACTGAAAAAAAGCACAAATGTCAGGGCATGTCAGATCATCTCAAGGATGTGGCGCAATGGATAAGACACATGCCTTTGGTGTGAGAGACCCGGGTTCGAATCCACTGTGAGACACCAATGTGTCCCTGAGCAAGACACTTAACCCCTAGTTGCTCCAGAGGAGTGCGACCTCTGACATATATAGCAATTGTAAGTCGCTTTGGATAAAAGCGTCAGCTAAATGAATAAATGTAAATGTACTCGCAAGTACGATGTCAAGGACTGTAATTTGCTCTGGCCCCCTTCCTGTTCGCAGGAGTGATGAGATAGTTAGTAGATTGTGTCCGCTTAACGGTTGGCTGTCTAAGTGGTGTCCGCAAAATAATATAAAATTCATAGACAATTGAAAAAGTTTTTGGGGCAAACCTGACCTGTTGAAAAGTGAATAATAATAATAATAATAATTCGTTACATTTATATAGCGCTTTATCTGAGACCTCAAAGCGCTTTACATAGAAGGGGGGAATCTCCTCAACCACCACCGATGTGCAGCATCCACCTGGATGATGCGACGGCAGCCATATTGTGCCAGAACGCCCACCACACACCAGCTTACTGGTGGAGAGGAGACAGTGATGAAGCCAATCAGTATATGGGGATGATTAGGAGGCCATGATGGATAGAGGCCAAGGGGCAAATTTGACCAGGATGCCGGGGTTACACCCCTACTCTTTTTCGAAGGACATCCTGGGATTTTTAATGACCACAGAGAGTCAGGACCTCGGTTTAATGTCTCATCCGAAGGACGGTGCTCTTTTGGCAGTATAGTGTCCCCGTCACTATACTGGGGCGTTAGGACCCACACAGACCACAGGGTGAGCACCCCCTGCTGGCCTCACTAACACCTCTTCCAGCAGCAACCTGTTTTTTCCCAGGAGGTCTCCCATCCAGGTACTGACCAGGCTCAGCCCTGCTTAGCTTCAGTGGGCAACCAGTATTGGGCTGCAGGGTGATATGGCTGCTGGCTGAAAAGAGTGAAAAGAGATGGTATTCATCCCTCCTGGGATGGTGCTGCTCTTCTCTCTAGTAATATGGCTCATAGTCTTGGAGCTCAAACATGACAATCTGGGGCTCAGGTCCGGAAGCAGACAGACTGGCTTAACCGGCCGTCTGCTAGCGGCCTTGCGTCACCAAGGTCAGATAAATCCCATCACATAGAGCCTCTTTCACCTAGCTATCATCAAATAGAGACTGTGTCTGTTCCCCGAACTTGGAAATCCAAAAAAACGTTTAAACCCATCTAAGGTTAAAAATTGTATTGATGTTCAACAAATAAAAAACAGATATAATACAGATGAGCACATGCTAAAGCTCAGGTTGCTGAATATTCGATCGCTTACTTCAAAATCACTCATTGTTAATGATATGATTTCAGATAATAACCTAGATGTGCTGTGTTTGACAGAAACCTGGCTAAAACCAAACGATTACATTACTATAAATGAGTCCACCACCCAAGATTACTGTTATAAACATGAGCCTCTTCTGAAACACAAAGGGGGTGGTGTTGCTGTAATTTATAGTAATATTTTCAAAACCACTAAGAAATCAAGTTTTAAATATCATTCTTTTGAAGCATTGGTGCTTAATGTAAAAATATATAGTATAAACGATAAATCACGTTTGAGATTTGTGCTGGCTACTGTATACAGGCCACCAGGGCACCATACAGACTTTATCAAAGAATTTGCTGACTTTCTATCAGAATTAATATTGACTGCAGATAAAGAACTAATTGTTGGTGATTTTAATATACACGTAGATAACGAAAAAGATGCATTTGGATTGGCATTTAAAGACATTGTAAACTCAATTGGAGTTAGACAACACATGTCAGGACCTACTCATCGTCTTAATCATACTCTAGATCTAATATTATCACACGGAATTGATGTTGATGCCATTGAAATTCTGCAGCAGAGCGATGACATCTCAGATCATTACCTAGTCTCGTGTAAATTACATTTAGCCAAGGCTGCAAAGCCGACTCCGTGTTTCAAATATGTTAGAACTATCACTTCTGCCACTAAAGACTGCTTTATTAATAATCTTCCTGATCAGTTTCATCACCTCAGCATCCCAGATAGCTTAGAAGAACTTTATATTGCAACAGAAACTTTTAACTCTCTCTTTTCCAGCACTTTAGACACAGTTGCTCCGTTGCGCTTAAAGAAAATTAAAGAAAATAGTCCAACTCCGTGGTACAACGAGCACACTCAGGCCCTTAAGAGAGCAGCTCAGCTGTATATTTCTTCAAAACCTAACGAAACTTATCAATTCACAAAATTAACGGAATGCATAGCTGATATAAAAAATAGGATGACTCGTAATTTCCTACTTCTAAATTCTGAAAAAAACAGAGTTTCTAATTATTGGACAAAAAACTTCCTCACGTAATAACCTAGAATACTGTCTAACACTTGATGGCTGCTCTGTTAAGTCTTCGTCGTCGGTTAGGAACCTGGATGTGCTCTTTGATACCAATCTTTCATTTGAAAGTCACGTGTCTATTCTCTGTAAAACTGCATTTTTCAATCTTAAAAGTTTATCTAAATTACGACATATGCTCTCATTGACAAATGCGGAACAGTTAGTTCATGCGTTCATGACCTCAAGGCTAGATTATTGTAATGCTCTACTGGGTGGTTGCCCTGCACGCTTAATAAACAAACTACAGCTAGTTCAAAACGCAGCAGCTCGAGTTCTTACCAGAACCAGGAAGTATGACCATATTAGCCCGGTTCTGTCAAAACTGCATTGGCTCCCTATTAAACACTGCATCAATTTTAAAATATTGCTGATTACTTACAAAGCACTAAATGGTCTAGCTCTGCAGTACTTGAGCGAGCTCTTAACGCATTATAGTCCTTCACGTCTATTGCGATTTCAAAATTCTGGCCAGTTACCAATACCTAGAATATCAAAATCGACTGATGGCGGTAGATCCTTTTCCTATTTAGCGCCAAAACTCTGGAACAGTCTTTCTACCATTGTCCGGGAAGCAGACACACTCTGTCAGTTCAAAGCCAGATTAAAGACACATCTCTATGACCTAGCATTCACATAATACATTATACACTCCTATAATTCAATGTTAGGCTGCATAGATTAGGTCAGCCGGAACCGGGAACACTTCCCATAAATACTGATGTACTCGTTACATCATAAGAAGAATGGCATCTACGCTAATTTTAGTGTCTGTGTTTATCCCATAGTTTTCCCGCAGCCTGCCAGATCCAGGCCGTATCCAGATCTGACGAAGGACCTTCGCCTGGACCTGATGACAACGCAGTGCTGAAGTGCCAACTAGTCTCTCCCTATGGAGGATCCCTTTACCACTCTACAGATAAGGCGTTGTCGGGAAAATTCGTTTCGCGTTCTTACCCCGAAGCGACAAAATAAAATAAAATTCTTTATCAAAATTTATAAGGAAAGACAAGTACTTTGTTTAGGCTTGGCTTGTAAGAAATTCCAAACCTGCGCACATATATTCAAACGCACATAACTATAGAACCCATTCTAAATGTGCAATGCCCATCAGCGTTTCTCACAGGTTCGCGTTTAAAGACTGTGTAGAGAGAATGGTGTCGTCTTAGCGGCCCCTAATTTAATAACAAATGATCGGTGTGACGGAAGCAAATAAATCAAAACTAACTTTAGCTGGAAAATAACTTTATTAAAGAACCGCTATAAAGCCAAAACAATCTCTGTTACCTGAAATGATACACTTATCTATGTAAAGCTGCTTTGAAACTGACTTAAATGGTATTCAATGCAAAACAAAAATAAAAAATATAAGTAGCCTATTGTCACGGTCACCAGCTAGTCTAGCCTGGCCCTCATCTGCATGCACTTCACAATCACAGAGAATACTAATCACCTGCACCTGTTGTTTATCAACCATGGACTATTTAAGCACACACCTCAGTCACACACATTGTCTGTTCTCCCAAGTGGATACTAGACTGACACTCCAAATGCTACTTACCTATTGACAACGTCTCTACCAGAGGTGTAGTGGTAAAAAAAAGAGGTGGGTAAGCTATAAATTCTGGTGGACCACAACGTGGTCACCCGGTAAGGTGGGCCACTGCCTACCGGTGTATGTGTATCCTGATGGCATCGCTATAGGCTATCATTTGATGGTACTACCAAGGGTATCACTGGTTGTTCCCTCATCATAGGTCACACAATCACTATTCAATTCATACATTAATCTAAGTTCTTGTTAAAGAAACTCAAGACTCAAGAACAAAAATATTTAAGAGAGATAGAGAGGGAGGCTTATATCCAGGGCTTCCAAATCAATGCACTTGTAAATAATGATTAGAGATTTGGGATTATTTTCATAGTCGATTTATCTGTTGAATATTTTCTCGATTAATCGATTAGTTGTTTGGTCTATAATATGTCAGAAAAATGTGGATCAGTGTTTCCTAAAAGCCCAGGATGACGTCTTCAAATGTCTCGTTTTGTCCACAAATCAAAGATATTCAGTTTACTGTCACAGAGGAGAGAAGACACTAGAACATATTCACATTTAACAAGCTGGAACCAAAGAATTTTTTTACTTTTGTCTTAAAGGGGTCATATAATGGTACATGCACTTTTACAAGTTGATTGTACTGAAATGTGTGTTGGCAGTGCCTGTACACAACCATCGTAAAATGATAAAAATCCATCCAGTGGATTTTTTTTAATCTCCTTATATGTTTTCCCCTCTCTAAAATCAAGCCGTTCGACCTAGTGACGTCACACGGTAACGTGTCCGGTGACATGCCCCCACGGAAGAAATAACACCTGAAATGATGACTTCTGGTGAATATTGTGGAAACTAATTGATACATTTAGATAAATATATTTCATAGATTATAGCATATAATAATACAACTTATTAGGCCTATATAGTTATAGAATAGCAAAGTAGGCCTAATCAATATACAAGACTGAACCACATAGATGTGAAATATAAAGGCTTTCATGATCATTTTGCCAACAATGAACCATGGATTTGTTTAGTTTATAATACGTTTTATTTTTAACTTAAACAAATACAACATATAACATTCAAAACTCGGCTTTTTTTTCTTATCATAGCCTAACTATGTCTTTGTTCATAGTCTGACATATATTAGAAGCTATGTGTCACAGTGTCTGGTTTATGTTCCTTGGGTCACCACTAGATGTCCTCCTTCCTCACGGTGTCCAGCACACTCTTGAACTACATTCCCCATGATCCTTGTCTTTTCATTGCACTCAGCTGTCCCTTATCACTGATCATTGCACTCAGCCTGTTCCCCATTATCATTGTCATTTCCCTGTGTATAAATACCCTGCCTGTTTAGTGTTTGTTACGGAGTCCTTGTTTGTATCACACCACTTCCAAGTTCTGTTCTTGCTGTTGTCTTGTACCTGTTTATGTTGGATTGCTACTTTGGTTTTGACCCCTGCCTGGACTGGATTTGAGTACGGATTTCCCTTAATAAATTTACATACTGCACTTGGATCTACTTCTCTGGTGTTTCCTAGTGTGGATCGTGACACTATGTGTCTGTCATGGATTTGCACTGAATTGATTCTCAAAAATACGGAACAAAGTGCTTTCCGTATCAGTTCAATACGGAATAAGACTTTTATGTGTCAAATACGGGACGATTCCGTATTATACGGAACGGTTGGCAACCCTACTCAGGGTACATACGGCATGTTCTCTTACGAGAGGTTCTCTCGTATTGCATAAGTTGCTTACGCTACGGGTAAAGTTGTCTTTTCTCGAGATCTGAAGCCAAAAATTATCCTTAATTTTGTATTTATTGTCAACGCAGTGCGGCAGCCGGCAGCCAGCAGACCAAAGCAGGCTGAATAAGCGTGCTCATTGGCTGACCTGCGGACCTGCGACCTGTGGCCCTCCACGCGCCACAGCCCGCCAGAATGGGTGTGGCTAGCGTGTATAAAGAAAGGGCTCACAGGCTGGAATTCTGATTTTCTTGTCTTCAGCAAAGCTCTACGCATCGCTGGATTTTGAGAGAGCCACCGCCATCGAATCTAGCAACCAGCAAGC
Source organism: Scardinius erythrophthalmus (assembly GCF_964197995.2). NCBI lineage: Eukaryota > Metazoa > Chordata > Actinopteri > Cypriniformes > Leuciscidae > Scardinius > Scardinius erythrophthalmus. Next base: position 43,902,882 of record NC_138226.1, read on the forward strand.
CTAGGAAGCATCTGAGGAAGCCGGCCGCCTTCGCCGCCTTCAGCCATCCGTGCCTGCTACGCCATCCGGCAACATATCCTTTTCTGCTGTGTGTGTTCGCCGCTGCGACACACACACTCTCTCTCCTCTTCTAAAAGATTAATTTCTACGAGGCGTTGTTTCAAATGCCTCACACGACTTCCCGCTCTCTCTCCCTCTGTTCGAGCCGCGCAAACTGCGCCGTTCACAAGGGATGCCAGAAGCGGACGGCCTCGGAGCGAGCTTCCTCGCTCTCTCTCCCTCTGTTCGAGCCATGCAAACTGCGCCGTTCACAAGGGATGGCAGAAGCGGACGGTCTTGGAGCTCTCTTTACGTTAAAAGAAAGCTACCCCGTCCTCGCGCCCCGTTCGCGTGCGTCACTCACCGGCGAAAGGAGAACAGAGAGTGTTTTAGTCCCGCCGTGGCCGGACTAACCTCCATTTCTCACACATTTCTCAGTCCCCTCTTAAGTACAGGCGACTGGAAATATCAATATTGCAGTAAACGAGCCTGTTATAATACATGCACGCCTGCAAACAAACGCCGTCACAAGCTCTGGTTTTTCGCCAATTACTCTTCCCGCTCTCTCCCTTTGTTGAGCCGTGCAGATTGCACCGTTCACAAGGGATGACAGAGCGGACGGTCACGAGCAATGTTCAGCGCGCGCGCCTCACTCACCGGCGAAAAGAGGAGAGAGAGTGTTTTTAGTCCCGCCGAGGCCGGATCAACCTCCAATTCTCAAACACTTCTCAGTCCCCTCTTAAGTTCAGGCGGCTGGAAATATTACTATTGCAGTAAACGGGCCTGTTATAATACACGCACGCCTGCAAATGTGTTTTCCCCCTGTGGCTCAGTGGCAAAATCTTAGGCTTTCGTGCCAGAGACCCGTGTTCGATCCCGGCTCTCACGGCAGATAAAAATTATGCTGTTGGCTTCTCTGAGCTCGCGGCCAGCTTTTCTTACATACAGAAAGCGAACCCGGCTCTCGCACCCTCACATGACTGCAGATGTGTATTCCGCAGCCACAAGCACGTTGTACAACCCGCTCGCCTGCACCAAAACACTGTTTTTACGGCGCCGATGGTGTGTAGAAAATTTACCCGCCTCCCAGTTTTCACCCCTACACACAAGCACGGTTCCCCCTGTGTCATTCACTCATGCAGTGCCCACTCTAGAGCTGGCATATGCCGCTCGAGTGTTAAATGTAGGAATGTGCCCACAAGCAGTGCCCACACCTACTCATGGTGCTCAAGTATTTATGAGCGTCTAAACATATGAGCCTTCAAAGCATCTCGCTCTGTCAGTCCCCTTAAAAAGGCGACTGCAGGTGGTATTTTGCAGCCAATGAGCGCTTTGTAAAACCCGCTCGCCTGCATCTAAACACCGTTTTATGGCACCCCAGAGAAATCTCAAATAGTATAATGTCTGGTTGTCCGGCTCACGCCGCATGTGTTTTAAGTGTAGAAAATGTGCCCACGTTTCAGTGTTCACTCCTGCACTCAAGCACTATACCCCCCGTGTCTCTCACAGAGCCCACTCTCATAAAGCGGACAAAAGCCGCTTGAGTGTTGAATGTAGGTCACGTGTCCACAACCCTGTGCCCACACCTACTCACTGCCCGCTTTGTTACACGGCCACTCCCCACCGGTCATGTCTCAAATGTAAATCCGGTGCCCGCTCACAAGCGCTCACACATACTGACAGACATTTTACCCCCGGCACCCCTCTCGTGCACCATTCCTCGCACGATATGTTCCCCGTCCTATGCCACCGGGACATCGTGTGTATAACGGCCAGCCATCGCTGTATGCGAGCCGCCGTTTTCAAGCACCAAGAGCGCGCGCACTGCGCCCGCGCCTCCGAATCAGGTTCTCGAGCTTGCAGAATGCAGCAATTGAAGCCCGGAGGTCATTCTGCCCCTAGCCGTGCATCCGAAAGCATGGGAGGCTATTCCAGGCGCGTCAGAATGGGTGCTGAGCACAGTAAAACAGGGCTATTCATTGCAGTTTGCTCGCCAAGCACGAGTCGAGACGAGAGTGAATGGGGAAGTAGCACACCTACTTCGTGCGGAAATAGCAAAACTTCTGTGCAAAGGGGCCATAGAACCGGTACCCCCTTCTCTGAGCGAGTCAGGCTTTTACAGCCATTACTCCCTCGTGCCCAAGAAGGACAGAGCTCTCAGAACGATTTTAGATCTGAGATATTTGAACAAAGCTCTTATGAGAGGACTGTTCTTGAATTGTTTTTTTTTTTTTTATATTATGCAGTATATGTTAATGTATATAAATTTAATGAATGTCAATGAATACAAAAAAGGAAAAAACAAAAATCATATCATGTGTTACCTTTTAATTAAGAAAGATCATTTTTGATAATTGACAATATGTCAATGTTTTGTATTAAAATACATATTGTAAATAGTTATTTTGGTCTTCTGATGATTGGTACTAAATGTACCATAAAGCATAACTGGTTACTTGAGACAGTGTAGTCAATGAATTAAAGATCTTAAAAAGTAAACACTACAAGTCACAAACACATAATGTTGTATTTCTTTAATCAGTTTTAAACTAACTAGTTAATTTATTAATTAATTGTCTTAAACTATAATATAAGTCTATAATATTATAGTTTAAGACATAATATTTACTATTTTAATAATTATAATATTTTTGAGAAGCAAAGTAAACTATAATTATTTAATTATTTATTTATTATCATTTAAATGCATCTTTGCATAGCCTTTATACACTGAACATTTTAATGTAATTTGAGTTGTTTATTACTTTTTTCAATTTACTGATAAGTCTGCAAGAAAAAAGAAACATGTTTGATAAAGATGATCATAGTTAATGGTGCTTAATAATTTAGATGTATGGACTTGGAGTTATATAATAAGCAAATGGTGTTTACAGTTTTTCTCAATTGCTTAAACACATTTCTTGAAACTACGCCTCATATTCTCAAAACTATAAACACAAATCCATAACGTCTCACCCAATTCCCCAAACATCCTATTTTCAGGTCAAAATGAAGCTCTACACTCAAAACCATTCACTCTTGCTGAAAAACCAAACTTTGCCCTCAGACAGGAAACACAAGCCCTCAAAATCACACACACTACAACATAGTCTAACACACTGGTGCAATAAATTCAAAACAACATTTTCAAAACGGGTCAGTTATGTAGCTTGTGGTCCACCTTATGTAGAGGTGGTGGCATCCACCTCTACCACAAACGGAAGGTCCGGGTTGGGATGGACGAAGATGGGAGCAGTGGTGAATGCTTCTTTTAAATGCTGGAAGGCTTGGATTGTGGTGGGAGATAAGGACAGAGACTTGTAGTTCCGGATGAATCGTCTATAGAAGCCAAGGAAACCCAAGGAAAACCAAGGAAACGTTGCAGTTTTTTTACGGAAGAGGGTTGTGGCCAGTTCTGGATGGTTTCCACCAGAGATGTATAGTAACGAAGTAGAACTACTTCACTACTGTATTTAAGTACTAAAAGGCTGTATCTGTACTTTTCTAGAGTATTATTTTTTTCTCCTACTTCCACTTTTACTTCAGTACATATTTTCGGCGAGTGTAACACTTTTACTCCGATACTTTTTTTATGTGCTGCATCGTTACTCGTTACAATTATTAAAATGTTACGAATCATTCCAAACCCACATTATCACTCCCAGAGCGGTAGATGGCTCTGTCACCAGGTTTGATGAAGCTAGCCCAGCGAATCAAACGATCAAGAAGACCGCGCATGCTCCCGTTCTGCCTTTCGCTCTGCTGCCTGCCTCCAGTGAGAACACTTGAGCTTTGTTCATTTGTTTCGAGATAGAAGAACCAGAACTTCGAGTGATCGTGGCGGTGGCGGTGAGGGTGAGGAAGGAGACCACTCCTGGCCCTACTAGTCCATGTTTTCATTTGTCGGAGTGAAAGACAATTCATATAGATTGAAGTGCGTAACTGTTAGCTGTCATGAGGACGCCGATGAACTGAATCGTTCGTTACTTGTTTAAATAGTTTAAAGTTAGGCTACTGTTATATGTAATGTCATTACCTTGACAAACTATACATCATTAAAATGATATAAGACTCAAGTTTTAGTATTTGAGCACTATTTTATTCTGAGAAACTTATAGGGACAGTTGTCTTAATTTGTGTCAGTTATATATCAGGAAAAAATAGTCGATACCTTTAATATGAATTATGAGCGTCAGCCGCACCCATTCAGAAAAAAAAAAAAAAAAAACTCATGTGCGGTCGTCATGAAAGCGCTTGACCAAACAACGTCCCTCAGCGCTTTTAGCTCAAAAACGTGCAGATTTTGATAGATTGATAGATTTCATAGGTTTACGTTAGATTTCTATAGAGAGGAATAATATTTATTTAAATTATTATAACCAAAATGGACCGATGTAATCATTATGAGCGCTGGATCTCTGATGTACTGTGTTTTCAGTCCATACCGGCAGCCTGAGGGCGCCCTATGCACATTAGACCATATATGGAACACATGAAGAAGAGCCATTCCAGGAACTCCCTGACATAAACAAAGCTTCGAGAGATCGCTGTTACATGCTGATAAATACCCAATAAGCTGTAGAGAAAAAAGGCACAAGCAGGGAAGAGAAGAGAGGGATGCTTTAGAGGGGGAAGGGACATATTTGATCTGTTTTTCTTTACAAAGAGTTAAGCTCAGTGTGTTAAGGTGTTCTTGAACATTCATGTCCTTGTACTGCTGCTTCAGTTAATTGTGAGTGTCCTAAACATTTGAAATTATATAAACAATATGATGTTCAAACTTTTGACTGTTTTCTTTAATAACTTCATAACACAATACTTGTACTTTTACTTTCAGTACTTGAGTAGTACATTTTAAAATAAACTACTTGCAATACTTAAGTACAAAAAATGTTGAATACTTTAGTACTTCTACTTAAGTATTCTGCTTAAAGAGCACTTCAACTTCTACTCAAGTCACTTTTTTGATAGAGCACTTGTACTTTTACTCAAGTCTGGGTCTCTAGTACTTTATACATCTCTGGTTTCCACCTTCCTCTGGTCCATTTGGATGCCCTGTTGGTTGATGATGTAACCCAGGAATTGAACAGTGGTGGTATGAAAATCGCATTTCTCCAATTTCAGATATAACCTGTGTTCTCTTAGTTTTTCGAGTACCTGGATGACATGTTGACGGTGCTCAGACATCGAAGACGAGTAGATGAGTATATCATCAATGTAGACTATTACAAAACGGTTGAGGAATTCTCGAAGGACTTCATTCATATAACCCTGAAAGACAGCAGGAGCGTTGGACAATCCGAAAGGCATAACCTGATATTCGTAGTGGCCTGAGGGGGTCACAAAGGCTGTCTTCCACTCGTCACCGTGCCGGATTCGGATCAGGTTATACGCACTTCTAAGGTCCAGTTTGGAGAAAATGCATGCTCCACGCAGCTGTTCCAGGGTGGCTGGGACCAGAGGAAGGTGATAGCTGAATTTAATAGTCTGTGAGTTAAGATGACGGTAGTCGATACACAGACGCAAGCCTCTGTCCTTTTTGGCCACAAAAAAGAAGCTCGAAGCGGCAGAGGAGGTAGATAGTTGAATAAACTGCTGATGTAAAGCTTCGTCCACATACTCCTCCATGGCCTTCTGTTCCGGGATGGACAGAGGGTAAATGCGAATGTGGCTCCGGGTAGCAAGTCGATGGCGCAGTCCCATGGCCGGTGTGGTGGTAATTTATTTGCCAGTACCTTACTGAATACATACTGGAACGCCCGGTACTCCACTGGAATTTCGACTTGAACCTGGACTTCAGGGCTCACCACCGAAGTGGAGCAGACAGGAACTCTGGATTCACCCGTAGATGACTTGAAGCGAGATGAAGAAGGAATTTTCTTGATGGAACTGAGGCAGGATACATGGCAATCTTCACCCCAACGGAATATTTCCCCAGTTTTCCAGTGGAGTTTTGGCTGATGTTGTACTAACCAGGGGCGTCCCAGGATGATATCCGCGGTGGACTCCTCCAGTATCATAAGAGAGATTTCCTCAGAGTGTAAACAGCCGATGCGAAGAGTCAGAGTGGGTGTATAATGGCGAATTGGACCTCGACCCAGTGGCTTGCCTTGTATGGTTTGGATGGGAAAATCTCGGGAAAAACGGTGTTGACGAATATTCAGCTTCTGGAGACACTGGGTGGATATGAAGTTCCCCGCAGACCCGGAGTCGACGAGGGCTTGCGCTGGGAGACATACACGGGAGGTCAAGATATGTACACTGGTACGAGTTTGAATCTCAATTTTCGGGGAGAGTTGAATGGAACTTACCGCCGGGCACGGAGTTCGAACAGGGCAGGAACTGAGGAGATGTTTGTCTGAAGCACAGTATAAACAGAGGTGATGTTGAATGCTGCGCTGGCGTTCAGAAGCGGAAAGATGGATAGAGTCTATTTCCATAGGAACTGGTGCTGGAGGAGTGACTGATGGAGCCGAGGGCGGAGAACTTACAGTGGGTGCAAACAGATCACAAGCGGTGAGGCGCTGGGAAATCTGGATTGTCTTCTGGATCAGATTCTCTAACCCCATGCTGTCTTCATACACAACCACCAGGTGGCGGACGTTGGGATTCAATCCATGTCGAAAAGCTGTGATCAGAGCGGTTTCATTCCAGCCGCTAGACGCGGCTAGAGTGCGGATCTGGAGGGCATAAGAACTCACTGAGGAATTTCCTTGACGGATGTTATAAAGTTGATCATGAACGAACAGTTCGGAGACAGTTTGCCCCAAAACTTTTTCTACGAAATATTCCTATACCTTCTCCAGCGCTCCACGATCTCCACTCTGTCAACATCTCCATAATCGTTCTCCTTCATCACCGTGATTTCCCTGTCACCGTGGTTTCCTTCTGGTAATCGACAACTGAGCTGACATCTCATCATCCCTCATCACGCTGTTTCCTCCTGCTAATAAACTGATGTTTACTGTTCTCCCGGTATGCTCTGAGTCTATATCGTTACACCTATAAAATAAACAAATAATTGTGGCATTAATTAGCCCACAAACTATTTTAAATGTTGAACAAATTTATTTAAAGCAAAACTTGTTGGGCATTTATCTGTATAGGCTAAGTGTTGTGTTTCAACCGCCCTTTTCATACTGGCACAACGCTTATTCGCTGTAGAAAATGCATGATTTGATTAGTTAAAGCTACACTGTGTAACTTTTTTAGTTGATTCTTAGCAAAAAACACTTAGCTCTTTCAAAAATATGTGCTCATTAATGTATATTTACTTCTTTCAAGTAATAAAGTATTCTCTTAAGTTTATAATCTGCCATTGAAAGTACATACGGGTGAGGGGTTCGTATGCCGGTCGCCATGTTGCCCCTCCATCTTGAAACTACATTAGCCAAAGAGGGACATGCCTGTAAATTCAAGCTTCGCCTTTTGCGCTTTTCACTCAGTGACACCTGACGAATGCGAGCGGGAGATTGCTCGCGAGTGCCGGCAGATTTGAAAGATAGTGTGGTGTGTGTGTGTGTGTGTGTGTGTGTGTGTGTGCGTGCGTGCGTGCAGCGTGCGTACTCACATTTGAAAGAGAGAATTAAAACGTCAACGTGACAGACAAATCAGCAAGACCATAGTCAATATTGGAGTAACTTTTCCCAGATGGAAAGAGCTCATGAGGAGAAAAGATTTTAAAACGGACGCCGAGGTTGCCTGCTTTCTTCTCGACAGGTAATTCAGCCTGTTGTAATTCATTTGTGTAAATTCGAAGTTTTATAGTTGCTTGTCTAACCATAGCATGGTTGTGCATAACGCCCGAACGACCTCTTGTATAACTTCATCCTCGCGTCAATGGTGAAAAAGTATTGTTTACCTTGTAACATAAATCTGTGCTGCGACAGATCACAGGTAATGAATAGTTTTAAAGGTGCCATTTTTTAAGCTATATAAAAAAAGGACACTGTAAATTTTAGTTATTTTTAATTGCTTTTACTTTGTACACATTGTAACATTAGCCTAATCTGATTATGCTAGGATAGCCGATTCCAAGGGTGACGTTTACCTCCTGACATCTGTCCTGTAGTTTTATTCATTTTAGACATATTGTTTATTATTGTCATGGACGAAGTCGATAACTGGAAGCCATGTTAATCTTGGAATAATACGGCCACCGTAGGAGTTAAAACGCTCTCGGAATTGAGAGGAACAGAAACTAATTTTCACTGGGTAGTCATATACAATTTCACCGCTAGATGGGGGTAAAAATCACACAGTGTAGCTTTAAACATAAAGAGGACTTATCCTTCTGGCATGGCCGCTCGCTCTAACGTTAACCTAGATAAACATTCCCTTTATTTGGCACACATTCAAGTGTTTGTACGGAGTGTGGAGTGTGCACTGCCTGACATCGAGGCGCCGACGCGGTCACTTGCATTTTCCTATCAACAGTGGAAAAACTTACATTTACATTTACATTTATTGATTTAGCTGACGCTTTTTATCCAAAGCGACTTACAATTGCTATATATGTCAGAGGTCGCACGCCTCTGGAGCAACTAGGGGTTAAGTGTCTTGCTCAGGGACACATTGGTGTCTCACAGTGGATTCGAACCCGGGTCTCTCAGACCAAAGGCATGTGTCTTATCCATTGCGCCACACCACCTCTCTAGAACTTAAAATACATTTCTGGTCATACAGAAAAGAATACATCATTTGACTACTTTTATTTGTGGAAACTCACAATAACAAGAAAACATTGTGCTTTTGTAAAAGAAAAGAAAACAAATGGTCATTGTCTCCGTGAATTGGAGAGCATCTCAAAAATGAACTGAAAAACAACGTATAGACTAGCCTCCAGTGTTGCCACAGTTACTTTAAAAAAGTAATCTGAGTACTGATTACTCTTTTAAAATGTAACTTAGTTACTTTACAGATTACTTGATTTAAGCTTAAAATATGGAGCATACCTGCATTATGGCATCTGGAAGGCCTGCAGTCATCCTGGAGAGGGCATCTTTCACATCCAGGGTCTTCTGCATCAGAACTTCAAGTGTGGGTAGTAAAGTCCCATAAGGACAGTCACCTTGTAAAATGTACAAGTGCTGCAGTCAGGCTTCATGGCGGTGCAGTACTCATGCAGGAACTGCTACTCTTTGTCTTTGAAGCACTTAACTCCCAGCTTGGTGCACAGAGTATTCAGCTCACGCATGGGGATTTCTGCAATTCTCTTTACAGCATCAAAAAATGAATTCCACCTTGTGGATGTTGGTACCAGGAGCTTTCTTTTGCTGACTTCCTCCACTGATGCAAGGGTATATCTACTTGATTTGGTCCAAAGAGCTGTGCATTTGCTGTGCTGCTCCTATACACAGCCTTGCTCTCTGCATTGGAAGTTAAATATTTCTCCACATCATTTGTGGAAATGAGGTTGATGGTGTGTGAAGCACACCTGTGGTGCGGGGGAAGAGACAGTTGGCAATCACTTTCATCCTCAGCTGAGAGGATTTCTGACAGATCTAAAAAAAGTGACATACTCATCTGTGGGGGTGGTCTCTCCCTCCTCCATCTCATCATCGGACTCGTGACAGGCTGATAAACAATTAACGCCTTGACAAAGTTGGATCCATTATCAGTCACTGGTGCAAATACTTTGTTGAGTAGTCCATATGAAGAGTGAATGTTTTCGATTTCTGCACCAATTACATCATGCGTGTGTCTATCACGAATTCTCCTACATGCCAATGCAGCCTTGTTGCGCTCTAATGTGGATCTACTGATCCAGTGGAGCATTACTCCCATATAACTTCTGTTGTTAGCAGTCCAAATATCTGTGGTAGTTGACAAAAAGTCGACCTCATTCAGTGCGGCCTTCCGATTTCTCTCCATCACTGCATACTCCTTCTCCATGTAAGAAGAAAAAGCTGTTCTGTGAGGCAGCGCGGCATTGACAGTAGTAGGGATCTTGTTTATTATGGCACGAAACGAGGGCGAGTCAACCGTGTTTAATGGCAGCATTTCCTCTACAACAAACTGCCCAACCAACTTCTTCAGCTCTCCCCCACTTACTGGTTTTGCACCGAAGTCCAGCTTTTGTTGTTTGGGTGGTGGGGGACCTCCTGCTCTCTGCTTCGCCTGTTGGGACTTGCTCTGTAAGTTTGACTGTGCAGTGCTGCGACTCCAAATGTTTGTGTTTTTTTTTTTTTTCAAATTTGATGTAGTGTTTCTTAAATTTGTAGCTAGATAGCACTTTGTCACCAGCACAGATTGTATAACGAACCTTAATGTTGCCATCTTTAGCTGACACAAACTCAAAATAGTGACTGTATTTCCAGCTAAAAAACGCACATCTCTCTCCTCCCTCCATTATTGTTTACTTTTGTCTCGCTGTGTGGTACGCATTACACGTGAGGTGAACCTCATGCTGAAAACGTGACTTGTTGCATACGTGATAAGGTGACAATCCGTTGTACATGTGATGACTGTAGGCTGTATCTTGAAGATTTTTGTATTGTATATTATCTTCTGTTATAAAGACAAAGATTGACATTCCGTTAATAAAAAAATAAGAACACAATGTTGTAAAAACTAAACAACTTAGGCTATGTTCTGTTAGATGTGTTTTGACTACTTTTTGTTTAAGTATATCTCTGTCATGAATTCACGGATTCCTGGAAATAGTCTTGAACAGTTTATTAACAGGATTTGCCAGGAGCAGAGAACAGTGGCGATCAACTATTTATCAACAATATTACAACTGCCGAAGAGCAGGGGCTCGTTCTTCGTACGTCGCTAACTCAGTTAGCTGGATTTGATTGTTGACGATTTGGCATGATCTTGGATCGTTTGGTTCTTCGAAGCTCATCCTGGACTTGCTGTCATAGCAACAGATGCGCAAGCTTAAACCTGCTCGGGAGCAGGCTTATTTCATGTAAACAGGATTAGATCCCGGCTTCATAAGAGGAGGTGATACGGGAAGTCCAGCGCAGCGCGATAGTGCACTTTCTGATATATTTTTTCTCGTGACTCGTGAGATTGTCGTTTACATTATTAATTTGTTGGAAACGCACATTTATTTTCGACTTGTCGGAGTCGGGCTTTAAGCCTTTAACTACAGCACAAACTGTACCCTAAGATTATTTGCGAGTGGCTCTTTCCTTTACACTATTGGAGATGCGGAGAACTTGATGGAAAGTGCTGTCTGTCGTGTCATTCGGAGTTTACCTGACGCTTTTAGGTTTAAAAAACAGTTTTAGTTTTTTTTTGTGCCATTTTCACTTTAGACCCAATGTTGTAAAGCAGATTTTTAAGCAGTTTATTTATTTATTTATTTATTTATTTATTTATTCATTTATTTATTTATTTATTATATTATACTATTTATTAGACTATAAATAATTTTTTATGAAGATCATGCAATCATGACCATGCTGATTACAGTATATGTCACTCAGGCTTATAGGCTAGACCATAGACTGCCATCAAGGCCTCAATGAAGGGGATTATGTGAACAGAAATTAAGGGTAAGGTAAATGTGCAGCCCAGTTACTATTGTGATTCTTAATATTCCAGATTAATAATAATAATATATCAAATAAAACAAAAGGCAGTTGACAAATCTTCCATATCACAAATGTGAAAGCAAAATGGCCAGGATCTGTGCATGACTTAAGCATTTTCAGAGATTCACATTTATACACATTAAGGAAAGTTCCACTATTAAATATCAAGCTCACTGTATTACATACACTTATTGATCCTAACAGAACTGCATTTTTTCATAGGTGATTATGACATGTTCCTGCAGACAGGTGTTTTATGACCCCATTCCCTGCAAACCAGTTACAATGCAGCTCTAGCCAGGACAAGGGCACACAATGAAATGAACTTTGGCTAACTAAAGGGAAGATGTCAGTGTCTGAGAAGTCTGAGGGTTGTACACCTGACAGGGCCTGTGACATTGTTGCATGTGCCATTGTTGCATATGCCATATTACACAACATTGGCACAAAAAAAAAAAAAAAAACCTTTTCATTAAATGTTTAATAAAAGACAAATATGATTAGTTCCTTGAGTTTTATTTCAATTGTTCTTTTAAAGAAAAGCCAGTGGTCAAGTGCCTGCAACAAGAGATATTAGACACATGCCTCATGCAACAAATAAAAAGGAAAAGTTGGCTATACATTGCCCACCTGTAGGCCTATGTCTCCTCTGTCTGTGCAGACTCTTCTGTAGGCCTTTCTGTAGATGTGGAATCCTGCAACTTATATTGCAGCCATAAAGCATACAAGTATAAATGAAGTAAAGTTATTTATGCACTTGCAGGTAGGCTAGTTCCACCATATGACAGTTATCTGAGAGGGTTTATTCACTGTCCAGTGCAATGGAAACAAATAGACATTACAAAGTCTTAGACTTTCTTTCCTTTGGAAAGTTATAAAATGTCCACTTAAGTTAACAAGTGTTGGTGTATTATGTAAAAGTGCACAAAAGAGGAAAACACAATGTCATTACAATGAACTACACTATCAGTTTTTACTTCCACAAGTCAAAGCAATTCATTGTTACTCAAGATTTAACAGCTGAAATAGCTATATGGCCTTAATTTAATGCAGCAGAAATGATTTTACAGTGTAAGATCTTTTCTTTTTTTCAGCCTTTTTCTTGGTTGCTTTTATAAACAGACAACCATTTATTTAACAGTGCCTTTTATAAAAGAGACTATAATATAACTAAAAATTGCCATTATGTAGAATATTTTTGTACTTCACTTTTATTAGTTCCCATGTTCTAGTGTGGTGACTCTGACATTACAATGAACAAAGTAATTATGCAATTATTAAAATACAAAAATATAGCCTAATAAGTGATAAAAACATCAAACATGGCCACTTCTAACGGATTTAAATTGTCTGCTACTTTTTGCCAGCCCTCTCTCCTGGCTTTTGCAGACTTTGAGGTGTTCCCTGGCGTTTTGATTAAACATTAAAATTACGAATAAACTTCAACTATCTTGCTCTGCTGAGGACAAAAACTGAGCGCGCTCTTTGGCCACGCTGAACAGCCAATAGCAGCGTTGCTGATCAATGTTTCTACTATCGATACATATCCCCTTTTAAGCCAGCGCATGAACGCGCAGTTATCTCAGATAACTCAATCCAGCGATACTAATCATAAACAACAGGTGTGTTCGAAGAACTCAATTAGCCGGATTATGATTAGCACGATGAAATCATCTTGGATGTGTCATTTGATCTCGGATGTAATAAGCAACGTACGAAGAACGAGCCCCAGGTCATCTGCCGTAAACAAGCAGAGCTAAACAATACCAAAGCCAGTAGCGCCTCCTAGTGGAGATTACTGCAATAATCATTTAAATCACATCACATCTCCCCTCTTAAGTAAATTCCAATTAGCAGTATTACATTTCTATAAATTTTGTTTTAACAGCCAATTAAGCATTTATACCATATATTGTAAGTACCTTTATATCTTAGCTGTATGCCAATATATTCAGATTAGCAAAGTCTTGAACAAAATACTTTTTTTTTCTTTAGCAATTTAACTGTCACTGTAACTTCCATAATAATATCAGAACAAGAAGTCAGTACCGTAACACAATACACGACCAGTAAAGGACATTTTCATCTTAAACCTGGCGGGTGGTCTAATAGCTCTCCCGGCTAAGGTTCTCTTTGGAGAGGCGCCCGAATTCGGGGAAATAGTTGGAACACAGGACACAGGTGAACTAGTAGCAGTGAGAGGGATATCTGTGTCACCTTGGGTGGCAAAGTCACAGTCATTATTAGTCTCATGTCCAGCACTTTCAGATACTGGCTCAGGCACTTCTTGCAAATGCCTCCTGTTTCTGCGGGCAACAGTCCCTTGGTCGGTTTGAATTAGATAGGACCTAAGCTCTTGAGCTTTCGCGATAACTTTTGCTGGGGTTTTCCAGCCCTTCTCCCCATCCAGTTTGACTTTAACCCTCTGGCCAGGCTGCAGTGTAGGCAGAGGTCAGTTGCGCTTGTTGTAGAAGAAGCGGTAGGCAGCTTTGGATTGTTGGTCCTTAAATCTTACCGCCTGATGGTCAACTGCAGTCGGGCTCAGCTGGTTCTGATTTCTCATCCGATCATCAGTTGAGCTGGGCTCTGGCCTGTTGCGGTGATAGTTGTGGCTCTGTAACTCAGTTAGTTGTGGACCTGGTTGTCGAAGGATTCTCTTTGCAATGGCTACACTCCTCTCAGCAGCTCCATTCGCTTGAGGGTAGTGAGGGCTTGACGTTGTGTGAAGTTGTACTCCTCACTGAACTGGCGAAACTCTGCTGAAGCGAACTGAGGGCCATTATCTGTAACTAGCTCAAACGGGATCCCCCACCGGGCGAACATGCACTTCAGACGAGTGAAGACTTGGTTGCTGCTTGTGGAAGGTAAATGAGAAATCTCAATGTAGCGTGAGTAATAGTCTGTTGCTACCAAATACTGTTTACCTTCAAGCTCAAATAAATGAGCGGCTATCTTCTACCAAGCTCCTATTGGCAGTGAAGTGGTGATCAGTGGTTATTTTCTTTGAGTTGGTATATTCTTGATGCAAAACTCACATGCTTTTACAAGCTCAGCAATGTCTCTCCCGACACCTGGCCACCACACTGAAATGTTAGCCCTTTTCCGGCACTTTGTGAGTCCCTGATGACCCGCATGTATTTGTGACAGCACAGTCTATTGCATTGAAAGAGGAACATCAATGCGGTCATCATGCAGCAATAGACCATTGACTTCAGACAGGTAAGCTCTAGCGGCGTGATACTTGAGCAGGTTGTGTGGCAGGCGGGACAAATCTGAGGGCCAGCCATTACTTGTATAACGAATCACCGTTTGAAGAATGTTGTCGTTGTTTGTAGCTTCTCTCATTGCATTAAGTCTGTCTTTGGTGATTGGTCTAGTTCCAATCACTGCCTGAACATAAGCTTTGACATCATGCTCTGTGTCTGACACAGTACTGCCCTGCAGGGGGTTGCGAGACAGGGTGTCAGCAACAACGAGCTGTTTTCCTGGTACGTGAACAACTTCTGCGTTAAACTTCATTAGACGCATCAATAACCTCTGACACCTAACAGGTGCTTTATCCAGGTTGTAGCTGTTGATAAGTGGAACCAGAGGTTTGTGGTCCGTCTCAAGCACGAACCTGTCCATACCTTGTAAGTACCTCCCGAAGTGCTCACATGCCCACACACTGGCAAGGCATTCCTTCTCTATCTGGGATAACCTACGTTCAGTCTCTGTCAGTGTCCTTGAACAAAAGGCGACTGGTCGGAGTCCGTCACTGTGTTCTTGGTAGAGTGCGCCCCCTAGGCCATAACTACTTGCATCTGTGCTTACCACTGTTGGATTTGTTGTGTCATAATATGCCAGTACGGGTGCTGAGGTTAGTATGCCTTTTACCTTTTTGAAGGCTTCCTCTTGTGCTTCTCCCCATGTCCACACTGTGTCGCTCTTCAATAGGCTGTTAATAGGCGGATCTTTTGTGACGTCATTGTTTATGTTTGCCGCGTTGCATCACGGGAATCGTGTGGCAGGAAACACCGCTAGATACCTGTAATTTGATTGTTTTGCACGTTTGGAGGAGGATTTAGAGAAGAGGATGGTTCACTCTTGCTGTGTGGTCGATTGTACGGCTCGTTGGGGGCCTGATAAAAAGTTTTTTCGAATTCCCTTCGAAAAGGATCGCGAAAAACGAAAGAAATGGTTGCGTGCAATTAGGCGATTGAACCTGGACGCTCCGAAGCCTGGATTCCTAACGTTACTGATCGAGTTTGTGAGGCTCATTTTGTTCATGGTAGGCCTAAGTCTTAGTGACTATGTATTTATAGAAGATTGAATAAAATAAAAAATAATAAAACTGAGTCAAATCAACCAAGTCATATGTTTTCGCGTTCTGATTCAGGTGTCCCAAACCGCGATCCACAGCACCCAGACTAAGTTACCGTATTTTCCGCACTAAAAGCAGAGGCGCACCTTCAATGAATGGCCTATTTTATAACTGTTTTCATATATAGGGCGCACCGGATTATAAGGCGCATAGAATAGAAGATACTGCAGTCAAACGTTTGACTGGGTTTGCGTTATGCAGTGGTCACCAACCTTTTCAAGCCTATAAGATCACATCCAAGTCCAAATGTAAACCAGGATCTTCCACTTGCAAAAAAAATATGAAAAAAACAAGTGGCTGAGCTGTAAAACCTTGTTTATACTCGACGCGTCCGCATGAGCGCGAAGGTAATAAAAAACTAATATCCGTCTGCTCGGGCAGATTCGGCTTAACAGCGCGCGCGCCTCCGCATCCGCAGATGCACGACTTTGAGCCGAATCTGCCTGAGCAGACGGATATTAGTACATCTCATCATCACCCAGTTTGCGCGTCTAAATCAGTTGTATGGTCTGGTGTTCAGTCTAAAACAAAACAGTTGCGTCAAGTATAAATGCCTCGTCTGTTTGGGGAGTTGCACGCACAGTCAGCGGAGATCTCATATGGGCTTTGAATAACTTCGATTTTGTCACCAATACAAATTTTGAGCTTCTCTCCAAACCTCCTCCGGTCTTCAGATGTTAAAGTGCTTATATATTGAGGATTTTGCCCGCTAACTCTCTTGAAAGTGCTCGTCGCGTCTTTACAGCCCGCAATACTGTTTGATTTGTTGCCACACAACCACTCGCGCATGCGTACAAAGATGTCAACAAAGATCCTCCTATAGGGTGCATGACAGTGGAGAGATCAGGAAGGAATTTTCCCAAGTAGTTTATCATTCCAATCCTTTGACGCAGTTCCGTTATGTTCGTTGGGCTGGGAAGTTCCGCAATGGCTCTGACTTTCTCAGTGTTCGGTTTAATGTCATTCTTCCCAATGATATTTCCAAAATAGTCAGGGTTTTTCCTGCATAGACAATTATGAGGCGGCCGCCTCCGTCAAATTTCGTGCCGCCTCCTCCTCTCGACAAAACTCGGACAGACAGTCACGTGCTCATACACTTTTTCTACCGTGACGGTTCTGTTGCGGTTCCCGCTTGTGTCCATAGTGCTGCACGGATCATAATCCGCGGGTCGAGCGGGCCAAGTAATAACAACATTCCATTCAATCAAGGGTGGAAGACAGATAAATCATTATAATGTGTTGAGTGTAATAAAAACACGGAACTCCCATCATGGTAACTTACCTAATGTACGGACGGTTACAGCGCTGTTGAGGTTCGCGCCGTTATTTATAACATATTAATTATAATCCAGCAGCCATATCACCCTGTAGCCCAAGACTGGTTGCCCACTGAAGCTAAGCAGGGCTGAGCCTGGTTAGTACCTGGATGGGAGACCTCCTGAGAAAAACCAGGTTGCTGCTGGAAGAGGTGTTAGTGAGGCCAGCAGGGGGTGCTCACCCTGTGGTCTGTGTGGGTCCTAACGCCCCAGTGTAGTGATGGGGACACTATACTGTCAAAGAGCACCGTCCTTCGGATGAGACGTAAAACCGAGGTCCTGACTCTCTGTGGTCATTAAAAATCCCATGGCATTTCTCGTAAAGAGTAGGGGTGTAACCCCAGTGTCCTGGCCACATTCCACACATTGGCCCTTACCAATCATGGCCTCCTAATAATCCCCTTACATTGAATTGGCTCTATCACTCTCTCTCCTCTCTCCACCTATAGCTGGTGTGTGGTGAGCGCACTGGCGCCGTTGTTCTGTGGCTGCCGTCGCATCATCCAAGTGGATGCTGCACACTGGTGGTGGTTGAGGAGAGACCCCTGATATGATTGTAAAGCGCTTTGGGTGTACAGTAGTACATATGAAAGCGCTATATAAATGCCTCATTCTATTCTATTCTATTCTATTCTATAATATATTAGTTATATAGGCTACACACGACCAGAGTTCCGTTTTTCTGAATGCCATCACGATTGAAACCGAGATATTGATTTCATAACAGTTAAACAAATAGTTGAAATTAAGTTACTTACATTTTTAGACGCAATGACTGTTTTTGTTCTGTTTCAGCAGCGAAAACAGTTCCAAACAATAGAAACATAGAGCATCTCACAGCAACACGCATCTATGATTCATTACTGAATGATTCAGCGTTTTGAACTAATCACTCGAGTCAAAGATTCAATTACCCATTATTAAACCGCCTCATTCTGAATAAATCAGCCGTTTGAACGAATCGTTTAAATGAATGACTCAATGACTCGCTCATTAAGACGGCCGCCTGCCGCCTCCTACTGGCGGTTTAGTTTCATAAAGTAGCATTCTTTTCAACATTCCTTAAAAAATATTTAAAACAATCTCATAATCTCATTTAATACAGTTATAATTTTTCAATGTAAATTATTTAATTTGATTGGTAACAGCCTAGTGTCTTATTATTTTAATTGAATGTATTGATAAAATGTAAGCATTTGAAATGAAATTTAGAGCATACATTAAATAAAATTAGGGGAAAATGCTCTTTATAAAAGGTACAAAAATTATTCCGATAAGAGTGTTTTCAAAAATGAAACATTGACAATTTAAGTTTAAAGGGAGTAAAGCCTCTGTTTAGGCTATAAAGGAAATGTAATTTTGCCAAAAGAACTTTTAATTTAAATAAATGTTAATTTTAAATCAGCCTACTTCAGTGTGATATGTTACCATATTATCATGCTTAATTGAATAATTGTAATGTGATGATCAGATGCAGATATCTAAATCAAAGAATATGGGTGGTTGGCGGGTGGATTATTATTCATTTTTAACAACAGATTCGAGTGACTCAAAGTGCACCAGATTAAGGAATTTATCTTTGAAATGTACAAAATTTTCTCCCGGGGGGGCATGCCCCCGGACCCCCCTAGTGTTACGGTTTTACCACCTCCGCCTCATTTTGAGCCAGGAAAAACCCTGATAGTGAACCTCAGGTTTCCTGAATTGACATTTGTCCTTGGTTAGTTTCAGTCCTGAAGCTTTAATTGTTTTCATCACAGTTTGTAGGTTCCGGTCGTGGTCTTCCTTGTCATTGCCAAAGATCAGAATGTCATCCATGACAACTTTTGTGCCGGTGTGATCTTTCAGAAGTGAGCTCATTTTCTGCTGAAATATTTCTGGTGCAGATATAATGCGAAAGAACAGAAGTGGCCCACTGGAGTAATAAAGGTTGTAAGTTTCCTGCTGCTCTCATCAAGTGGGATCTGCCAAAACCCACTTGATGCATCCACTGTGGAGAACACTGTTGCGCCTGACAGTTTTGGAGCAATATCCTCTAGCGTGGGCAGGATGAACCTTTCTCTTTTCACAGCTTTATTCAGTTTGGTAAGATCCACACAGATCCGAGGTTTCTTGTTCTTTTTAATCACTGGCACCATAGGAGCACACCAGTCTGTGGCTTCCTTTACTTCTTCTATGATACCAAGAGACTGCATTCACTTCAGTTCCTCCTCCACTTGAGGTAGGATTGGAAATGGGATGCGCCGTGGGGTTACAATGCTGTATGGCTTGGCATCCGGCCTAAGCTCTATTTTGACTGGCTCACAATTTAACAGTCCAATGTTCCCAAATACATCATCGTATGACTCGAGTCCATTTACTCGGCGCACTAGTCCCATTTTGATTGCAGTTTTCCATCCAAGTAAGTTTGTTGTGAAGGGGCCTGACATAACATAAATCCAAAATGGGAAAGTCTCTCCATGTTTTTCACAGTGTGTCATAAACTTGCCTTTACACACAAGCTTTCCACCTGGGCTTGTGAAGGTTGATTTTGTCATCACCAGGAGAGGGTGCTGCTGCAGGGATGAATATGTTTCCTCAGGAATCACCGTTACATCCGCACCTGTATCAATCCGGAATGTAACAGTTGTGCCATTGATTTGTAGGTCTTCATACCATTTGTCCTCATCACATTCACTGCCATCAGCAACAGCCCCGAGAAAACATGCACTGCACTCATCACTGTCACCGTCAGTAGTTTTAATTGCATTCACATTCTTGGTTTTGCACAGTGCTTCAAAATGTCCCGTTTTATTGCATTTGCGGCAGCGTTTACCTGTAGCTGGACATGCACCATAATCATGTTTGTCTCCCACATCTTGTGCACATTTTCCTTGCTTGATGTGTCACGTTCTTGAATTGTTCATCTTTGTTTTTGGCATACCTTTTGTCGTACTGCCTAGGCTGCTTGTACTTGCGTGCATTAACGGCACCCACCTCAACATTTGTTGCTCTGGCGCTGGTGTTTTGTGCTTTAATAAGCTCCGACTGTCGCGCAATACTGATTGCCTTCTCCAATGTCAAGTCTGATTCGAGTTGTAACTTTTGCGACACTTCTCCATCTGCAATGCCGATTACAATGCGATCCCTTATCTGTTCGTCTTTAGTTGCTCCAAAATCGCAGTGCTCTGCAAGCTTATAAAGCTCTCTGACAAACGCCTCCTCGCTCTCCCCATGGAGCTGTGAGCGTCTATGGAAACAGGCACGTTCATGTATCATATTCTGCTTTGGCACAAAATGTTCATCAAACTTTTTCAAAACCTCTTCACAATAGTGCTGCACATCATCCGGAAATGTAAAGGAGCTAAAGATAGGTTCCGACTCTTTCCCCATTGCATATAACAGCGTATTCATTTGTATATCGTCGTCTTCTTGGTTTAGCTTAGTTGCTATCCGAAAGCGGGAAAAACACTGTCTCCAGGTCGGCCACACCGAAGGCTGGGTGAAGTCAAACGATTCAGGAGACTGAAACTTAGCCATCTCATTGCTTCAATCTTGTTCACAGGCCGAAATATCCCACTTCTGACACCATGTCATGAATTCACGGATTCCTGGAAGTAGTCTTAAACAGTTTATTAACAGGATTTGCCAAGAGCAGAGAACAGTGGCGATCAAGCATTTATTAACAATATTACAACTGCCGAAGAGCAAGTCATCTGCCGTAAACAAGCAGAGCTAAACAATACCAAAGCCAGTAGCACCTCCTAGTGGAGTTTACTGCAATAATCATTTAAATCACATCACAATCTCTAGGCAACGAAGATATAGCCTATTAACAAAAATAAATCTTATATATTAATATAGTATATAAAAAAAAACTTATAGGCTTATCTAAAATATATTTTAAAAAAGGGACTTAATTAATTTTGCCTGGGCCCCAGTCAGTGTAGATTCGCCTCTGATTGGGGGCTGCTACTATTTGCTTCAGCTTTTTGAATGTAGAAGTATGATAAAGGCATGATAGGCTATATCAATTTTATGTAGAGAAAGGCATATTTTGTGCATGACTACACATAGTAAACATAGAAAATATGTTGTTTTAACGACATAGCATCTCATTATTACAAGAAAAATATGTTGTTTTAATGACATAATATCTCGTTATTATGAGAAAATATGTTGTTTTAACGGCATACTAGGCATGCTAAAATAGTAAACTATATCAAACTAATCATAACTCTAACATCTAACCTTACTTCCCTTTTTAGGCCTAACACTCTAACACTTTAAACAAAATGTACTAAAATGTTCTGTTCTTTGAATATTGTGTCCTTGGAAATTCTGAAGTGCTGACCATGACAATATAAAAAATATACTGCCTAGAATTGTCACATGACATATTGAGTGATCAACTGAACTCTTAACCCTTTTATATTTCTAATGATTTGAGGTCTAAGTTTGCTCCTACCTACTTTAGTAATAGAAGGGTTTGCATATGAAGAACCAATTAAATAGTAGGGAAATTATGTAATGTTTCATGTAATTTTTGCCATGCTCCTATTCTATAAAAACTATTGAATTCCTTTTGCTGGTGGGATTCTCTCTGAAATCTGTCTGAGATCCTCCGGCCGTGATTAAAGCATATTCGAAGGCATTGTCTGAAGTCTGCTGGTTATTATTGCTGCGCAGTAAGTTAGGATTAGGGGACTCGGCCGACGTTGATGAGGAGACGCGCTAGAATAAAAATATTATTGAACGGGGACGTCGACTGTAGACGAGACCCAGATAAACTAACGTCAACTGTAGACATTCAGGGATGTCGACGGTAGACAAGACCCAGGTAGACTTAGGTCTGGTGCAAAAAGAAGAAAAAATCAACCACAGAAGTGACATAATTATGTTGTTTTAACGACATAACATCTTGTTAATATGACATTATTATGTCGTTTTTTATGTCGTTTTAAGAACATTACATCTCGTTATTAGGCTATGACATAATTGAGTGGAACAATAATATGTATGCGGCAGCAATGCGTCACCGTATTAATCAGCTAACAGCCAGCACATTTATTGTACACGAAACATGTAATAGCCAAATATTACAAGAGCAAGTTAATGCATTGATGTCTCATTCAGGGACGGACTGACAATCTGTGCGTGACATAGTTCCGAGAACAAACCAGTTAGAAGACATTTCACACCACAACTTATGAATTAACTTTAGTAAAACAATGCTGTTATATTAATATAGTCATATATAAATGTATTAAATGTAATGCAGTAATGTTTTGTTCAGAAGTTATGGCAGTTTATTTATTTATTTATTAATTTATATACTAAATGTTTGGGCTACTGTTTTTGATAACACATATAATAGGTTTATAGAAAATCAACAAAAAAAATCAATAAATATTGAGGTAGCCCTCGCACACGAAAGGGTTGGAGACCCCTGGTATATAGTAACTATATGTTTTATAATTACAAGTTTGTGTAATTTGGGGTTTCTGTAGCCAGTGGCATTTCATTATTTGTATTTTATGGCATTGTACATATTTTGTTTTTATTTGAAAGCTGAGGCTTCATTAATAAACACAACCCCAATTATCATCATTGGTTTCGAGATGTTACTTGCTGTGAATACCTTGTCTGATAGGCTACAGTAATGTGGCATAGTATTAGGACATCCTGGCTAGTGTCTGTCCCACACAGCTAATGGCGAATGGCCGGATGATGGGCCTATTTGGGAGAAAGTCCAGGGCTGTTTTTTAGCCCCAGTCCGTCCCTGGTCTCCAGAGGTGTCAAGTAACGAAGTACAAATACTTCGAAAGTAGAAATGTTGGGTATCTATACTTTACTGGAGTAATTATTTTTCAGACAACTTTTTACTTCTACTCCTTACATTTTCACGCAATTATCTGTACTTTATACTCCTTACATTTTAAGTTAAAAAAAAAATTGGCCAATTACACCAACGGTTAATAGATCTGAGTCCCGCCTCCTGAACACACATCGCTAAACTGATTGGCTTTGTGTTTTATTTCTAACTTGTGAGAGGCTGTAGTCACATTTGGTTGTGCGAAGCGCCAAAACTCCTCCGAGTCCTATAAGGAAACCTAGAAGATGCGGTAAGCAAGGGAGAAATCAACAGTTCTACCAAAAAGACTCAGGAGAGAATTATTGAATGCAATAGATTTATTTGTGAAAGATTACAGACGGAATAAAATTGATGCTCGACAAGCTCCGTCTCGGTTCTTTGGCGTAGGCTCTGTCCTCCGTCTGGGTCGGTGAGTTAGCCGGTAGGTCCTGCCTGATGGTCTGGACAGGGGCGGAGCCTAAACCCCCTGACGGTTGGACAGGAGCCTATACCTGGTGGTGGTGGGGAGGATGGGGGAAAACTTTTCTACGACACCTACAGCAACGAAAAGGGGGAGGTAAGGTCAGTCTTTATATCTGATGTTGAACTGTGATTGGTGGTGCGAAATTACATATTAGTGACGTGGCAATAGAGTCTTTCTGGTAGAACTTACGCTGACGCTTCCATTTCTACCAAAAAGACTCAGGAGAGAATTATTGAATGCAATAGATTTATTTGTGAAAGATTACAGATGGAATAAAATTGATGCTCGACAAGCTCCGTCTCGGTTCTTTGGCGTGGGCTCTGTCCTCCGTCTGGGTCGGTGAGTTAGCCGGTAGGTCCTGCCTGATGGTCTGGACAGGGGCGGAGCCTAAACCCCCAAAATAAGGAATATATGATGGATTCCTTACGTACCTAAGATGACTCTGGAAAGTATACAGGGTAATTAAACAACGTGAGAAAAGTTGATAAACGTCATCTAGATAAGGCTTAATACGAAACTAACGTTTGATTATAACGATGATGTAGCCTTGAAATTAATAGGGAGAGTGAAAGATGCAGTTAATAGTGCACTGTGCTTCGATATGTTACAACTCCTAAACAGAGCAACTTTTGGCAAAAGAAAGTGAAGATCTAATCCGAGCCTCGATAGGCTTGAATAGAGGAGCTGCGCATTAAAAAAAATGAAGAAAAATAAATAAATAAAATAAAGGCAGAAATGAATCTTTGATAGGCCTATGCGTTAACGTCGGCTGCCACGGTTGGCCTCAGAACTTTTAGCTTAATCGTGAATCTCGATAGATTGCGATGCCTCGATAGGCCGAGGACAAGCATGTGCGATGCCTCGATTGGCCGAAAACGAGCATGTGCGATGCCTCGATAGGCCGAGAACGAGCATGTGCGATGCCTCGATTGGCCGAAAACGAGCATGTGTGATGCCTCGATTGGCCCGAGAACAAGCATGTGCGATGCCTCGATAGGCCGAGAACAAGCCTGAGCGATGCCTCGATAGGCCGAGAACAAGCATGAGTATTAATATCTTAGTTTGGCTATGAAAATAAAACCATAGATGGGAAAGTTAAAAGTAGGTCCGTGATGACCTTCTGTTTAAAAGTTACTAAACTGCTGTCAATGTGACGTTCCCGGGCGCTTTGATAAGCAGAGATGGGAGAATGAAATATTGATATTTCTTAAAGCTAGAATTGCTTTGTGACTGTTGCCCGTGATCAGCGTGAAGTATAGCTTAATAGAACTACGTGTACGCTCGCTAATATTAATGCCTCAATAGGCAGAATAATCGTGTATGAACGAGATATGGAATCTCGATAGCATTACTGTAAAGGCTACGATAAGCCGTGGACCAATGTGAATGTGATGAAACAGGTTCGTGATAACCTTACGTTTACTGCTGCCGGGCCGAATTTGCAATTCGATTCATTCGTTCGATAGGGTATCAATAGGCAGTTTTGTTCATCGAAAACAATATCAGTGCTTAGATAACTTAAATGAATTGATATTGAAATAGAAGCCGCGGAGGCAAGAGAATATTGCGTTGCTATGAGAGACTCAATGAACGCAAGCAGTAGCGGATTCGAATAAACTTTGAGTCTCCGTCAAGGAATAGCTGTTTGTAGAAGCTATTAATAAAAGGTTTAGTTCATTATATTGAACTTGGTCTAAACGTTCGAATGTAGTAACAGCCACCAGTAGCTAGCGAATAATATTACATAGTAAAATAGGGAGACAATTAGACAACTCTTATGTTAAATCTTTAATGCTTATCTAAGGTGCAGTATGTGAGAGACTAATACGACGAGATATGCGCAGATAAAGATAATTGATTAGAAACTTTAACAAGATCGAGAGTGAGAATGTCACTGTATGTGAGCTGAGCTTATCTTCTAAATGTGAACAGAAGCCACGTCTGGACACGAATGATGAGGTGTAGATTTTAAACGAAGCCTCGATAGGCAGGGATGTTAAGCTGCATACATCCGGGTTATGAAGAAAGGAAGAAAATAAGATGTTGAGAGAAAAGCAAAGTTAAATAGCATATGCACCAGCCCAGTCTTTCTTTAAAAATAGGTCCGTAATTAACCTTACATTTATAAATAATGAGGGCTGTCGCCAGGCGACTTTACGAGGAGCCACAATAGGCAGAGATAACACATTGGAATGATGCTATCAGGGAAGCTACGATATGCGTTTACGCACGAAGGCCGCGATTGGCCATGAAATATTTCGCTTTAGCGTACAGTTATGAAAGCTCGTACAATAGTGATGCCTCGATATGCTGAGTTCATGTATCGGAACCGAGATTAGTTGAGAGCTTCGATAGCATTAATGTGATAGGCTACGTTTAGCCATGAAACAATGACAGTGATCATTAGATAGGTCCGTGATTGACCATATATTTATAAATTATGAGGGCTGTTGCCAGGGCGACTTTCCAAGGAGCCAAGAGAGGCTGATATAAGACGTTGAGATGATAATCAGGAAAACTACGATTTGCGTTTATGAATGAAGGCCGCGATCAGCATGAAATATTTGGCTTTAGAGTACAATCATGAAAGCTTGTTCAATAGTGATGCCTCGATAGGCTGATGCCTCGATAGGCTGATGCCTCGATAGGCTGATGCCTCGATAGGCTGAGTTCATACATCAGAACCAAGATTAGTCGAAAGATTTGATAGCATTAATGTAATAGGCTACGTTTAACCATGAAACAATACCAGTGATCATAAAATAGGTCCATGATTGACCTTACATTTAAAATGATAAAAGCTGAAGCCAGGGCGACTTTTCCGAGGAGCCACGATAGGCAGAGATATGACATTAAGATGATTACAATCAGGAAAGCTACGATATGCATTTATGAACGACGGCCACGATCGGCCATTAAAAATATTTGGCTTTAGGGTACAATCATGAAAGCTCATACAAGTGATGCCTCGATAGGCAGAGTTCATGCGTCGAGAACAAAATTAAGTCGAAAGCTTCGATAACATTAATGAAATAAGCCACGATTGGCCATAAAAAATAAATAAAAATGGCAGTAATCATAGAATTTCAGAAGCCGCGATAGGCTTAGAATTATTGCAGCTATCAGAAACGAAAGTCAAGTCAAGTATATTTGTATAGCGCTTTTCACAATACAGATTGTATCAAAGCAGCTTCACAGTATTAAATTAAAATACAAGGTTTGTTTCTAGTGGAATTTATTGATTGATCAAATTTAATTAAATATCCCCAAAATATCCCCAACTGAGCAAGCCAAAGGCTTGCCAAAGCCAAAGAAAGAAAGCAAGCCAAGGAAAGAAAGCAAGCAAAAGAAAGTCACGATAGACATAAGCAAGCAGGGATACGAATAACCTTGGAGCGTTGTTATTATGGTATTTTCACAAAGCTATGCTTCATTAAACAATTATGGGCTGAGTTGACAATAAAGAACGAGATAAAGAAATTAACTGCATGTATAACTAAACAGATTTAGCAGCGAAAAGCAGACTTATGATAGATGTATGGATCGTTAACCACCACCAGGAGCTAGCGAAGAAATTTACCTCGATTATGGGTTGAGAGGGCTTGTTGAGCATTTAGTAGGCTACAATCTTAATATGAAAATAGGAAGAGAAGAGAGTCAAGAGACCATTACGGATGGGAAATAATAAAAGGGGGGTTAAATGGATTTCACTTTCTGTAATGTTGCTGTTAAAGCAACAACATGGAACATGGAACATGCGGTCGCCCTACAGGTTGGAAGCGGAATTGTCCATTACCGCTGTCGTAAAATGATTTACGGTTACTGCCATCCCCAAATCGTCACTTTCAAACATTCTTCAATATCCGACGCACAAAGCACCCCTAGCGTCAACACGAGACGCTTCGGTTATGGGTAGGTTTAGGTCTGTGGTAGGGTTATGCGTCTCAAATGGACGCCAAAGGGTGCCCCGTGCGTCAGACACCGAAGAAACCCCGAAAGCGTCAGTATATGACGCCTTGGGATGAGAACGGGCTGTTACTGTATATGAAGCATGCAGGTTTTTTTTTTTTTTTCATATGGGCAATGATAATATTATTAATCTTCCTCCTTTCATAATTTATGCATGTTTAGTAGACTAAACATTTTAACTCAAACATTTGCGATTTGCATGTCGATTGTAATGCTCAAATCTGAACGAGAATGATAGCGATAGCATCCTAACCATCTAAAACTAGCATGTTAGTGTTTACTAGCTACCAGATTGATAATTCGCTCATCTACTAACATTAGCTGATTCATGAAGATAAATGGAGGACCAGATAGTTTCCGTAACGTAGCCAGGCAGACAACAGATTAGAAAAACTAAAGATAGTATGCAAGCAATTTACTTACTAGTTCAACAGCATGACGGCCAAGTCAGCATCGGTCTGACGATAAGCTCACGCCAGCGAGCAAACGCTCGACCAATATTGATCCTCGTCCTGCCTTTCAGTTTATCACTCTCCGTTTTCCTCTTCCGACTCTACTCCGACAAAACCTTGGACTTCTTACGTTTCGCTGCTGCTTCAGCCATGACGAAAACACACGCACGAAAACAAACGCGCTGGTTGGCCTGTCACGGCCGAATTTGAGGAAGTGATTGGCGAAGTGACGTATGCCGTAAAGCAGTCGAATTTTGTAGTCTTTTTGAGCTCTGGTTACTACCCGCACCCCGAAGTTACATAGTGCCAGTAAAAACGATACAGACCCCGTCAGGCTCTGGCAGACGTGTCATTCAACCTATTGTAAGTCGATGTACCATCACAAGGGTCTTGGAAATATATTATGAAGGTTGAAAAACTACATGTTGTTACTTTAAAGCACAAACAACATCTGCAAAGTTACACGCATAAACTTCAAGCATGGAGGACTTCATTTAAAGAGAATACTTTATAGAGCGTGAGCTGTAATATATAGCATACATATAAAGCCGATTTAATATCTTAGTTGCTCTTTGTTTTAATTCTATTCAGTAACCCAGTTGTAAGTATTTTGCAACTGCCCATGAGTGCGTGGGATCGACAACTCTGAAAATAGATTACCACTGCGCTGTGGGATATCAGTTACGTGAATAAAACTACCACGTCACCAGTGAGTCGCCATTTGAACTTAACCGCTGATGAAGGGAACAGTAGAGTAGCAAGTTAATATACTTACCTGAATGAAGTTTAATCATAGTAAAAAGGGATATGTAAGCAGTGGCCGCTGGAAGCGCCTACCAACGTAAAAGCCTTTAAAGTGGAACTTGAACTTGAACCTGAAAGAAACGCTGTGTGGAGATCGACTCTCATGAGATTTAAAGCTGCCACACGCTTACTTACACAAGTGTGTCGCACTCGCGCATCGCGAAAGTTGCTGAGATCAAATCAACGATGTGACTTGTGTTGTTATGTTTGGAATCGAAACGCGAGTAAGTGAACGCCGGCGTCTGCTTCTGCGAACTGAATGGAAGCGTAATTGGCAGCTAAAACTTTTCTACGACACCTACAGCAACGAAAAGGGGGAGGTAAGGTCAGTCTTTATATCTGATGTTGAACTGTGATTGGTGGTGCGAAATTACATATTAGTGACGTGGCAATAGAGTCTTTCTGGTAGAACTTACGCTGACGCTTCCATTTCTGTGCTGAGAATACGGGGCAAATCGCGTCAAAGATTGATTTGGGGACGGACGTGTGTGTGCAACTCTACATTATAGGGTCAAAATTTCCCCACAAAGATGTCAATATCAGAAATACTTGTCCTTTTGGGGATTTTTTTTTTTTTTTTTTTTTTTTTTTTTTAGAAAACAGCTTATAAATCAGACTTTTGTTTTTTGAAAATGTTAAAATGCAGACAGTTTTCTGTGATAGGTAAGGTTAGTCTATGGGGGGTAGAATACACTGTTTGTTTGTACAGTATAAAAATCATTATGTCTATAGAAAGTCCTCATAAAACATGAAAAAATAACATTGCTTGGTCTGTTGAAGGCTGGTCTTGTTGAAATGAGAGGCCTGTTGATCAAATCATCCCAGTCTCATCAGCTGGACTGAAAGAAGTGTCAGTGCTCTTTGGACACTGAAAACATGGCTCAGAGCAATGGTCACAAGTGACACTTGACAGTATTGCTGTGTGTCGTGTCCAACAGGACAAACTAGACAGTTTTGGTAAACATAACATATGCCAACAGTTAATTTCTGTTAAATGATTAGTTCACTTAGTTAAAAATGAAAATTCTGTCATCATTTACTTACTCTCAAGTTGTTTCAAACCAGTTTCTTAATTCTTCTGCTGAACACAAAAGAAGATATTTTGAAGAATGTCTATAACCAGACAGTTAATGGTAGCCATTGACTTCCATAGTATTATTTTTTTCCTACTATGGAAGTCAATGGGATCCATCCACTGTCTGGTTATCGACATTCTTGAAAATATGTTCTTTTGTGTTCATCAGAAGAAAGAAATTCATACAGGATTGAAACAGTTTGAGGGTGAGTAAATGATTTTCAGTTTTGGGTGAACTATATCACTTTAATGAAAGATGCAGACATGTGTTTGGCTTCTTCAAAAAGCAAGGAACTGTCGTATTGCACTATTGCATTGCACTATGAGTGGAGTAAAGTTAAGTCTCTGTTAAACTGCCACCATGTCTTTATTAGTTATTAGTAACATTACAGAATTAATTAATTTACGTATTGTTAAGGTCAA
Source organism: Scardinius erythrophthalmus (assembly GCF_964197995.2). Taxonomy (NCBI): domain Eukaryota; kingdom Metazoa; phylum Chordata; class Actinopteri; order Cypriniformes; family Leuciscidae; genus Scardinius; species Scardinius erythrophthalmus. The sequence goes on from NC_138226.1 coordinate 43,933,186, forward strand.
TATAGACTAAAAACCTTAATACATTATCCTATTAATTTCCTGATTCAGCTTATTTAGCTTATTTGTTTAGAAAATTAATTTTCTATGGGCATATATACGGCTGAAACAGGTAGCCTAGTGCATCATCCCAAATTTTTCAACATCAACATTTTAATATAATTATAGTCAAATATGGCCTTTAGAAACATGTGTTTTTTTTTAGATGCACAGTGCCTAATGTGAATTGAACACGTGTGATCATTTGAAGTGACTGAATTGTGCACTGGTGTAGAAACTGTAACTTTATGTCTGCCCGTTCCCCAGTTGACTTCTCGTGGGGTTCGAAAGTCAAACTGAAATTAATTAACTGCTGTGTGTTGAGCATATGCTGTACAGGAATACAGCTCCATCCTGTCTGAGTTGAAGAGGATTTATGAGAGCGCTATGCATCGCCGTTCCGTGGTAGGAAGACTCAGTTGCTGACTGTTGTGTCCTGTACTCACCACTGCTGTTCTGTGAACCTAGAGAAACTGTCTTTCGCCATTGAATGCTGTTACTACTGTCCTGTGGAACGAAGACCTAGCTGTTGACTGTTGAAACCTGTACTCACCACTATGGTTCTGTGAACATAGAGAAATTGCCCTCTGCCATCGAATGTTGTCATCACTGCTCTGTGGTAAGAAGACACAGTTGTTGATTGTCAAATCTTGTATTCATTACGGTTGTCCTGCGAACATAGAGAAGCTGTCTTTTGCCATTGAATGTTGTCATTGCTGTCCTGTGGAAAAGAGGCCCAGCTGTTGACTGTTGAAATCCGTACTCACCACCATGGTTCTGTAAACATAGAGAAATCGCCTTCTGCCATCGAGTGCTGCCCTCACTGTTCTGTGGTAAGAAGACACAGTTGCTGATTGTCAAATCCTGTACTCACCACGGTTGTTCTGTGGATATAGGGAGATTGTCATCTGCTAGTGGAGACGGCCAACATTGTTCCGTGGGGAAGTCACTGCCCGTTGCTGTATTCCAACTGCCGCCGGCTTGTGGAAGGGGAGTGGCCCTCAGTTAAACGGGTGTGGCCCGTGGAGGGAGCGAGAGAGCCCCCGTCTGCCATTTACGTCGGATTAGTACACTGCGACGGATGATCCCCTGCCCTATCCTTCCCGCTATCCCAAACAGAGGTGACACTCAAATGATTGATGCTGTCCTGTGTGAAGAGTAACCCCTTCCTTTGTTTTCAACTTCCTACCAGTGTCTGCCACAATACCTACCTCCGGCTGAAGAGGAATTGCTGTGCGAATCTGTACTAAGGCCCGCTCCACTCTCAGGGGTGTCCCACGGAGGGAGAGCGAGAGGACCCCTGGCCGCCAATTACGACCGACCAGTACACTGCGACGGACGATCCCCTGGCCTATCCTCCCCTCTATCCCAAACAGAGGTGACACTCAAACGATTGATGCTGTCCTGTGAGAAGAGTAACCCCCTCCCTTGTTGTCTATTTCCTGCCAGTTTCTGCTCCACTACTCATGTCTGGCCGAAGAGGAGTTGCTGTGTGAATCCTTACCTGTGTCTGCTCCACTACTTACCTTTGGCCGAAGAGGAGTTGCTGTGCGAACCTTTACCTGTGCCTGTTCCATTACTTACCTCCGGTCGAAGAGGAACCACTGTGCGAATCCTTAGCAGTGTCTGCTCTACTACTTACCTCCGGCCGAAGAGGAGTCGCTGTGTGAATCCTTACCTGTGTCTGCTCCACTACTTACCTTTGGCCGAAGAGGAGTTGCTGTGTGAATCCTTGCCGGTGCCTGTCCCACTACCTATGTCTGGATGAAGGGGAACCGCTGTGCGAGTCCTTACCTGAGTCTGCTCCACTACTTACCTTTGGCCGAAGAGGAGTTGCTGTGCGAATCTTTACCTGTGTCTGTTCCATTACTTTCTGCCGGCCGAAGAGGAACTGTCGTTTGAATTCCTACCAGTGTCTGCTCCATTGTTCGCTTCTTTCTGTTCGAAGGGGGATCATTGCACGAACTTCCCACGCAATCTGATAGAAGAGAGAAGAGGATCCGTCAGTGGATTTTAGCTTGATTCGGACTTATTTTAACTAAATAAAATACAAGTTTTTGATAATACTTATCTTGTCTGGTTTGTTGGTGTCTCTGGGAAACTCCTCGAGGTGGTACGTTGTGAAGGGGAGGGAAAAGGCCACCCCGGCCTGTGACAGATTTCCTGTGATCTTTATGCGAGCTCTGAGTTCGTTCGTGTTTTGAGTCTGGTTTCTGTTTGCACATTAAAGAACTAGTTAACTTGCTTTTGCCTCCGCTGTTCTCTTTCCCGTGATAGAACGATCTGACCTTCTATGGAGGCAGCAAGAGTACCCGAGCTCGCAGAGTATCTCGCTCACAACACGACTCGCGTGGAACGGCAGGAGGAGAATCTCGCCGTGAATGGTTGCGCGGTTCAGGCACTGGTAGCGCAGGTGTCCAGGCTCACCCAGCAGATACAACAACCGGCAACGCCCACTGCGCCACCCCTGCCGCCTGCACCCAATCGTCAACACGAACCACGATTACCCATGCCAGAGTGTTATTCGGGTGAGCCAAATTATTGTAGAGCTTTTTTGACCAAATGCTCTATGTTTTTTGCTCTCCAACCACAGACTTTCTCCACTGAGGATTTCGAAAGTGGCTTTTGTACTCACGTTGCTGTCAGGGCATGCTGACAAGCCTGTGGGGGACGGCGGTGTGGGAGAATCAACACCTGTGCTGTTCCTTGTTCACGGCACTCTCAGAAGAAATGAAGAAGGTATTCGATCGGGCGGTCAAGGGTAGAGAGGCGGCACGACAGCTTGTAGACCTCTATCAAGGAGATAGACCAGTGGCCGATTATTCCATCGAATTCCGCACCCTCGCTGCAGAGTGCCGCTGGAACGAGGAGGTGCAGTGGGACATGTTCCTGCATGGGCTGGCTGACCGCATCCAACGAGAAATCTACACCCTGGACCTGCCCACCAGCCTGAACGGACTTATTGAGCTGGCGCTGAGAGTGGACGCTCGTCTGCGTCGTCTGGAGCAACTGGACGGTTCCCTGCGACCGTGTATGGATTACCGAGGGCTGAACAACATCACGGTAAAGAATACCTATCCTTTGCCGTTGATGTCTTCAGCCTTCGAGCGTTTGCAGGGAGCCTTGGTCTTCACACAATTTGATATACCTAATGCTTATCATTTGGTCCGCATCAGGAAGGGGGATAAATGGAAAACCGCATTTTAACACCCTCAGGGGGCACTTTGAATATTTGGTCATGTCATTCGGTCTTTCCAACTCCCCAGCGGTTTTCCAGGCACTCGTCAATGACGTGCTGAGAGACATGGTAGACCAGTTCATATATGTCTACCTGGATGACATATTGATTTTTTCTTCGTCTCTCCAGGAACACGTTCAGCACGTCAGACGAGTGCTTCAGAGGTTGCTAGAGAATGGGCTTTTTGCCAAGTCGGAGAAATGCACTTTTCATGCACAGTCTGTCCCTTTCCTAGGTTACATCATCTCGTCTGAGGGAGTGCGTATGGATCCTGACAAGGTTAAGGCTGTGGTGGATTGGCCAAGTCCAGATTCACGTAAAGCCCTACAGAGGTTTCCAGGGTTTGCCAATTTTTACAGACGTTTCATTCATAACTTCAGCCAACTAGCCGCTCCTCTGACAGCCTTGTCCTCCCCCAGAACGACGTTCAGGTGGTCCGATACAGCCGAGGCTGTATTCGCTAACCTGAAGAGCCTCTTCGTTTCAGCTCCCATTCTGATAGCCCCTGATCCATCACGTCAGTTCGTGGTGGAGGTCAACGCGTCAGTGGTGGGGGTAGGTGCAGTGCTCTCCCAACGCTCTTCCACAGACGAAAAGATGCACCCTTGTGCATTTTTCTCTCACCGTTTATCGCCAACCGAACATAATTATGACATTTGTAACAGAGAGTTGTTGGCGGTCAAGTTAGCGTTGGAAGAATGGCGACATTGGTTAGAAGGGTCGGGGGTACCTTTTATTGTCTGTACTGACCACAAGAACCTGGAATACATTCAATCTGCTAAAAGACTCAACTCCAGGCAAGCTCGGTGGGCACTTTTTTTTCTGTCATTTAGATTTTTCTCTCTCGTACCGCCCGGTTTCCATAAACATCAAACCCGATTCTTTATCTCGTATTTTTGATCAATCCGAACGCCCGTCTACTCCGGAGTGCATTTTACCCGAGACTCTATTCATCTCCACACTCACGTGGGAGGTCGAATTGAAGGTCAAGATGGCCTTAGAAGGGGTAACGCCTCCGCCCGGTTGCCCACCAAATCGGTTGTTTGTGCCGGAGGGATTATGGTCCGACGTTATTCGATGGGGTCATTGTTCTAACGTGGCGTGTCACCCAAGAGTAAACCGTACCAACTTTTTGGTCAAGCAACGATTCTGGTGGCCTTTGATGGCTCGCGACATTCGGGATTTTGTTTTGGCTTGTTCGATTTGCACCACTGGTAAGACTTCCAATCGACCCCCAGTTGGGTTACTCCAACCGCTGTCTGTCCCTTCGAGACCCTGGTCCCACATAGCGCTAGATTTTATTACCACCCTTCCAAGGCAAGACGGTTGTTTTGACCGTAGTGGACCGGTTCTCGAAGGCGGCTCACTTTATTCCCTTGCCTAAATTACCCTCTGCCAAGGAGACAGCGGTGACTGTTATTGATCACGTCTTTCGCTTACATGGCCTCCCGACGGACGTGGTCTCTGACAGGGGGCCCCAAGTTGTGTAAATTACTGGGGGCCACTGTCAGTCTGTCCCCGGGTTACCACCCCCAGAGCAATGGTCAAACCGAGAGAGCCAACCAAGATTTGGAGAGAATGTTGCAATGTGTGGTGTCTAAGAATCCTTCCTTCTGGAGCCCGCAACTATGCTATTACTATTACTAAACTATTTCTATTGTGGAGTACGCACACAACTCATTACCAGTGTCATCTATGGGCCTATCTCCGTTTGAGTCAAGTTTAGGGTACCAGCCACCAATTTTTCCTTGCCTGGAATCCGAAGTCGCGGTCCCCTCTGCTCACGCCTTCGTCCAGAGGTGCCACCGCACATGGACCAGAGCCCGTGAAACTCTGCTCCAGCTGGGGGCGCGCACCAAGGTTAAGGCTGATCGCCACTGGTCAAGACCTCCCGTATACCTTGTCGGTTCCAAAGTGTGGCTTTTCACCAAGAATATTCCATTCCGCTCCGCTCCGTTTCTAACAAGTTAGCTCCTAAATTCATTGGCCCGTTTCCTGTCACCAAAGTCATTAGTCCGGTGACAGTCCGACTCAAACTTCATCCTGCGTACAGGAGAATTCATCCCGTGTTCCATGTGTCCAAATTAAAACCCGTATTTTATTCTCCCATTAATCCGCTGGCTCCGGTTCCTCCACCGCCGCGATTCGTAGATGGGGAACCAACCTATTCGGTAAATCGTATTCTGGACTTGAGATGGAGGGGATGCGGATTTCAGTATCTGGTGGACAGGGAAGGTTACGGTCCGGAGGAGAGAAGTTTGGTTCCTGCTAGGGACATCCTGGATCAGTCCCTTATTGATGATTACAATCAATAGGTAGGTTCTCCTGGGAGCGCCTGTTTTGAGTCTGGTTTCTGTTTGCACATTAAAGAACCAGTTAACTTGCTTTTGCCTCCGCTGTTCTTTTTCCCATGATAAAATTGAAGAGAAGTGGATTTGGATGGACATCGAAAGAAAGAGCTAGGAAATATGGCTTGGAGTCTATAGATTTCACTAGGAGTTCCCCAATTAGTAATATTCCACCATGGCTTTATCCAGCAACAGAAGTAGATATTAATGTAAAATTTAAAAAAAGTGGGTAACAAAGCTAGTCTATATGTAATAAATAAGAGTTTCAACTACCTTAAAATTTACACAGATGGGTCAAAGAATAAGCAAGGGAGTGCGGGAACCGGTGTATTCATTCCTGAGTTTAAAATATCCATTGCTAAAAGACTTTCTGATTATTTATCACTTTACACAGCAGAATTAGTGGCAGTTATAATTGGGTTATGTTGTATTACAAATTTAATAAATGTTTAATTTAGGTTCCAATACAATAGTATATAAACTGAGAGAGTTTAGTAGACTGAATTTAGCATTTGAGGTATAAATGATGATTACCGAGTTTCCAGAAAGAGATTCCTGCCAGATCTGTTTTCTCTATTGTTAGTTAAATGAGTCAGATTACTGAGACTCTCACCTTTTGTCCTTAATGGCTCTTGGAGCCTGAGCCCCAGCCCCAGTCGTTGAATATTTAGGCTGATTGGATTATCATCTATGCATTTGAATAGTTATGCTGATTGGATTAGGACCGGTAACACTCTAGAGTCTAGGGTGGGTTCCTAAACCTATATACTTCATTTACATGCTTTGCTCCGAGTGTATCCTCTATGTAAATCCCTCCCCCTTGAAATGTATATAAACTACAATGTCTGCTGCCATAGTTAGACTTGATGACTACAGCAATGCACAGCGAGTTCTCAATAAAGTGTAATTTCTGTTGAAAGATATTCCAACGTCTCCTGGTCTCTGCTTTGGTGAAGGAAAAGTTTCCAACAGTTACATTGGGTTGAAGAGGTTAAACCGGATAGGGTGGTAATTTGCTCTGATTCAATCACTGTTTTGGGAAGCATCCAGTCAAGGAAAAGGGATAGAGATGATCTTATCATATAACTTTTTCAAAATTGGTTTAGGATCAATAGATATGATATTGATGTGCAGTTTTGTTGGGTGCCAGCTCACGAGGGACTGAAAGGAAATGAGGGTGCTGACTTGCAAAACAAGAAATTACAATATCAATTACATTAGGAAAAGGAGAAGTGAAAGCCCTGATTAAGAATAAAGATATGGAGATTCGGCAGGAAAAGTGGGATAAAGATTTGAAAGGAAGGAGATATTATAAAATTAAAAAAATCAGTTAAAACAAATTTCTATAAATATTAACCCTAACACTAACAGAAGAGAGGAAATAATAATAAAAGACTCAGATTAGATCACACAGGATTAAATACTACATTGGCTGTTCTAGGGAAAATAAATAGTAATAAGTGTGCTAACAGTGGAGATAAAGAAAATGTAGATCATGTCATCATGCACTGTTCCATATATGAATCTGACAGAAGAAACTTACATGACAAAGTAAGAGAAACAGGACAGGTGTGGGATCTAAAAGGGTTTTGGGAACAGAACAGGGGAAGAAGGGGTAAGAGAGATCAGGCACTTTTCACCTTTTTAAAATGCACTAGATTGAATAATAAAAGTGACATGGTGATACACACTCTTGTACAGTAGGGGGCGGTATGCACCTTTAAAAGTTGTTTGCCAGATCCGCCAGAAATTATTATTATTATTAGAAAAAGAAGAAGATGAAGAAGAAGAAGCAGAAGAAGAAGAAGAAGAAGAAGAAGAAGATGATGATGATGAAGAAGAAGCAGAAGAAGAAGCAAATGATGAAGAAGAAGCAGAAAAAGAAGAAGAAGAAGAAAACGAAGAAGCAGAAGAAGAAGCAGCAGAAGAAGAAGAAGAAAACGAAGAAGCAGAAGAAGAAGAAGAAGAAGAAGCAGAAAAAGAAGAAGAAGCAGAGGAAGAAGAAGAAGCAGAAGAAGCAGCAGAAGAAGAAGAAGAAGCAGAAGAAGAAGAAGCAGAAGAAGAAGCAGCAGCAGAAGAAGAAGAAGAAGAAGAAGAAGCAGAAGAAGAAGCAGAAGAAGAAGAAGAAGAAGCAGCAGAAGAAGAAGTAGCAGAAGAAGAAGTAGCAGAAGCCGATAATGCACCCTGAACTGGCAGGTTGTTATAGGGGATTATATAAACGGGTTTTAAGGGGATTTCCGGAACTTATGACTGTTCAAGACTTCGGATTTGTCCATAAAATGACTAATGAATTATGAGAGGATTTACAAAGATGAAGACCTCAAGAACTCAGATTGTGAACACAAGGCTGACATGAGGAGATCAAGGCAGACGCTGATTCTCAGGAACGGCCTCTCCGGTGTTAGATGCTCTTGCTATTAGCATTTCCTGCAGACAAAGCTTGTTAACGATTTGTCTTTGACTTTCTTTTCTTTTTATATATTAGTACTTTGTATGTCAATACAATACAATCTGCCAATCTGCGTCCCATTCTCTCATCCTCACACACACCTCTCTCTCTTTCTGTGGGTCTATGGAATTGTCAGTCAGCAGTCAGTAAAGCTGACTGTATTCCAGCCTTTGCATCTCATTCTACTCTTAGTATCTTAGGCTTGACGGAGACCTGGATTCGTCCAGATGACTCAGCAACCCCCGCTGCTCTCTCTGGCAATTTCTCTTTCTCTCACTCCCCTCGCCAGTCTGGGAGGGGTGGGGGTACAGGGTTTCTCATTTCTAACAATTGGAAATACTCAGCGTTCTCTTCTCTATGCAACAACAACTCATTTGAATATCATGCTATTACACTTACAACTGCCAATAAGATCCATATTGTAGTCATTTATCGCCCCCCAGGTAGTGATGTATGTCTCGAGACCGGTCTCGAGACCACTTTTACGTGGTCTCGGCCTTGTCACGGCCTTGACGGTCTTTGGTCTTGGTCTTGTCTTGGTCTCGGACCTCTCGGTCTTGTCTAGGTCTCGCTGTCTCAGACCGACATAGTGGTCGGGGGATTTAGCAATACAATACTACAATATCCACGACGAAACAACGTTCGATAATGCAACATTATTATCTGCAACAGAACGGATTGAAGCGCGCGTCCGAGTCAAGACAGTGCGCCGTGTGCGCGAGGCGCGAGTCACACGAGAAAACACTTTATCCGCGCCACTGATCGCAGCGGCAACGAGCACTTTGATCACTTGATTTAAAAAACACATATCAGTGACATGATGGGTTTTAACTTCATTCAGGAGATTTTGGGTAACTGCACAACTGACAGATGACTTTGAGCGCACCGCCAACGTGTGTGTGTGTGTGTGTGTGTGTGTAACCATAGCGACAAACTTTCGACCAACTTTCGGATCCTGCACTTAAGCCTATAATTTCGTTTTTAAACATTTTATTATGCATTTAAAAGTTGCAGAATGGATTCATTTGGACTGGAGACTCCGAAATCAGCAGAGATAGGCAGGCATTTGCTTAGATGAATTTGTGTCTTTGATATCTGTCTGTGTGTGTGCGTGCGTGCGTGTGTATGTATGTGTGTGTGTGTGTGTGTGTGTGTGTGTGTGTGTGTGTGTGTGCGTGTGTGTGTGTGTGTGCGTGTGTGTGTGTGTGTGTGTTGTTTTATTACAGTTTTGTATTTAAGATGGCGTTAGACTAAATAAATGGTCTTTTAAATATCATCTGCATATCTCTGTTGTGTTGACTAAACATTAGGCCTAATCCAAGTTTATAATTGTGTATCTTTAATTTTATGTTACGATTTCATCTACACATTAAGTATAATTTCAATTGGTTACATATTTCTCATTCTTTAGACAACTTTGTTGGAGGAGCAAGATGGTGTTGGAGGTGTTTGATGTTTTGTCAGATGAACCAGTCAGTACCAGTCATGTCAGTCCTCAACAGTACACAAAAGTTAAGGGAATCTAATAGTGCAGTAACAACTGTCATGGAATTGCTACACATAGTTGATCTCACCCAGTCTGCAAAAATATTTACAGTGAGCTCACAGTCACACACATGACATGGTCTGTCTCTGTATTGTTCTGCCTGTGTAGTTGAAGTAATACCGTCTAATATGTACTGAATGTAAACTGCGGCTGAACCCTAGTATGCTGCTGTTCTTGAATTCATACAAGTTATTGCTTAGCTTCAACACTAGTCTGTTTTTTTTCCCTCCGGTCTCGACTTGGTCTCGGTCTTGGTCTCGACTTGGTCTTGGTCTTGACTTGGTCTGTCTTGGTCTTGGTCTTGGTCTTGTCTTGGTCTCGATACCCTCTGGTCTTGGTAGTGTCTTGGTCTCAGTTTAGGCGGTCTTGACTACAAGTCTACCCCCAGGTAAGCTGGGTAACTTCGTAGAGGAGCTGGATGTGCTGCTCTCCTCTTTTCCTGAAGACGGCACCCCACTTGTAGTCTTTGGTGACTTCAACATTCATATTGAAAAGCCGCATGCAACAGACTTCATCTCTCTCCTAGCCTCCTTTGATCTCAAACGACTCATCACCACAGGTACTCACACATCAGGCAACCAACTGGACCTGGTTTACACACGCAACTCCATTACAGACAACACTTTGGTGGGACCTCTCCATGTTTCAGATCATTTCCTCATCACTTTCAGTCTACAACTCTCTACCCCTGCACCACCAACACCCCACCAGTCACTTTCAGACAAAATCTGCGCTCACTTTCACCCGTCCATCTTTCCTCTGCCGTGTCATCTTCTCTTCCCTCACCCTCACAATTCTCATCTCTGAATGTGAATACCGCAACGGATACCTTATGCTCCACTATAACCTCTTCTCTAGACAATATCTGCCCTCTCTCCTCCAGGCCTGCACGCGCTACTCCCTCCAACCCCTGCTTATCTGAGGTCCTTCGTGAACACCGGACCGAACTCAGGGCAGCGGAGAGGAAATGGCGCAAATCAAAATACACATCTGACCTGAGTATGTATAAATCTCTCCTCTCTTCCTTTTCTGTTGATGTTCATGCTACAAAATCTTCCTACTTCAACAACAAGATCAACAGCTCCTCTAACACATGATCACTCTTCAAGACATTCAACTCTCTCCTCTGTCCACCTCCACCACCACCCGCCTCCTCTTTAACTGCTGACGATTTTGCTAACTTCTTCACCAACAAAACAACTACTATCAGCAATTAGTTCTCAGCTCCACACACACAGGAACCCAGACCGACCTCTTCCACAGCCAATAACCCTCTCTCCTCCTTCTCTCCACTAACCGAGGAAGAAGTATCTACACTTCTCCTCTCCAGTCATCCTACCACCTGTCCTCTAGACCCCATCCCCTCACACCTTCTACAAGTCATCTCTTCCACACTTCTACCAGCACACACACACATCATCAACTCATCCCTTCAGACTGGCATTTTCCCTACTGCATTAAAGCAGGCTCGGGTAACTCCACTGCTTAAAAAACCAACACTAAACACATAATTTGCAGAGAATTACAGACCTATCTCTCTCCTACCATTCATTGCGAAAACACTTGAAAGAGCTGTTTTCAACCAAGTGACATCTTTCTTGTCTCTGAACAACCATCTGGATGTCAACCAATCCGGCTTCAAGAAAGGGCACTCAACTGAGACTGCACTACTGTCGGTCACAGAAGCAAAAGCTGCTTCTAAATCCTCAGTTCTCATTCTCCTGGATCTATCTGCTGTCTTCGACACTGTGAATCATCAGATCCTTATGTCCAGCCTCTCATCACTGGGCATCACAGGAACTTCACTCCACTGGTTTGAGTCCTATCTCAGAGGTAGGTCCTTCAGGGTTGCATGGAGAGGCGAGGTATCCAAAGCTCATCAGCTGACCACAGGGGTTCCTCAGGGTTCAGTTCTTGGTCCCCTCCTCTTCTCCATCTACACCACATCACTGGGACACATCATACAGGCACACGGTTTCTCCTACCACTGCTATGCTGATGACACACAGCTCTTCCTCTCATTTCATCCAGATGATCCCACAGTAGCTGCACGGATCTCAAGCTGCCTGGCGGACATCTCCACATGGATGAAGGAACATCACCTGCAGCTCAACCTGGCAAAGACTGAGCTTCTCTTCCTCCCTGCCAATCCATCGCTACAGCACGACTTCACCATCCAGCTAGAATCATCATCAATCACCCCATCAAGGTCGGTCAGAAATCTTGGAGTAACGTTTGATGACCAGCTGACCTTCACAGATTACATCTTAATGACAGCTCGATCATGCAGGTGTGCACTGCACAACATCAGGAAGATCAGGCCTTTCGTAACTGAGCATGCAACACAACTGCTTGTCCAGGCCCTGGTCATCTCTAGGCTTGACTACTGCAATGCTCTTCTGGCTGGACTTCCATCATGTGCAACTAAACCTCTACAAATGATTCAGAACGCTGCAGCTCATCTTGTCTTCAACGAGCCCAAGAGAGTCCACGCCACTCCTCTGTTCATCTCACTGCACTGGCTACCTCTCGCTGCTCGCATCAAGTTCAAGGCATTGACGCTTGCTTACAGATCTGTCACAGGCTCAGCTCCCTCCTACTTCCACTCGCTCCTACGAGTCTACATCCCTACCAGAAGCCTACGATCGGCCAATGAGCGGCGTCTCATGGTTCTATCAAAGAGAGCCACAAAAATCACTTTCCAGAACATTCTCATTCACAGTTCCATGCTGGTGGAACGCTCTCCCCACCCTCATCTGGAATGCAGAATCCCTGACAACATTCAAAAGACAGCTGCAAACCCATCTCTTCCGTGAGCAATTAACCTCATAAGAAATAAACTTTCATTTTCCTTTGAATCCTTGCTTATCGGGCTTATGCTACTCTGAATAATGCCTGAACTTCGTATTTTGAGCACTTCTTGCGTTGTTTTTGCCTCTTCACGATGACTCTCTTAATGTAGTCCTAATTTGTAAGTCGCTTTGGACAAAAGCGTCTGCTAAATGACTAAATGTAAAATGTATGTAAACTATTTAATCTGTGCCAAAAGTCTCCAAGATTGAGCTGAACTGAACACGGAGAAGTCTTCTGTGACCTATTTACTGTAAGTGTGAAAATTCAGATGCTTATGATTTAGGACAGATTTGACTTTAACCTTACTAACCTGATAATAATCAAAATTAGGTAAAAGGTGTTCAAAAATTGTGCACCATAAAAAATACATATGCGCATATACATATACATATACACACACATATACACAATAATGAGACAAAATGTTTTTATTGAGTTTAGCAAGGAATATTATATCATCTTCAAGCTCAGCACTTACTCAACCATAATCTGAACATGTTATTTCACTGACAGAAGCTTAGCTGTAGTATTAATGTAATAAAAAAAAAGAAAAGTAAGAGACTCTATAACATCTCAGCGTTTATGATTTATCATGCAGCTCAAAGTATTATGGGTAGAATCTCTCTACAATCTATCCTGATTCATCAACACAGTTTCACTGATGATCCACTATAAACCCCAAACCCAGGATAGAGCGGTTGAGTGAATGTGGTCTGGACTGTGTGGATGAGGCTCATCGTGTCAGAGACGCTGTAGAAGGACAGAGTTCCTGCACTGTGATCCACATACACTCCTATTCTACTGTGATCCACACACACTCCTATTCTACGGCTGATGGGCTTCACAGGGAGTTTAGTCTCTATGTTATTGTGTATGAAATAATACCTGGAGGAAGAGCATAACAAACTCCAGGACTGATCATTACGTCCAAACCCACACTTTATACCCCGTCCCTTCCTGCTGATGCTCTTATATGAAACAGATATACACACATTAATCTCACTCCACTCAATCTCCCAGTAACAGCGTCCACTCACACTCTCTCTACAAAACACCTGCCACACATCATCAAATCTGTCTGGATGATCAGGATACGACTGAAGCTTTGGGTAAGAGCAAGTAATCACTCTGTTCTCCTCAGACAAACGGAGGTGTTTATTCACTGTGTTCAGATCCAGATTGAGCTGATGGGAATCTGATGGAGATAAAACACATCAGAATCAGGAATTATGAATCTGTCTGATCTTTTAATGTATCTGAACTCTTAATGTTCAATATATCATCAGTGTCTCAGTGCAGTTTACCAGATATATTTACATGATCAACTCTAAAACTCTTCTGTCATGCTTTCTTTCACTTCTCCAGGAAGAACATGAACACACTCAGTGAGTTTTTCTGCTTGTTTTCTCAGTGACTTACATTGTAGGAAGTCGTTCCTGGTCCTGGGAACAATGTTGGAGAAAGTGACTGTGGAAATCAACAGACATGAAGAGTGTGATTATCATGACAAGAGAAAATGATCCCTGCATCCGTTCCTAAGACATTTCTAATATGATCGTCTACATGATCTGAGATGATGGAGGATCATTCCTGAGAGCAGAATCTCCAGGACTTTACCTCTGTCAGAGATCTTCTTCAGCTCCTCTTTGCAGAAATCCTCCAGTTTGTCTCTCAGCTGATGGGCAGATTCTCTCACGCCATCAAAAGAGGAGAGAGAACTGAAGGGATTGTCATTTACATCTGTAGATTCAGGAGGAGCTGAGAGAGACTGGAAACTCTAGAGAAAACAGAAATGAAAGCTCATCACCTCCACACTTCATCAATAACCTGCTCTACTGTCAGATTTGTGCGGCTCTTGTTGATCTTTAGTAACTCTCCTCAATCCAGCACTTTCACAGCATCAGCTTCATTCTTCTCATATTCATTATGTGACATTAGAGATACAAGTTCTATCGTTTGCCATTTACACTATATGTAAACTTCCTAGGAATCAATTTAAGCTCAATATTAGCTTGAGAAATACATGATTTCTTTTTTTTTTTTTTTTACTTGTCTTTTTATTTCATTTTATGAAGTGCAGTCATACAGTGTCACAAATGAACTTTTTGATTGTACAGCAAGGTGCCACGGGCAAGTCCACAAACAGAACAGCAGTCCACAGACATCTCTCATCCTAACCATAACACATTTGCAAATGACCAATGCATTAAGATAAATAAATAAATAAATAAATAAATAAAAATAATAATAAAAGTAAGGAAAATATATGATATTCAGAGAAGAAAAGAAAATGAGAATACACAACATAAAAGTGTGCACAAATGTGCATGCACAAATCTCTATGGAATAAATAAATAAATAAATAAATAAATAAATAAATAAATAAATAAATAAATAAATAAATAAATAAATAAATAAATACAATTCTGCATATCATTCATATCAAATGAAAATGTAGGGCAATGGATGACCATTTATTTAGGAATACATCTGATTTCAGTTGTAATAATGCTGTTGTATGTTCCATGTTATAAACTTCTTGGATTCTTTCCCTCCATTGTGCAACCGTTGGAGGGTATGGCTTCAGCCAGGAGGCTGTAATTACCAAACATGTTTGGCTGTTCTCTTCAAGATCAGCTGGCAGTACCCCCAGCACAAAGTATGATGTTTTTTTTTATTTATTTTTTTACATTTTTCCAATATTCTAATATCTTAGGGCAGTCCCAAAATATATTTGTGTGGTCCCCCACCAAGCCACAGCCCCTCCAACAGCCGTCTGAGATTTTACTCCATTTTGATTTTATGAATGGAGTTCTAAAATATCTTTTTCTAATTTTCCATCCAAATTCCTTCCAGTTTGGATGACTGGTTGGTCTGTGTCCTTGACTGCATGAAGTCTCCCACTGCTTATCTGTAATTATTGTGTTCATTTCTAGTTCCCATTTTTCTTTAATGTCTAAATTATTTTCTTTAAATTCTTCCTGCAATATCTTGTAAATATGTGATATAAACTTTGTCTTTACTGTTCCTTTTGTTATTGATATAAAAAAGTGCTCTATTTTTATTGGTAGGGAGCAGAGCTTTTCCCATTCTTGATGGTTTTGCAAGTAATGTCTAATTTGTAAGTACATAAAGAAGTCTTGGTTTGGTAAATCATATTTCTCTTTTAGCTGATCAAATGATTTCAGGACTGCTCCGTCAAACAGCTGGTCCAATACAACTAGACCCCTTTCTTTCCACTTCAGGAATCCTTTGTCCAGCATAGCTGGGGAGAACTCAGTTGTTTGCTATCATTATAGCTCTGGAAATAGTCTTGGGTAGTTGTAATTTTTTCCTCACAATTGACCATATTTTTAGGGTGTTTTTACTCCATACATTAGCATTCTTCTTTTTCCCCCATATGTCTTGGTTTAGGAATGGGATTGAATCTAATGGCAAATTTGGGCATTCACTCTGCTCCATTCCAACCCATACAGTGTCAGTGTCTTGGACAGAGCCGCCTTAACCTAATGTTAGGCCCCGGGGCTGAGAGGTTTTGTAGGCCCCCCATCCCCTCGATTTATAGAGTCTAATTTAAAAAAAAAGTGTAATATCTAATCTACATCACAGAATGCATTAGTTTCTTTCGAGACCTACAACAGTGAGTTTTTTAATATTGTTTTCAATTTTAATATTGTTATTAACATATCACTGAGCACATAAACACAAGACACTTTATTTAACAACCACACACAGCAACTAAATTTCGCGAGCGACAAATAGGAAAGAAGCCTTCAGTGGAGCTCAGCTCCCGTCACCGTCTGGAGTGCAGTGCAGGCAAGACAGAAGAGTTCGAGGGCGATTTCACAGACTTATGACTTGACTGTAACTAACCACAAACATGGATATAATAAAATGATGCATGGAAAAGAAACTGTCGACAGTCTCAGTGAGTTTATGCTGGATTTAGTGCGTAAATCATTTTGTTTACAAATTAGACGCTTTGCAGTTGTTATAAAGATTTTATTTTGGATGTGTTCATTGTGATTATATTGGCTGGGTTTATTAAAGTTTATAAAATTGAAAGGATCATTGCTTGGGGCATTTGGAAACAAAGCTTGTCTATTTCTAAATGTAATCGCGTGCATCGCTGATGATTATACTGTCCGTGTGTTGAAAAAAATTTAGATTAAACACACTCGCAACAGACACACCCCAAAGCGGAGACGTTACAGCGTTGCCAGCGGCACTGAGCGGACTTTTGCCGCTGTAGTGGACACGCACCGTAAATAAATTTATAAACTGTAGTCTTATAAATCAGCCTCATTTTATGTGGCACATCAATTTCCCTTTGTTGGCTTTAAGCAGTTTAGATAGATCTGTCGTTATAATAATTCCAAAATATCTGAATCCCTGAGACCAGTGGAAATCAAGCCTTTCTGATAATTGGATTGGCCAATGTCCAACTAACATCATTGCCTCTGACTTTGATTGGTTGATTTGATAACCAGAGAGTTCTCCATATTTCTTTAAGGTGTCTAGCAGTAAAGGGACAGAAAAAACTGGATCCCTTATATAGGTCAGGATATCGTCTGCATAAAGAGATACCTTGTGCTCCTTATTTCCCATGTCTTTAATGCCTTTTATTTCCTCATTCTGTCTTATACAGGTAGATGCTGCCAGGGGTTCAATATTTATAGCAAAGAGCAGGGGGCTAAGACAGTCCCCTTGCCTCACGCCCCTCTGTAGGTCAAATAACTCAGAACGGCATCCGTTTACTCTGACACGAGACTTTGGATTTCTGTAAATAACTCTGACCCAATTTACAAATTTTGGATGGAATCCCATTACAGATAGTGTTTTGTACAGAAAGTCCCAATTTACAGTGTCAAATGCTTTCTGTGCATCAAAGCTTATTAACATTGATGTTTGCTTGTCTCTTTTAGTGCAAGTAATGATGTTTAGGGTTCTTCTTATATTGCTAGCACCCTGTCTGTTAGGAATAAATCCTGTTTGATCTGGCTTAATCAGAGTAGTAATATGTCTTTGAACTCTCTGTGCTAGAATACTTGTCAGTATTTTCTGATCGTTGCATATCAAGCTGATAGGTCTGTATCCCTCACAGAGCGTTGGGTCCTTCCCTTCTTTATGAATCACAGCAGAGGTGGAAAGAGTAATAAAATATTTTACTCAAGTAAAAGTACTATTACTACAATTTTTTTTTACTTAAGTACAAGTAAAAGTACCGGTCGAAAAATCTACTCAAGTAAAAGTAAAAAGTAGCTCATTTAAAATGTACTCAGAGTAAAAGTAACTGAGTTACTTTTTTAACAGCGGGGGTGGGTTGGGGAGTCCCCCGAGTAGGGTTGTAAAGGTATGAGATTTTCACAGTATGATAACCGACTAATATAATGGTATTAAACAATTATTAAATATAAAAACTGTATTATTAAATTAGGGTTATTATTATCATCAGTTAAAATGACAGTTACAGTAAATGGGATGAAAACAGTATTTTTGGAAACATTTGTTTTGTTTATTAAAATTTCAATAAAACATGTCTAATCAACTAATTTCAATAAATGATTATGAATTTGATTAAAGGAGTAGTTAACTTTAAAATGAAACCAGCCCATGATTTACACACCCTCAAGTCATGTATATGACATTCTTCTTTCAGACGAATACAATCAGAATTATATTAAGTCAAGTCTCCTTCATTTATACAGCGCTTTAACAATATAGATTGTTTCAAAGCAGCTTTACAGAGATAATAGGAGATTACAGTAACAGAGAGTGTTTTGGCTTTACAGCCGCTCTAGAATAAAGTTATTGTCCAGCTAAAGTTAGTTTTTGATTCATTCATTTTTGATTGATTCGTTGCGAAAAGCACATTAGTTATTAACTTAGGGGCCGCTAACACGACACCGCTTTAACAGAAAACAGAAAACTTTAATGTGTTCTGGCCGTTCATTTGCACGACAACAGTGTTTGGAGCTCGAGAATGTGAACCTTGAAATAGGTTACAAGGTGCAAGCTTTGAAAATTTTTGAAAAACGCTATCATCTCTGTCTAAACTTCAAAAATGTGAATCTGTGAAAACGCTGACGGCGTTCACATGCGTATTACGTGTTTAATCTATAGGTATGTGCATTTGAATGTGTGCATGCGAGTAGTCTTTCTTTACAAATTGACCTCACCAAATTACTTGTCTGACCTGCATAATACAAAAAAAAATTTGTCGCTTCCGCGTATCCATGCGAACTGGAATCATTTTGATAATGTTTTATCTGTACAGAGGTGAAGGAAGCCTCTGATATTAATAAACACCCTGACGCTTCCTAGCTTGATAATGGCTGTGGATTGCAACCATCAGTTTGAAGCTCATAAAAGTGCATCCATCCATCCATCATAAAAGTGCTCCACATGGCAACGGGGGGTTAATAAAGGCCTTCTGAAACAAAACGTTGAGTTTGTGTAAGAAAGATATTCATATTTAAATCTTTATGAAGTAAAATAACTAGTTTCCGGCCAAACGAACATATGTATTCGACTTAAATCTAAAGCGCAACTTATGCGAGTAATGCGACGTACTGCTGATATTTATGCTACGCCAGGACGCACTACTTCTGACGTCATGAGTTGCGTTTAAGGTGTAAGTAGACTGCGTATGGTGTACTTTTTTGAGCTTTAAACTGATGGTTGCAATCCACTGCCATTATAAAGCTCAGAATCATCAGAGTGTTTATTAATATAACTCCGATTGTATTCGTCTGAAAGAACAAAGAAGAAAGTTAAATAGCCTGCACCTAGGATGGTTTCAGGGCTGATAAATCATGGGGTAATTTTCATTTTAATGTGAACTACTCATTTAACAACTTCTTTATCATTAATAATTTATTAAAATGTTCAAGAACAAGACTTCTATGAAATGTATTTAATTCAGAAAAATCCTTTTTGTTTTTATGATTTAAAACAAATATATTATCCAAAACGGTGGTTTATCAAATAAAAGTTTAACACATTTTTTTATCCTTTTATTTTTTGGCAAAGTGCTGCAAAACAGATTTACTCAATTAAACCATGGACAAAAATCCTTAAATAATGTTTAAATAATCTGTATTATTATTGTTGTTGTTAATATTATTATGAGAAGTACATTCTATTGTAGGCCCACAACAGTTATGTCATCATTTCTTCGTAGTTAAACCAAACTTTTATTTTGATGGGTTGTAATGAAGTCCTGTTTCAGAGTGTAGGCTATTTGACAAGGTTTTTCTCAAAGGTCATTCTCTCAGAGCAGCTCTGGAGATGTTCATGTTTTCATGTTCTCATATTGTTTGTGAGCTGCTGAAAACACTATTAGCGCGTCGCGTACTTGAGTAATGTAGTAGACGAAACGGCTCGTCTCATTCGCACTGATTCACACAGACACGCAGATTATACATTTATATAGCAGTCTCTTGTGCTTTAATATATAGACTACAGACCATGTCGCAATTTGATTTATTGTACAGCTTTACTTTCATGTGTTTTACGTGACGTCTGCGTTACTGTAGGCTAAATTCCATTTTCATGATAATAATGAAACTCCGGGATTCCCTCTGCATCACAGAAATCCTTCGACCTTAAATTATAAACGGGACATATCTTAATCTGCACGGAGGGATGGTGTTCCCGAACACGTTCTATGTGTTTCCTTCTTTTGCAGCCAATTTGCGTCCACAATTTTTGCAAAATGAATAGGCTATGCTCGAGGCTCGAGGACAACCACGCGTTCGTTTTTCTATATCCAAAGTATCCCCATACTTACCTGGGGTTCGCCTCACGTGTGTGTGTAAAGAATCTGTGTTGTCCGTCTCCATATTTTTTGTGGTTTTTGCGTGTCTGTTCTCCCGCCCTTCAATCAATCAATGCTGAGCACGAGCGCGCGTGCTGTAGGCTAGTTCATTTTTTTTAATAATGATTTTTTTTTTTTTACTCAGTAACGGATACGTTTTAAAATGTAGCGAATTACAATACTTTAAACAAAACATACTTAAGTAAAAGTAAAATTACAGATTTTAAAAACTACTTAAAAAAGTAGAAATACACAAAAAAACTACTCAATTACAGTAACGCGAGTAAATGTAATTCGTTACTTTCCACCTCTGAATCACAGATATAATGGCCTGTGACCATGTCTCCGGATGGTTGTTCTATAGGGAGAATCTAAACACCTTGGTTAGTATGGGCACTAGGTCATTTATGAAGCATTTGCAAAATTCTCAAAGAAGCCCATTTACTCCTGGTGATTCGTTGCTTTTTAATCTTTTTATAGCATCTCTTATTTGTTTCTGTAATTGGTGTTATCATTTGTATTGATGCTTCCTCTGATAATGTGGGGAGATTTAAAGCAGTCAGGAAGGTATCAGCATCCTTTCTTGATGTTTGTAATCTGGGTTCTTTGTATAAGTTTTGGTAGAATGATGCAAAGGCATCTGCTACTTCTTTGGGTTGAGATACTGTTCTACTCAATGTAGGGTGACAGATCTTAGAAACAGTACGATTAGCTTGAGCTTTGCGAAGTTGAAATGCTAGAAGGTGACTACTAGCTTTATTCCCCATCTTGTATTACCTCTGTTTGGAAAATCTTAAAGACCCTTCTGCTTTATATGACAGGAGTTTGTCCAAAGCTTTTCTTGTCTCCCTAAGTTCTGTAGCAATGTTACTCGTTCTTGTAGATTTGTGTTGTGTCTCTAAAAGCTTTATTTTATTTTCCAGGTTTAAATGTCGCTGGCTCTTTATTTTTGATGATATTTGTATGATTTTCCCTCTTATAACTGCTTTCGCCATTATCATTGATCTCAAAATATTCTTTTAGGGTTTTACTTAAATCTTCTGCTATTTCTGACTTTCAGCAGTGATACGTTTAGCCTCCAATATCTGAAAAAAGAGTGCATGCCTAGATCTACTTTCAGCACAATGGCCCTCATTTATCAAAAGTGCGTACACCAAATTTCCAGCGTACACCTGGCGTACACCCAAAACCACGGTGACTTTGAGATTTATCAATATGGACGTTGGCGTACGGCACGCTCAAATCCTACGCCAGCTCAGGAGGTGGTGTACGCACGTTTTGAGTGCGGGAATGCGCAGAAAAACAATTCCTAACACCACAAAACGCACTGACAAACTAAAAGATATAATATATTATGACCCACTGTAAAAAACAACAACAACATAGTAATTATAAACTTCAGTGTTTATTTTTGTGCAACATGGACTTCAATGTTTAATTTGTGTGAATTTACCAAAGCATTTGAATTGTAGGCATATGTATTCCTTAAGTTGCGAGCCTGTGCGCTTTACCTGACGTTTCAAGCCTTGTTTATACTTTCGCCTGGCTCCGCAGCGCGAGTCTCCGCAGACTGCCCGCGCACCTCCCCAAACGGACGAGGCGTTTATACTCGACGCGCTCGCCGTTGTACTATTCTTTGAAACGATGGTTAGGCCAGGGTTAGGCCCGGCAGGTGTGCACGGACTGGGTTCAGTAATGAAAGGCTTTCAGTGACCAAAAAAATAATTCAGACTGACAAAATAATAAAAATGCCATTCTTCTTATTTTAAATAATAATAATACAAATAATAATAATAACGAAATTCTTCTTCTAAATAACAATAAGCGTCATTAATAATAAAAATCTAGAAATCAATTTTGTTTCTTTCCACTTCCCTGGTTTCGCTTTCTCTTTCTCAAAGAGGTTTCTTTTCTTTGCCGTCTTCCGTGTGTCCATGGCGTAAAATGAGGGCGTGGGGGGAGCGGAGACTTGAATATATAGGGGCGTGTTATTCTAATGACGATCGGTTTCAGCCGCGGCATTTATCAAGGGCAGGTATTGCGTACACCAGAATTTCAAAGGTACGCACAGCTTCATAAATCAGGCGATGAGAAAAGTGTAAGCATAATCTTACGCCAATATATACGCCCGTTTCTACGCAAGATTGATAAATAAGGGCCAATAGGTGCATGATCACTCAGAGTTATAGGTTCGATGAAACAGTCTGTTACTTTATACATGTATTGTTGAGGGAGACAGAAGAAATCAATCCTTGAATAGCTATTGTGCACATTTGAGAAGAAACTGAAATCTTTCCCTTTTGGGTTTTTAGTTCTCCATGGGTCTGTAAGACCTAGTTCGGACATAAAGTTATTTAAGGTTTTCGTTTTGGGGCACTGAGAACCCTTCTCAATAGGAATCCTATCCAGTTTCCCACCCTGCACTGCACTGAAGTCCCCTCCTATCATCAATACCCCTTTTGAATTGCCTGCAATGATGAATAGCGATCTCACTAATGAACATTAGCCGCGTTTCCACCGCAGGAACTTTCCCCAGGAACTAGGAACTTTGGGCTGGTACTCGATGTGTTTACACCGCAGGAACCAGGGTCTAAATGAAGTTCCGGGTAAATATTTCCCCCTCCGATAGTCCCTGCTCACGAGGTAGTACTTTTTCAAAGTTCAGGAACTTTCAGGGGTGGGACTTGTGCGCTGCACAAGCTGATTGGTTGTGTTCACGGCGCATTTTGGTTGGATGACTCCACGCAGCATTTTCTTTATTTTTAACCTCCCTTTTAAAAAGTGGCTTCATGCAGTAAAGTTGTCTGTCTGCAAATATGGAATTTAATAAAAAAAACTGGGGGACTGGCGACGAGTTTCAGGCTTTATTATTTGGGTATTTGTGGAAGAGGAAACTTTCTGCGCGTTCGTCACAGCCATCTCACGGCCAATGTCCGCAATAGCTGATAACATACAATTTTATATCTAACGTTAGCATTACGAGCTCTGAACACGCTTTATCGTGCTCGTCTCTTTTCTGCCACAGCTTTTAATATTAAGTCATTATATGTTTACACATTGTCATCTATTGCAAGGCAAACCATGTTACAAATTTACTATAACAGGATTGAAATAGCGCATTGAGGTTGGTAACAAACAACTATTTACAAGACTGTCACTATTTATGATTGATAGACGGGGTTCAGGCTTTTTTTAAGAGTATTTGCGCAAAAGGACATTTTTGCGCGTTCGTCCCAGTCATCTCACAACGTACCTTGTCTAATTTTATACGCACACGAGCTTTCTGAACACGCTTTAGTATCAGTGCTCGTCTATTTTGTTATGTTAATTAGCCTACCTCGTTAGTAAACCAATAACTGCAGCACAGTTTGAATCTCCTTCATACTTATAAATGTGGCGCTCAAAACTGATTACTGTCCGTCGCAGACTGGGAGGAGCAGTTGCGCGCAGTTTACCTTCCCGGTACTTTAGACCGCGGTGTAAACGCAGAAAGCAACCGGTCTGGGGCAAAAAAGGTTCCTGGGAAAAAAGTTCCTGGGACAAATTGTTCCGGGTAATTTCGGTGGAAAAGCGGCTATTGGGTCATACTCGTTTGGGGCATATACATTCAGTATGGTACCTCGGTTCCTCCAACAGTCCCAACCACCATGACGTACCGACCTGATTTATCCTGTATCACCTTTTCTGCACGAAAGGCCAAATTTCTGTTAATTAAAATAGCCACCCCCCTCTTTTTCCCACTTGAGGCACTATATACTAAATTAACCCATTCCCTTCTTAATTTTATATGCTCACTCTCTGACAAATGTGTTTCTTGTAGTAAAGCAATTGAGCATTGCATTTTTTTAACTGATAGAATATTTTCTTCCTTTTGATAGGATGGTTTAATCCATGGACATTATAACTCACAACAATCAATTTATCCATGTGGATAACAAAGATAACCTAAGATTTTGACCTTCGGAGTTAACATGAATTTTCCAAATGCTGGCCCATACCCGTGTTCACAAAGCACCTTATGTGACTGCTTAATTGTAATGGCGTGTTCACACCAAACGCGAATTTAATTATTTGCGAGAGTAGATTACATACAAAGTCAATGCAAAGATCGCGAATAGACACGAATTTGCGCAGGGCGGCGCGAATGACGCAAATTGGCCGATGCGTTTGCCGCGAAAGCTCGATAATCGCCTCAATCGCGTCTTCCGCGCAAGTTGAAAAATTTCAACTCGAGCGGAAAATTTTCGTGTGACGCGAAAAACATCCCACGAGTAATCTAGAGCGAGTAACGCGATGCGAATATACACTTCATGTTTGGTGTGAACACACCATTAGAATTTAATAACTTTAAATAGTGAAACTAGCCAAACATGTGTTACAGGGTAAATCGTATAATGTGTTTCTTTTTTTTTCTTTTTTTTTTAAATCGCTACTCACAGTTCAGTAATGTTTCATTTGTTCATCGATGGTTGCCATGGAGAATGCTCTTCAAATCCGTGTTAGTCATTGAATTCGCTCTGCTTGATGTAAGCCTCAGTCCATTTATTCTGAAAGAGTTCCGCCTGGAGCGTCTCACGTTCGTTCAATTGAACATGGATACCCAACTCTCTTGTGAAGGTCGTGAAGGTCTTCATTCCAGATTTCAGGTGAATTTTCAGCTTGGCAGGAAATGGCGATTGAGCTTTGATGTTCTTTTCTTTAAGCAGTTTCATCACGTCTCTTACTTGCTTGCGTTTCTTCTGGATGTCTGACGTGTAATCCTGGTCAAAGAAAATCTTCTGTCTGTTATATGGCACTCCACCACGGTGTTTCCATGCTTCCTGGATTAGCGTTTCTTTGATTCTGTAGTCCAGAAAATAAAAATAATATTATCTTCTGCGTCACTCAGCCTCTGTTCGTATTCGGTCACCCGCTGTTCTAATTTTGTCATCCTTTCATCTACTTCAGCCAGTGCAGATTCTGCTCTTGCTAAGGAATCTTTGGTGTCTTTAGAGGCTTCAGCGTGCTCCTTTCTTAGTATGCGCAACTTGGCTAGCACTGCCGCTATGTTCTCTTCTCCCTCGTCCTTTGGATTCTGTTGTTCGTCTTTTTTCGATGGTTTGCCCTTCTTCTCTGTGTCTTTTCGACTGCTGGTCATTTCGGTATATTATTGTGAGTGATTTTTACCAAAAATAAGAGGTATACTTAAGGTTTGGCTAGTTTTTTCAAAGTCTCCCCCTGGAGCTTAAAAATCAGGCTGCCGCCACTACCATGACGTCACAGTAAGTCAATACATGATTTTAATTAGAAATACTGGGATCATAAATCCAAATGTAGTGTTTTGAAATTATATATTTAAAAAATTAATTGGCAGAATGAACCAAATAATAAAAAATAAAAATCCAGAAAACACGAAAGTGATTCATTTAGATGTGGAAATAAAATCGAGAGGTCAGTAATATATGTTATTACTGATTATGATTATTATAATTATGATCTCCCTAATCATAATCATAATAAATAATCATATTAATCATATTAACATGATAATTATATCATGCAAATTGAACTCTAAAAAGTTAAATTACCTTCTTTAATGGGAATGTCATTAAAGCCTTTGTTTTATTCACAGAATTAAAGGGCAAACTTTGCTAAATTCATATTTGTGTGATGGAAAGGCATTAATATGTGATATTTTTGACTTTGTTGATTTAATTTACTATGAAAGGTGAACAATACTTTAATAAATGCTTGGATTTGGGGTAATATAACTTTTAATAAAGCACTTTAAGTTTCATTGAAAAAATAATAGGCTACTGTTGATCATTGAAAGTGAAGAAACAATACAGTTGTATTATTAAATGCAATAATATAACATTTCTTATTTTATTCTAAACATCGTCCATTTATTTTTCGTTGAATACATCGTGTGTCTAGAGATCGGCTTTATTTAAAAGCACACTGAATTAATTTTGACATGGAGTGAAATTGAATACAGAGCGAGGTTTTCTATCAGTGATCGGGAAGTGAGTGATGAGGAGAGATAAATTATCAACTTGATATCTCTATAGAAAATAAACTGGACAATCAGTTTACTATAAATGAGTTTAGATTTGGATACTGTGAACTGGAACCTGACAAACTTTCATTGCTAACAAACTACGCTGAACCACCGAACGCTAATGCTGTTCCTACAACCAATATGAGAACAGAAAAAAATAATGAATGTAATGAATCAGTTGGGAATCATTTCAATATTAAAGAGATACTTCTCCTCTGGAAAGATGAATGTGTATTTAAAATGGGTCATTTATGTAGAAGAAATGTGAAATTATTTTTGAATTTGGAGCTTTCTAGACTGAGAAAAGCCAGAAAAAAAATTTTTGGCTTATGTGGATGAAAGACAACAACTCCCAGAATGCACTTGCTTCGCTGCCCTAGGAGGCCACTCCCAAGCCATGCCTACCGGTAAGAGAGCGCAGTTTAAAACAACAAGCCTAGGCTACTAGTGAGTCTGCTCTGCCCGGGATTTCGAGATCACCCAAAATGTCCGGGATTCGGATTTTGCGTTCTACAGTTGCCATTCATTCATTATGTTTACTGTGGCGAGCAGGATGAGGCAGAGTCCTGCACGGGTCCGATTTTGTAAATCCGCACCCGCCCATACCCGCAGTGCTTAAAACCGCATCCGCCTGTTATCCGTCAACAGCACTAATTAAAATCCGCACCCGACCCAATGTTAGTCGCCAGGTCATACAGAAGTTATTACACGGCAATTAACACAAGGACAACTTCAGCCGAAGCTGTCAAAAGGCCGGTACATAAAGAACATGGCTAACCACAAAGTGTTACCACAAAGCTGAGTAACGTTAGCCTTATAACATTTTACCAATCGAACAGACGCGGCTACAACACTATATGCCACGCAATTTCGTCTAGCCTACATCTGACAATTTTGGGTTCAAACACGCCCTGCACACCACACATACTTAACAGTGTTAAATTTGAAAAATACTGTTCGATAGAACGGCTTGTTACCACAGTTATCTGCGTGCTTCCTCAGTGATGAAGTTCCACATCTGCGGCTATCCAACATGAAACTGCAGCAAGCCTTTCACAATATTTTCTTCAGATAACTCCAAATTTCTCCCACACACTGGACTTGATTTTTGATGACGTACTGTCCACAACTTTACAATCTCCACTAGCTATGCTTTTCTTCAACTCCTCAGCATCCATCTCGACGACTGCAAGCAGATCGCGCGCGCGGTTATGATGAATTTTTAAAAGTGAAAGTAGCCTAGGTAACGTTATAGATCCTGGGAGGGCGTGCATGGGCACAAATAAACTGATGTGGATTTTAAATTATTTTATTAACTTGAAATAAAGGCATATTTTTGTAGATGTGTTCCTAAAAATATGCATATATTATTTTTATGTTTGCATGTGATTGTTTTAAACCCGTGTTTAGACCCGTGTTTTCCCCGTGTCCGACCCGACCCGCACCCATATCCGTCACGGTTGGATATTTTTCACCCGTTTGAGCAAAATTTTTCACCCGTCATTGGAGGATTTTTTCCAGACAAAAAAATACATAAATCTCTCGTCTCAGGGGGATATGAGGGTGGAAAGCACGGTAATTCGAAAATACTACAGGTTTTCTACTAATACAAAGCTTAATGCTAAATCCTGAAGTATCCCTTTGAGAAACAACTTATTTATATAAAGCCGTGTTTTCACCGAAATTACCCGGAAAAATTTTCCCAGGAACTTTTTCCCCCAGACCTGTTGCTGTCTATGTTTCCACCGCGGTCTAAAGTACCGTGAAGATTAGGCAATTAGTCCCATGACGTACGACTGCGCGCTACTTTACAGTTCCCGCTGAATTTCATCCTCTGAATTTTAAGCTTAATAAAGCCTGAACCTCGTCGTCGGCCCACCGGTCGTATTTTTTAAAATACATTGTTGATTCGAATAGCAAACAACTATTTGTTTTAAAAAATGGTGGTTGAAATAAAAATGCGGCATGAACTCAACCAATCAGCATGTTCAGCGCCCAAGTCCCAGCCCTGAAAGAACTTTGAGAAAGTACCCGGATACCCTGGTTCCTGTTACAGTTGGATCAATTATGCGAACATGAGTTCCATCAATAGCTTCAACAACTTCAGGGAAGCCTGAAATCCTCATAAAAGTGGCTTGATTTTGCTGCAAGATTTGAAGATCAGTTGGAAAGTCAATGAACTGCCATACAGTAGTGGCCAAAAGTGATGTCCGGCAAAGGAACTGACAGATTCACCCTTTATTAAAATAGTATTAAAACATGTTAAAGATTTTGTAAGCATATTGTGTTTGAAGTCAGCTGTTTATTTGTGATAACACAATGAAACATGCCAAATTGTACAGACGTAATTTTTAGCCAGGCTGTCATACAAAGAAATTATGAACACATGAAAAAACAAGAGAGGACGATGAAATATTAACAACTGACTATGTTGCACTCAATATATGATGCTTTTTTTTCTGTGAGCATTTCGGTTTTTCTAAAGCCTGTAGTATGGGGGTAAATTGATGCCTAAAACATTGAAAATGGACAGACTAAAAGTCACAAATAGATATTACAACTTGTAAACACAAAACACAATCTACAAATAGATAAAAAATCCGCAAACAAAGTCCTCATGATCTGCAAATGTAAAACAAGATTTACAAATAGATACAAAGTCCTCAAACAAACTCTTTGTGATCCACAAATATAAAGCATGATCTACAAAAAGATTCAAAATCCACAAATAAACATATCCTGATTCACAAATAGAAATCAGTGACTTGTACTTGAAAACCAGAATTTAAATGAATTTAAAGTGACTTGTTTGCAGGTGAAGATCATGTTCTGTTTGTAGATTGTGTCACATTTGTTTTCAGAATTCTGACACTATTGTTTCGCTGTTGTGACAAAATAATGCCATAATCATTGAAAATGAAGAGACTATGAGTCAAAAATGCATATTACAATTTGTAAACACAAAACACAATCTACAAATAAATTTAAAATCTGCAAACAAACTCCTCATAATCTGCAAATGTAAAACACAATCTGTAAATAGATTCCAAATCTGCAAACAAACTCGTCATGATCCGCAAATGTAAAACAATATCTACAGATAGATACAAAATCCACAAACAGACTCTTCATGGCATACAAATATAAAATGCAATCTACAAATAGATTTAAAATCCGCAAACAAACTCTTTATGATTCACAAATAGAAATCAGTGACTTGTACTTGACAACCAGAATTTGAATGAATGCAGAGTGATTTGTCTGCGCATGAGGGTCATTATTTGTTTGTAGATTGTGTTGCATTTGTTTTCAGAATTTTGGCACAACTGTTTCGCTGTTTTTTCCATTAAAAAATCTACAAATGCCCTCCTCACAATTTGCAAACAAACACAGTCTAACTTGTATTTTCAAACCACTGTAAAAAGACATTCTTACACATTCTGTGCAAAGCTCAGCATGCAAGTGTTGGATCTGTGTTTGCAGATCACAGGGCATTCACAGATCCCATACACGCGTTTGCAGATCACAGGGCATTCACAGATCCCTCTACACACGTTTGCAGATCACAGGGCATTCACAGATCCCTCTACACGCGTTTGCAGATCACAGGGCATTCACAGATCCCTCTACACGCGTTTGCAGATCACAGGGCATTCACAGATCCCTCTACACGCGTTTGCAGATCACAGGGCATTCACAGATCCCTCTACACGCGTTTGCAGATCACAGGGCATTCACAGATCCCTCTACACGCGTTTGCAGATCACAGGGCATTCACAGATCCCTCTACACGCGTTTGCAGATCACAGGGCATTCACAGATCCCTCTACACGCGTTTGCAGATCACAGGGCATTCACAGATCCCTCTGCACACGTTTGCAGATCACAGGGCATTCACAGATCCCTCTACACGCGTTTGCAGATCACAGGGCATTCACAGATCCCTCTACACGCGTTTGCAGATCACAGGGCATTCACAGATCCCTCTGCACGCGTTTGCAGATCACAGGGCATTCACAGATCCCTCTACACGCGTTTGCAGATCACAGGGCATTCACAGATCCCTCTACACGCGTTTGCAGATCACAGGGCATTCACAGATCCCTCTACACGCGTTTGCAGATCACAGGGCATTCACAGATCCCTCTACACGCGTTTGCAGATCACAGGGCATTCACAGATCCCTTCGCACACGTCTACAGATCTTTTTGGCACTATCTTTCCGCTGAGTGTGTGACTACGATCCACACGTGTAGTCAGCCAATCAGGGGTATTGCTTCAATGTGATGTCACGCCCCCTCAATAAGCCCTTTTCAAAATAAGAGCTGACACTGGATGGGTGGGCTGGGCTCACTGCCATTTAGGCTACCGTTGCCGGTGTTGGACCGAAATCCGACTCCCCGGACAAATCGCACTTCCCATCGCGTGCACGCGCAAGCGAGTTTAAATGCACTTCCATTTATATGCACTATTAAATGCACTATATCCATTT
Source organism: Scardinius erythrophthalmus (assembly GCF_964197995.2). NCBI lineage: Eukaryota > Metazoa > Chordata > Actinopteri > Cypriniformes > Leuciscidae > Scardinius > Scardinius erythrophthalmus. The sequence goes on from NC_138226.1 coordinate 43,964,007, forward strand.
ATCGATCGATTTTTCACACAGCAAGCACCCAGATCCTGCATGGAAGCTTTGTCTACACTTCAATAAATTAACAGAAAGTGAACTAGTGTGGATAAAAGATGCAAAAAACAAACACAAACAAACAAAAAAACATGGCAGATCGATTCAAACTAAACTTCGACGAGTAACGAATAAAGCCAACAGCTATCAAAACAAAACTGTTAATTTCACTTAATTTAACTGAACTTATCGTTTGTGTGTTAAACACGCTGTGGTTCATAGGAAAATATTGTATTAGCCTACTCTCCCCATTGCACATGAATGTAATTTTTCACGAAGATAGGCTTTAAGAGTTCATCAAATACATGTTGTAGCCTATGAGGCAAATAGGCTACCTGTCTTTTTGTTTGTTTGTTTTTTGCTTAATTGCGTCTTAAAAATAGAAATAAAACAAATTATTAGTGATAATTGAAAAAAGAAAGTAAAGAAACCTTAGACATTTAAAAAAAAAAATTGTTATTTTCCAGCACATTATTGCCCCAAAAAGCATTATTTATTTCATTCATTCTTTCAATTTTACATCTTACATAGCTTATGGATATACAATTAAAATAGCTGGAGCAATTGCTTTGCGGTCAGGTGCCCTTTTTTTAAATAATAAAAAAAACTGCTAAAAAACGAGATGGGTTTAGCAGGGGGAGTGGGATTTTCACAGCATTAAAATACGGACTGGTGAAATCACACTCCCCTCAAACAGAGGCGAACCAACACTGTGTGGGGGCCCCAGGCAAAATTAATCAATGAGGCCCTTTTTTTTAATATATATGTATTTTATATATGTTTTATCTACACAAAACATCTAAAAGAGCATTTGTTTAATTTTTACAACGTTTATTTTTTTAATTAACGAAAGGTCAATCTTCATCTTTATAACAGAAGATGCAATTCAACAATCTTCAAGATACAGTAAATCTTCTAACGTGTAACAGATTGTCACCTTAAAACAGTAATTTAAATTACGTGGTGGAACAATGCTAAATAGAAATATATAGTTAACATCTTAATTTAATCTTATTTATTTTTTTAGTTAATAATTAAATTGTTTTTTAAAGCTATTAGTATTTTTTTCTACTAATACTAATAGCACGTTTATATTAATTTCTGCTAAATACTGGGTGAATGGAGGAATACATGCTGCGCCCAAGCGCATGCATAAATCTCGCCGCAAAAGCAGGCTAAATATGTCTTACATAACGAGGCATTTTAATTTATTCTAAATTAGTGATTTCGACCTCCTCGAGCTTTTATTTTGGCACTTCCAGTGACCGGCATTTTAAATTTGCATATTAGTTAAATATTTAGTTTCACTCGTAACATTTAGATTCAACATTTAGATTTAGATTCAGATTTAGATTCAGCATTTAAATGTAACATTTAGGTATAACATTTAATATTTAGATTTAACTATTTAAAATATCTCTAAGTTGACAAATATTGTTGTAAATGTGCTAAAAAGTGACATACCAAAAATTCATAGGCCTACCAGTTTTTTAAACATTGTTTGAAGCTAAATGTGACAAAATGTTGCTGTTATTTTCAGCGTGCTGCAAACATATCTTCATTCATTTCTGCTGTAAAGTGCATGTGCCTTTAGAAAGAAATTCATCTTTCATACCATACGGATTACATAATCAGATGATAATTGCTTTCCATTCAAATTTTTTCGTTTAAAAGTGGACATATCAATATATCATGTAGGCTATGTGAGGCTACTACGCCGTGTTTCTGTTTATTTTTGAGACACGCTCCAGTTCACGGAGACCACGAAAGCGCGCCCTGATTGTTTATTTTATTTTACGAAAGCACAACGTTGACTTGTTATTGTGAGTTTACACAAGTAAAAGTAGTTGCGACTGATGCATCATTCTTTTCTGTATGGACAAAAATATAGTATTTTTTTTGTCATTTCCACTGTTTATAGCAAAATGCAAGTAATCGTGTTGCCGCCTCATGCAGTGCCCTGCCAGACGGATAAGTCCTCTTCGTGTTTAACAAATCGAATCATGGATTTTCTACATACCCGCGAATCGCTGCTCCGGTTTGAAAAAGGCGGCTGAGGCGAGACGGTAAAAGCATAACCAGCGTAACGAGAAAGGGGCCCCATTAGGGGGGATGCAGAGCTGTCGCTGCGGCTTTATATTAACATTCCTGATTATTTGAATGATCAGCCCTCGGGGGGCCCCCTTAAAATGTGGGGCCCCAGGCAATTGCCTGGCTTGCCTGCCCTATTGCGGCGCCTCTGCCCTCAAAGCAAAGAACGGTAATCCTGGTACTTTAACTCGTCGTCACGGTACTTTACCTCGATGCCGTGGATTCAAATAATTTAGCTACACTGTAAAAAAAAATCCCGTAAAAAAACGGTAAATCTCTGGCAGCAAAGTTTCCAGACGGGTTCTGTTAAATTACAGCAAATAACCATTTCACAAAATTACAGGCAAAAACCGTAAAAATACAGAATTGACTTTACGGTCAAAATTAATTAAATTACAGTACTTTACTGTTGATAATGGCTTATTAAACCGTGGAAAAACGGATAAATTATGTCAAATTACATAAAAAGAACATTTAACTTTAAGGTTAAACTGTAAATTTAGGGTTTTATAAAGTTATTTTATAATAATGCTCTGTCTATCTACAGTAATTATCTTTTAATATATAGTTTTTCTGTGTAAAATAACTATGAATATATGTATAAAAATGTAATAAGTACATAAATTCAAATACAAAGTTTGTATATTTACTGTTTTAATTTTTGCAGATCCAGTTTCACAACATTGACCAATCTCTAATTAAGTACTTAATAATAGCAAATTTACAGTCAATTTCTGTTAAATTAACTAAATGTACAAGTACGGAATACCTGCACATTTACAGTATTACTCATTAAACAAACACTGAACATCAAGATATGTGAATGATAGGAACATGTCAAATAGAACAAGTAAAAATATCCACATTAAAAGACAATTGCTGTATGCCTTTATACTCTAATATAACTTATTTCAAACATTTACAATTACATTTTATCCAAAGTGACTTAAAATTAAGAGAACAATAGAAGCAACAAGTGCAGTGACAAGTCCCAGTTAGTGTAGCACAGTGCACAATTTTTCTTTTTTTTATTAAAACAAAGATTTAGTATTATTGGGTCAAGTGTTTATGTAAAGATGGATCTTTAGCAGTTTCTTGAAAATGTGTTGAGTTGGGCAGGTCATCCCACCAGCAGGGAACAGTCCAGGGAAAGGTCAGTGAAAGTGATTTTGTGAAGCAGTGAGTTTAGGTCTTGCTGCAGCATCTGGATCAGTTGCAGAGGTTTGACTGATGCTGGAAGAGCTGCCAGGAGAGCATTACAATAGTCCAGTCTGGATAGAACAAGAGCTTAGACAAGGAGTTGTGTGGCTCCGATAGGAAGGGCCGGATCTTTCTGATGTTGTATAAGGCAAATCAGCAGGATCACACAGCAAGGATGGATTGGCTGAAACCATAAGCAGTTGTGTCTTGGCAAGGTTGAGTTGAAGGTGAAGGTCATTCATCCAGCAAGAATTTTCCATCAGGTAGGCTGAGATAAACGTCAGATCCTCTGGCTGGAATGAAAGGTAGAGATATGTGTCATTAAGTGAAAGTCATGTTTCTAAATGACAGAGCCAAGTTACACTACCAAAAAAAAAAAAAAAAAAAAAAAAAGTAAATAGATGGGTGGAATCTAACACAATTGTGGTCTTACTGTACGTTCACACCGCCGCCGGCGAGAGCGGCAAAATTCGCTCTCGCCGCCCTGCCACCGACGCCGTAGAAAGATTCGGGGACGCTCTGACGTAGATTAGAATGCGTGATTTTTTTCCTCTCAGCCGGAGGACTTCTATATTCCGATTGGTTGCCGCCGAACCGCGTCATAGCTTATTACCATAAAGTTGACTTGATTTCAACTCCTCTTGCCGTCCAAGACACGCCGCCTTCGCCGGAGCTCGCCGCCGGCTCTCATTGAAAATAAATGGCTCCGGCCACTTTGACGCTCTCGCCGCCGGCGGTGTGAACGCACAGTTACTGTAGCAAAACCAAACCTTGTGCAGCTCCAGTGGCCTCACAAGGATCAAATGAATATTCACATGGGAAAATATACAGTGTAAAACAAATGACATTTTCTGCCACTTTTAGTGCAATCTTATGGAATCAGAAGACTCTGCCATTACAATATTTTAAATTACTTTTTCCCATACCTTGTTTGCCATGATCATTCTGCTTTCCACTTGACCTGAAATCACACACAAAAAAAATATAAATATATTTTTTTTAACAACTCAGTATTACATTTACACATGTCAGAATATGTTCCACTGAGACAATGCAAACCTCAACTGACTATGATCTGGAAGCTGAGCAGGAAAGGCTAACAGTGATGTTTTGAGCTGAGACACCTGGGGGTGTAACTGCCTGTTCATCTGGATCAATGCAATTTTCATAACCAATGATCAAAAGTATCCTATGAAAAAGGCTACTATGATGACCCCAGGCCATCCAAAATGTAGATAAGTTCATTTCTTCATCAGAACACAAACATTCTATCAACTTTTATTTTATAAGCCTAATATATGCACATGTAGGCCTATGCATTCTATAGCTAACGTTAACGTTACGTGTTGGCAAGCAGATGCAGCCAGAATTTGCAATTTATCATGATGTGTTCATATTCTAGTCTCATGTGCTTTCCTGTATCATCAAGTACAGTATTTACTGAATTCGTTTTCTTAACAGTCTTGATAGCCACGTTAACCCTTACGGAAATTAACTATGGTTTAACCACACAGAGAAAAAAAAAAAAAAAAAAAAAAACATGGTAGGCCTATTTTTAGTATAACTGTGGTTATTAAAAATGGTAATAAAAATCCGCCAAAAACGTGGTTACTATAATTTTACTAACTTTATAATTAAAACCAAGGATATTTTTTAAGAGAAGAGTTTTCAGCTTCCAGACAGTGTTTCAAAATGTTCCGCCATTTAAGAGACTGATTTACTGACAGATAACGTTACTATCGCGTATTAAAGAAGATTTTATACACAATTAAACAGACTTTGATATGTATAACAAGTCTACGAAAGCTCGTTTTAGGTCTTTTGAGGTGTGGGTTCAACTGATCGTTCTTAAAACAGATGAAAAATGTAAAGACGCATGCTACATTTTCAGTGTTTTGCCCTCCAGCTCTCGCCAGTTAACTGAACATCATTTAAGAATGCTAACGTTAGCTTGAAAACTGTAAACGTAACACAAATGTAATATAAAATATCGTTCACATTTAACTTAGTATAATGAGACTCTTACCTCAGCCGGTGATCGGTTGGCATGATGTCCGCCGTGACGAATAAGGCTCACTGAAAAGGGCGTTTATTTCCGAAGAATCCAAACGGACAGTCTGACAGACAACAACAGCTCCTGCTCACAGAGCTGCTCTTGACGAATACGATTGCTTTGCACCACTGTTGATCTCACAATCCACTTCACGAGAGTAGACTGAATTCAAATCTCCCGCTTGCCCAAACTCGACTGATCAGCTACAGCTAACGTTAACCGTTGTGGGCGGGAGTAAACAGCGGAAATGAATTTGAATTCATTTCCGCGCGCACTCACACACACACACACACACACACACACACACACACACAGCCCTGAATGTGAAGCAACGGAGATTTGGAAAAATATTCATAAAATATACATGAAATTATGGGAGAATAAGACAATGAAATAATGATCAAAATGAGTATAAAATAAAATGTGAAATAAAAAATAATTCAATACAGGCCTACTGTAGCCTATGTAGGGTAGGCTACTGTATGTACAAATACTACTATTTAACCTTTAAAAAGCTCACATTAACCCCCACATGCTTAATAATCTGAAAGGAAAACATATTGAATAGATGCTGATTTCCGCAGTTATACCTTCTTTTCTTTGTTTTCTAATTTCACAGAAAAAATCTGTAAAATATTACTTTATAATTTCTGTAAAATTACACATAACTCTGTAAAAATACAGACAAGTTCCTTTTAAAAAACGTAAAATTGCTGTAAAACCAAAATACAAGCAATTACCTGTAAATTTAACAATGGACCTTTAAATTACAGCAAATGCCTTTTATTTTACAGATATTTGCTGTATAATGACAAAACGGTAAAATTCTGTAAAAAAATACAGACAATTACCTGTAAAATTACACTTTTTTTTTACAGTGTATATAAATATGAAGGTGAATATTGCATATGCATATCTGTAATTAAACATTCACATAAATTGGGAAACTTGGAACTTTTAACACAACTGCAGTAGCCTACTGAATTTTAAACACAATATAACTTAAAAAATATTTTGTTGTGTGTATTAGAAGTAAAACTAGTAAAATTATGTATTCTTTATTATTGCTTAGGGACTGTTCAGGAGTTTTGAGATAAATTGTCAAAAAAGACTTGACCCTCCGTCAGCAATACATTTTTCAATGACCCTCCAAAATGATTGTGAAAAAAGGCATGACCCTCCCTGATAATTTATTGATTAGCCGACTTCTGTGCTGATTTGCGCTTGACAAAGATGTTCAGATAGCAATTGTTGTTTTTTTACAACCATGACAAAGAGCGTCCAGAACAGGGATAACACATTCTGACCAGAACAATCGAGTTCGCTTGTGCATTCACGTCATTTTGTGCAGATATAAGTCGTAATATTAAGTTTGATGTAATATAAATATCTGATTATAATATGACATAGGATGCGCTTTGTTGATTTAAACCACCTGAAACGTTCTTCAGTTTCCCGGTGCTCGTTCTCTTCAGCTTCAACGCGCGGGATCAAGCACCAACGCAAAACATTAAAAGCTATGATTGGGACTGTCATATCATTATACTTGTAGCCTATATTGTAATAAAAAGTTGTAAATTCTTTGGGTTTAGTTGCATTCTTCAGCAACGTCAAGTTGATTAACCTTCTAGCAAAGCGATTCAGTTTAATGTTCGTTCTCTTCAGCTTCAGCGACCGCAGCTCAAACAGCAATGATGTCATTTGAAACAGTAAGCCTATTAAATATGTTTACTATTAGGCCTATACGGTAATATTAAAAATGTTTATTTTTTGTATATTATTAATAACTAGCACTTTTTTTGTTCTCGTATTATTTCCTAATATTAGATAATTTCCTTATTGTGCTAGAGGCGATTCCATTTTATTTATCAATGGCACATGGATTTTTCTTTATTATGAAACCTTAGGCCTATAAAGTGTTACCATTTTTTAATAAAGAATGTTGGCCATAGGAATGTAAAATTAATTTTATAATAAAGTTGCCAGAAATTCGACCAGGTATTAATGTTATGTTACTTACATTTGACTTATGTTCATAAATTCCTGTTTCTGCTGTTGGTTTGAAACTTTAACATAATATTATGCTAGGCAATGTGAAACCTTTGAGCTAGTCATTCCAGCTTCATGTCAGTGACTTCTCAGCGGTAGATTTACACTCAGGAAACTGCACTTATTCGCAATCACAAAAGTTCATTATTTGATCGTGCTTTAAAGCTTTGCCGTTTTGCCAAGCTTTGCCAGGGTAAACATTTCATTGGCGTTCTGTTCTGACATGATACATTTTTTTCTGAGCGCGTACGCGCGCGCGCACTGTCAAACGATTTTTGTTCCTAGCGATGGGGGGCCGAGACTGATATGCACCAAACAAGCCACTTGGAAATTTAGCTGCTTTCATGAATACAAAATACAATACAATGGATGGATGACCCTCCCCTCAGCAAAGAATAAAATACATGACCCTCTCCTATTTTCCTCCGGTGGTCCATAAATAACGAACGGTCCCTTAATTCGGTTATTCTGTTCTATTAAATAATTTAACTAAATCCTGATAACGCATAAAGGTAGGCCTAGCCTATAGGCTATTGAATTGGTGAAGCCAACGTAAATTTATATGAAACATTTTATGATCAATTACTATATATATATATATATATATATATATATATATATATATATATATATATATATATATATATATATATATATATATATCACATCACAAGTTATTAATTAAAAAATAATATATTAGGCTACCTTCAATCTCAAAGTTGTGCGCTTTTTTCGCAGTGTGTTTTTTTCTGTCTTGCTTAACCCATCAGGGTATGTCCCATGGGATTTGTAGGAAAAAAATTCTTCGTAAATCCTAGGATCCATTGGAAAAACAACGTGATAATTAAGTGTGCAAACAAGGTACCGTTAGCTATGCCTGGAATGAATTAGCGCGCGCGATTTTCACAAGTGCACATCCGCCCATAGATGAATTCGACATTCGGCCATTTTCTAAACAAAACTATATATGTATATTTTTAATTATTTGTAAATTAATATATAAGAGTATATTATATTAATTATTATTAAAATATATTTTCAAAATAAATACAATAAAAAATATCTAAAACTAATATAATAAAAATAATATTTATCATAAAACCAATTTCCAAGTAAATTATATTTTTTTAATTATTATGAAATTATTATATAAATATAATAATATTATTATAATATATCACAAAACTAATTTCTAAGTAAATATACATATGAATTATTATTAAATTATTATATGAATTATTATTAAAATACTTTAAAATAAAAAAATATATCGGATATTAAAAAAATATATATATTCATAAAATTATTAAATACATTTTATTTGGATGTAGTAACATGTACAGTTTACATTCACACAAAATGAGTTACAATCAACTGATTTCACCAGTCCATATTTTAATGCTGTGAAAATCCCACTCACCCTGGGAAACCCATCTTGATGAAGATAAATCAAATGCTTTTGTCACCACTCAATCTCTAAACCAAGATGTGACAGTGGCAGTAGTGTGGTGAGTCTATGACCTTATACACCTGTGCTGGAGAGGGGAGCGGGAGCACTGTGCTGTGCACCAGTCCGTATTTTAATGCTGTGAAAATCCCACTCCCCCTGCTAAACCCATCTCGTTTTTTAGCAGTTTTTTTTATTATTTAAAAAAAGGGCACCTGACCGCAAAGCAATTGCTCCAGCTATTTTAATTGTATATCCATAAGCTATGTAAGATGTAAAATTGAAAGAATGAATGAAATAAATAATGCTTTTTGGGGCAATAATGTGCTGGAAAATAACAATTTTTTTTTTTAAATGTCTAAGGTTTCTTTACTTTCTTTTTTCAATTATCACTAATAATTTGTTTTATTTCTATTTTTAAGACGCAATTAAGCAAAAAACAAACAAACAAAAAGACAGGTAGCCTATTTGCCTCATAGGCTACAACATGTATTTGATGAACTCTTAAAGCCTATCTTCGTGAAAAATTACATTCATGTGCAATGGGGAGAGTAGGCTAATACAATATTTTCCTATGAACCACAGCGTGTTTAACACACAAACGATAAGTTCAGTTAAATTAAGTGAAATTAACAGTTTTGTTTTGATAGCTGTTGGCTTTATTCGTTACTCGTCGAAGTTTAGTTTGAATCGATCTGCCATGTTTTTTTGTTTGTTTGTGTTTGTTTTTTGCATCTTTTATCCACACTAGTTCACTTTCTGTTAATTTATTGAAGTGTAGACAAAGCTTCCATGCAGGATCTGGGTGCTTGCTGTGTGAAAAATCGATCGATAAATGGATATAGTGCATTTAATAGTGCATATAAATGGAAGTGCATTTAAACTCGCTTGCGCGTGCACGCGATGGGAAGTGCGATTTGTCCGGGGAGTCGGATTTCGGTCCAACACCGGCAACGGTAGCCTAAATGGCAGTGAGCCCAGCCCACCCATCCAGTGTCAGCTCTTATTTTGAAAAGGGCTTATTGAGGGGGCGTGACATCACATTGAAGCAATACCCCTGATTGGCTGACTACACGTGTGGATCGTAGTCACACACTCAGCGGAAAGATAGTGCCAAAAAGATCTGTAGACGTGTGCGAAGGGATCTGTGAATGCCCTGTGATCTGCAAACGCGTGCAGAGGGATCTGTGAATGCCCTGTGATCTGCAAACGCGTGTAGAGGGATCTGTGAATGCCCTGTGATCTGCAAACGCGTGTAGAGGGATCTGTGAATGCCCTGTGATCTGCAAACGCGTGTAGAGGGATCTGTGAATGCCCTGTGATCTGCAAACGCGTGTATGGGATCTGTGAATGCCCTGTGATCTGCAAACGCGTGTATGGGATCTGTGAATGCCCTGTGATCTGCAAACACAGATCCAACACTTGCATGCTGAGCTTTGCACAGAATGTGTAAGAATGTCTTTTTACAGTGGTTTGAAAATACAAGTTAGACTGTGTTTGTTTGCAAATTGTGAGGAGGGCATTTGTAGATTTTTTAATGGAAAAAACAGCGAAACAGTTGTGCCAAAATTCTGAAAACAAATGCAACACAATCTACAAACAAATAATGACCCTCATGCGCAGACAAATCACTCTGCATTCATTCAAATTCTGGTTGTCAAGTACAAGTCACTGATTTCTATTTGTGAATCATAAAGAGTTTGTTTGCGGATTTTAAATCTATTTGTAGATTGCATTTTATATTTGTATGCCATGAAGAGTCTGTTTGTGGATTTTGTATCTATCTGTAGATATTGTTTTACATTTGCGGATCATGACGAGTTTGTTTGCAGATTTGGAATCTATTTACAGATTGTGTTTTACATTTGCAGATTATGAGGAGTTTGTTTGCAGATTTTAAATTTATTTGTAGATTGTGTTTTGTGTTTACAAATTGTAATATGCATTTTTGACTCATAGTCTCTTCATTTTCAATGATTATGGCATTATTTTGTCACAACAGCGAAACAATAGTGTCAGAATTCTGAAAACAAATGTGACACAATCTACAAACAGAACATGATCTTCACCTGCAAACAAGTCACTTTAAATTCATTTAAATTCTGGTTTTCAAGTACAAGTCACTGATTTCTATTTGTGAATCAGGATATGTTTATTTGTGGATTTTGAATCTTTTTGTAGATCATGCTTTATATTTGTGGATCACAAAGAGTTTGTTTGAGGACTTTGTATCTATTTGTAAATCTTGTTTTACATTTGCAGATCATGAGGACTTTGTTTGCGGATTTTTTATCTATTTGTAGATTGTGTTTTGTGTTTACAAGTTGTAATATCTATTTGTGACTTTTAGTCTGTCCATTTTCAATGTTTTAGGCATCAATTTACCCCCATACTGTAGCTGTAGTTTGCCTTTTTTTGTCATTTAATATTCATCAATATTATTGATCTGCCTGCACTGACACCGTTGTCTGAGAACTGAACTGAGCTGGACGATGACATCACTGTTTTCTGTATAGATAAATGAACTAAATAAATAACTAATGATTTTTACAATGGAAATGAATCAACATTGAACTCACTTAAGCTGGACAATGACACTATTTTCTTCTAGATCTGCTGTACAGCCAAAACTAACGTTGTTGCATTATTATCCTGTAATCAATATAAAGCTGCTTTGAAACAATCTGTATTGTAAAAAGCACTATAACAAATAAAGATGACTTGACTTGAAATAATTTTGTCAGATAAATACCTTCACTAAGTTTAGTGTTTCTTCCCTCATATTTTAATTTAAAAAAATATAAATATATATAAAAAAAATCCTCATAATTTGATAGTTTAATCAAACTTCTAGGGTCATTTAAAAAAAAATAAACTCCACACATCACTTCTGGCCACTACTGTATGTTTTGTGTGGTCAGTGCCACAATAGTGCTATTTCAGACCCTGGTTACTGTGGACTGATGAGCTCAAGTCATCACTGGTGCACTGCTACTTTTTACCGTCCTCAAAAAATAATTATCACTTTCATTTCTGCAGTTAGAGCATTGATTTGTAGAGTGGAAGAAGCTATTACATTTCTTAAAGGTCTGTTACAAAAAGAATGCCTTGATGATCAAGCTTTAATCGTTTGATCAACTCTTTCATCATTTAACTCCAATACATTATGGGCCCTATTTTAATGATCTAAGCTCATGGTCTAAAGCGCACGGCGCAAGTGCACTTAGAGCGTGTCTGAAGCAACTTTTGCCAGTTTAACGACGGGAAAAATGGTCGGCGCTCCCGGCGCATGGTCTAAAAGGGTCGTCCCTATTCCCTTAATGAGTAATGGGTGTGTTTTAGGCATAACGTGCAATAAACCAATCAGAGTATCATCTCTGTTGATAAATGTTTACGGTGTATTTTCACCATATTTTCTGTTAAGTTAAATGCGAAGCTCAAATACGCTCAGCAGTGAAATTCCACTTACAGCTTCTGTTCACTTCTGTGACGTCTGCAGTGTGAATGATGTTTTCTGATCATATGGTGCCAATATAAATAGTGTCAACATTATTTCATCAGTGTGTAGTTTCATACCTGTTTCTCTGTCCTCTGTGCTGCTGCTGATACAGTGTCGTGTTTTTTATGTTCGTCCATCGTACACAGCACACATATAAACTTCTGGTCAGTGCGACAGAAAACCTCGAGCAGTTTATCATGTGTTTGGCAGATCATCTCCTGCAGTCGTCCAGTGGCATCAGTCACTTTATGTGGCTTACGGGAGAAATATTCCTCATGACGGTCAAAATGAGTTTGACAGTAAGACTCCAGACACACCAGACAGGACTTGACGGCTTTGTATTTTCTTCCAGTACAGACGTCACACTGCACATCTCCAGCTCCAGCGTAACAGTCAGCAGGAAGTTTAGTCTTCTTCAGTTTCTCCACCACTTCAGCCAGCATGGTGTTTTTAGCTAAAGCAGGTCTTGGACTGAAGGTCTGTCTGCACTGAGGGCAGCTGTAGACTCTCTTCTGATCCTCCTGATCCCAGCAGACTGTAATACAGATCTTACAGTAACTGTGTCCACAGGAAGTGGTCACTGGATCCTTCAGGAGATCCAGACACACTGGACACATGAACTCATCCTGAGAAAATCTGGCTTCTGCCATTTTACTGCACGGATACTGAGACACAAACACAGAACAGCTCAACTACACTTTAGTTTCTCTTTCACAAACTCTTCCTGCTTCCTGGTTCTGTGTTTGAGTGACGTGTGCAAAACACACTTGATGGTTTATCAAGTCTATAAACCCTCATAAAGCCTCATTCCTGCTGAGTTCAGATTCTACAATAATAAATACAAAAACATTCACTGTAAACCCTAATGCTCAAAATAATTAATTGGTTTGAGAAGGGTAAATTTAAATTAAACAAATTAGTTATCTTTTATATGTATTTAGAACTTTATTTTTCTTCTGAGTTTACAAAACTGACACATTGTAAGTAATCTGAATTGTTTAATTGTTTTGAGTTTTATGAATTTGTTTTTTTTTATTTACGGGTTTATGTAACCGATTACCTCAAATATTTTGAGTTCCCTTTCATGCTGCGTCGAGACACTGTGGGAACGCCCCTGCGTGATTGCGTCATGAAGCACATATGAAATCAGTCCAATGGTGTGATGAGACATCATAGGCAGGTGACGTCACAGACCAGGAAACTATAAAGCATACCCAGAAACAGACCACACTAGGGCTTGCATAGACTAGTCGAGTAGTCGATAGATCGACTACTTCAACCACTATTCAACGCTGTCGGAAACAATCGACTACTCGAGCGTCCATTAACCATAAATGAATTAAAAATGGCGAACGTCACCAACAGACAACACACGTCAGATGTGTTGAAGTATTTCATCAAGGATGACAAAAATATTGTAATTGGCCAACTCTGCAAGAGGCCGTTCACATATTGCGTCTAAAAACGTGTGGAAAGCGCGCGTGGCCGTGCCGCTGTCTCCTACAAGCGCTTGCGCTCCCGCGGCGTCTGTCGTCGCTATGCAACCAAACTGCGCTCTCCATGATGGCGACGAGGAAGTATCATTCAGCAAAGGATTCATTTATTTCTAGCCCTTGCATTAGCTTTACTACTAGATATATTTCTGGAGATGAGAAGGAAAAACCCGCCTGGAAAAACTAGCGCACCATGTTTCTTTCATTATGAGCGCGCTCGCCGCGCGCCTACATTTGAAATAACGACCTTGAGCGCGGAAAAGACGCGATATGTGAACGGCCCCTAGAAGCAGACGTCTGGAATGAAAGGCAAGAATGGCTATTTATTTGGCTTTAGACTTTTACATGAAAATTTAAAAATGAAATGTCATAATTATAATGTTTTGAGAGTTTACTTATGTAATTGTTGCATTAGGCTATGAATTAATAAATGTTTATTGATAAGATCTAGCTATTTCATTTACAGTAGCATGAACGACGAGTAGTCGAGTAACTCGAGTATTGTTTTGATAAGAAATCGATTAGCAGAAATCAGTAGTCGTGCAACCCCTAGACCACACTAACTTCTGTTTCCTCAGCAAGCGCTGTCTGTGATACTGTTTCTGTCTATTTAGTGTTGGATTGGCACTGCAGTTACACACACACACACACACACACACACACACACACATATATATATATATATTATGGTGAACAAGCAGCGGTTTAAGAAGTGTACTTTTCCCTGCCCTTGTTTCCTTATGGATGTGTATCCTACACACTATCTTTGTGTTGCTTGTTTGGAAATGGATCATGCCCAGTCAGTTCTCGAGGGGGCTGACTGTTAGCATTGTGGGAAGCTGTCTGTGAGGACACTCCACTCCCACGATCATTCTTTGAGGAGGACGGTTCGGCTCTCGTTCCTCATGGTTCGGGTCTCAAACCATGCTCATCATGGGGTTCGCAAATGGTTCTGAAAGAGGAGTTTGAGACCGGCGCATATATCTCAGCCTTCACCTGCCAGATCCAGTGCTTTATCTCAGGAAGAAGCACCCCCTGCAGTTTTTTCTCCTCGGGATGAGGCACTAGTGCTGCAATTATCCAGTTCTGAGGATCTGGATGTTGTAAGCATTGTGCAGGGGGTATTGAGGATTCACCACCTCATACCCTAGCTTATGAGGAGATTATGGAGGTTGTGACTCGTGCTGTAGCTAAATTAAATATCGATTGGCCAGCCGAAAAAGAAGAAAGTACAAAAGAATGCCTGCTGGATAAATGTTCCTTACCATACAGATCACAGCCTCCTCGCCAGGGACTGCTGTTTTTTCCCTATCTCCACACTGAGGTGTTGAAATCGTGGAAGAAACCGTTCTCATATTGTGTTTTCAGCCCTCAAACGTCAAACTATAGTGATATCACTGGGCTGAAACAAAACAACATGTTTATGTGACGATGCCTTGGGCTGAAGAGACGCTTGCAAGCTATCTCTCTCTGTCATGGGATGTGGAGGTAGAACCCAAACGCAGACGGTATGTGCAACACAAAAGGTTTATTTAAGCAAAAACCAGAAAACAAAACCCACGAGGGGGCAAAACAAGGGCAAGACAGACAAGAGATGACTAGACTAGACTAACACTTGACAAACTAGACTAAAACAGAAACAGGAACAATACTACTACTTAGACAAGACTTTCAACAGGACTTACTCAGGAACAGATCTCACAGTGATTAACAATGAACCAGCACAGGACAGCAAACACAAGGGGATAAAATAGGGAGAAACTAATGAGGGAAACAGGTGACGGCAATGATACAATAAAGATAACAAGATGAGATAACAAGGGGGCGGGGTTACATGACGAGACAACGCAAGCACACAGCCAAACAAATGGCCATGTGCTTACACACAAAACATGGGTCTGTCATGATCCTGCCTCAAAACAAGAAAGATCTAGGACATGAAGGCAGAATCATGACAGAACCCTCCCCCCAAGGAGCGGCTTCCAGATGCTCCCTAGAGGGAACATGAAACACAGGACAAGACCGACTGAGACATGGACACAAACCAACAATACATGACAAAAACCAACAACGGCAAACATGAATAAACAATAACAGGGTTGGGGTGAAAAATTAAAAACAATAAACAGGGCAGAGGAGGTGGAGGAAACACAAAGTCTTTGGGGGGCAGTCCAGGGTGAACAGGTGGACTAGGGGTCTTGGGTGGACAGGACGAGGGCTGACGGCGAGGGGTCCGGGCAGACATGGATGGGGACACACGAGGGGATGACTTGGGGGAAACAGTCCGAGGCTGGGAACTCACAGGGGTGCTAGGGGAAACACTAGGCAGTCTGACAGGGGTGGAATCTGACACATGAACAGAAACAGAAGGTGGCAGGACAGGACTCTTGATTGGGGACACAGGAGGCGACACACCAGGAAACAAGACAGGGGAGGTGCTGTAGGTGACAGCGTTCACTGCTGCAGCGGGCTCTGGGACAGCGTTCACTGCTGCAGCGGGCTCTGGGACAGCGTTCACTGCTGCAGCGGGCTCTGGGACAGCGTTCCCTGCTGCAACGGGCTCTGAACCAGGCAGAGACAAAGGACGGGAGGCTCCGCTCCTCCTCTTCTTCCTCCTAGGTCGCGGTGCCGAGGCCGTAGACGGACTAGTGACCGGTTGAAGAAGCTCCGTGGGGACCGTAGTAGGCTCTGAGAAGACAGTCCCAGGAAGGGTAGACTCCGTCGAAGAGGACTCCGATGCAGACTCCCATGACAGCCGTCTTCCCCGCTTTCCGCGAAGAGTCTTAACTGCGGATGACGCCTCGGGAGTCGAGGTGGGAAGAACCTGGTCCTCCAGCGTAGACACGGCGAGAACGCGACCCTCCGGGATCACAGGCAGCATGCCAAGTGATGGCGACATGGTGGCACCCGGTGGATCTTTCCGCGACAAACAGACCACCAAATCCTGGAATTGATGACGGACCAGCCTCTCACGTTCAGCCAGAGGGGGAAGATCATTAAGGCCCGCAATAAGGTAGCGATTTAAGAGGCTGTCAGGTAAAAGAAACCTTCTCTCATCCACGACCCGGGCATACTCGATCAATGACAGCTCTCCCTGGGGGGGAATAGGAAGCTTGCACCTCTTCGAATCGGAAATAGCCTTGAGCCACCAGTTTTCAAGAGGGTCCGATTGACACTTCATAGGCGAGGACATACTGTCTGCTGGGTTCGGCTTTGGCTGGTTCATACTGTCATGGGATGTGGAGGTAGAACCCAAACGCAGAAGGTGTGTGCAACACAAAAGGTTTATTTAAGCAAAAACCAGAAAACAAAACCCACGAGGAGGCAAAACAAGGGCAAGACAGACAAGAGATGACTAGACTAACACTTGACAAACTAGACTAAAACAGAAACAGGAACAATACTACTACTTAGACAAGACTTTCAACAGGACTTACTCAGGAACAGATCTCACAGTGATTAACAATGAACCAGCACAGGACAGCAAACACAAGGGGATAAAATAGGGAGAAACTAATGAGGGAAACAGGTGACGGCGATGATACAATAAAGATAACAAGATGAGATAACAAGGGGGCGGGGTTACATGACGAGACAACGCAAGCACACAGCCAAACAAATGGCCATGTGCTTACACACAAAACATGGGTCTGTCATGATCCTGCCTCAAAACAAGAAAGATCTAGGACATGAAGGCAGAATCATGACACTCTCCTGAGTCTGTATCATCACTAAAGTCCCAGACATTACACACCAAGCCTCTCAAAGCTACATTGAGGCTGGTGGGTAAAGTGAGTTCTGCAGCAGGTTAGGCTGCAGCATGTTTGCATACAATGTCTATATTGCAAGCATGGCTGGACTGGCCATTGGGCATACCGGGCATTTTCCCGGTGGGCAGACGTGCTTTTTGGGCCGATACATCTCATACTCATACATACTTTTTATTATTTTTTTTAATTTTTTTTTAACGGCCCATAAAATTTGTACATCGGCGGCCCATTCGTTTTGTTTTGCTTAATTGGCGGCGCTGGGTTTGTGCCGGTGTAATGCATTGTGCCGGTGTAATGCATTTTTTTTCTGACAGACCAGCCCATGAAACATGTAGATCAGTGGCCCATTGGCTCTTTTCTTGATTGACACTGGGCTGGCCCAATCACAACTTTAAACGAGTGAGCGAGCGTGCTGGAGTGTCAGTGTGTATCTGTCAAAATACAGTGAGATGGAGAAGAAACGCAAGGAATGTGCAGAGAAATAGCGTGAAAAAATAGAACCAGGCCCTTAAAGCAGACACTGTAAACTGTGTCAAAATATATGTTTTCTGCCCTTCATCAGCTCCTGTGGCAGATGAGGATAGTGAGGAGGATCAGGAGAGAGATGAGAGAGTGTAGATTCCGCAGCGGTAAGCAGAACTACTTTCAAAACACTTAGGCCATGTCATGAGTGTAGGAACCCATAACCCAGATTATTTCCACATCTGCATAGTTGACGATTGCCGCAATTCACTAGAAATTTTATGAGACGCGTTTATAAACCATGTTCTCCACCAAAATAAAAGCTTGATGCAGTTTGCGTCAAAATAAAAGATCATGTGCTTATCTCTTTCAAGTATAGAAATTGGTTCAACGCTAATTATGAAAGTTTCCTTTATTTTTTAGTGCATTTGTTTTACAAAATATGGCTATTACTGTCATTGGATTAATATTAAAACTATTATTATGTAGTAGGTGTAATGTAAATAGACACTGTAACTAAAAGAGGTTTGAATTTTTCTTTGTTTAATTTGCACACTGAATATGGGTTGGAGCTTTTAATTTTGAACTCTCAAAGTGCACCAGATTGATGAATTTAACATTAAAATGCACAAAATTTTCTCACGGGGGGGGCAAGTCCCCGAACCCCCCTAGAAGGACCGAGGTCCCACCACCATAGTTTTAACAAAAATCCTGTAAGAAACACTTGTATTGCTATGCCAATGCAGCTTATAGCTTGTTTCAGGATTCATCACTGTGGAGTATAGTTCAACTGTATTAATAAATGTAAAAATTTTACTTATTTCATCTGTAATGCGTTCCTATACTCACTCATTACATGCCATTAGTGGTTTTAATGAATAGGAGTTGGTATGCATAAGGGCGTCCAAAGATGGGTGGTGTTTATGATCATATAATGGGCCGGTCTGGGCCAAAATCCCCGGGCCGATTTTTTGTCCCAGTCCAGCCCTGATTGCAAGCATATCAGGCTGACATGCTAAGGGCCCTAGATGAAAGTGAGGAAGTCAGCGCTGATGCAATTCAAGAATTGTGTCCCGCTACAGATTTGTCTCTTACTGTACGTACACAATTCCGCCGACTTGAGCAGTTAATGTACAGCGGCAAGCAGCGGCAAAATGCCAGCAACCAATCTGAATATAGAAGTCCTTCGCGCTGGCTGATTCCGGAGAAACATACGATGTAAACTTTCGTTCCTACCAAAACATTAGCTCCGAGAAATTGGAGGAGAAGCTGATCATCGCTGTTGCTGGGTTTCCTATCATTTATGATATGACATTGTTTGCATATAGGGACCAGTTACAAAAGAACGAGGCATGGGATAAAATAGCTGGGATAGTTGGTGTCTCCGGTGAGTTGATGAAGTGCGTGCTGATGATTTATAATATTTTTAACTAGTACTGATAGATACTCAAATTTGTCTCTGTCTTGCCAGTAGGGCTGCACGATGTATCGTTTAAGCGGATTAATTGCACAGTTTAACCATCATAGAGTAAAAGTTTATCATTTGCATGTGAACGAACAGAGAGAAAGAGCCCTGGCCGCGCGCACACTCACCTTCACCGTCTTCAAACAACACGAGCGCTGTCTTGCTCTTTCTCCCTCACGCATAATAATCAAAATCAATTGACATGATGGTGTCGAAAAAAAACTCTCCAGTGATGAAATGTTTTCTGTGTTGACAAATATTGTGCGATATCCTAAACTGCCGAGATAATTACACAACGCATGCCGTAGGTTACACGTCCGATTCGCGATCTAATGCAAATAATAATAATAATAATAATAGCTAATTATTCTTTTTTTCCCGACCAAACAGTTATAAAAAATGCTTTCATTATAAAGCTTCTAGTGTCAATGTATTGCTTGTTTTTTCTGTTTACATTTCATGGTGTGACACTTCTCTTCTCCCATGATCGAACATAGAATGCTGCTATGTCAGAGAGGCCAAAGCGCCAACAAGCTTCCCCGTACTTTTTGACAAGCGTCCTTGACAGGGCGGCCAGAGCTTCTTTGCAGCGCCATTTAAAAAAATTCTTCCTTGCTGATGGTCCCATAGAGTTCAGCAAAAGCAAAGTGTCACCACTTGGGCTCCTCCACAATCAGGGGGGTCTGGGAGGCGGTCGCAGTCGAAACTTTCGAAAGATAGACAAGATCTGGGGACTGTCCACATCTCAAAGAAGGTTTCGACTAAGAAGAAGTCCTGACGCAGAGGGCAGAAACAGATTCCACTTCATTACACGTGCCCGTTTCTCTTCGGCACCCTCTAGGGCCGCAGTGCTGCCAGTTCAGTTGTTCCCTGCCGGTTCGCCGGTTCGCCGTTTCAGGGCGCAGAGGTGGCTGTTCGACCAATACCAGAGGCCAGTCTAGAGAGGCTGGTCCCCTTAGCAGATTTTCTGGAAGCATGGAAACAACTGCTAAATATATCTCATTGGGTCCTGCTCACAATAGAAAAGAGTTACAGAATTCAGTTTGGTTCTCGTCCGCACAGATTTCTAGGGGTCCTCCCTACGGTGGTGGACCCCGAGCAGGCTTTGGTTATGGAGCAAGAAGTACAGAATCTTCTGTGAAAGGAGGCTATAGAAAGGGTTCATCCTCCCAGCAGGGAGTCAGGGTTTTATAGCCGTTACTTCACTGTTCAAGGGCTGCGTCCTATTCTAGACCTGCGTCAACTAAACTGCAGGGTTCTGAAACTTAAGTTCAAAATGCTTACACTCAAACAGATCGTGTCACAGATTCAGTTCGAGGAATAGTTTGTCACGATAGATTTGAAGGATGCGTACATCCATGTAACCATCCATCCTCATCACAGGAAGTTCCTTAAGTTCGCTTTCGGGGGCGAAGCCTACCAATTTCGGGTTCTTCACTTCGGCCTAGGTTTATCACCCTGCACTTTCACAAAATGCGTGGATGCAGCTCTGGCTCCACTGAGACTCCAGGGCATTCGCATGTTGAATTATATCGACGACTGGTTGATTTTAGCTCAATCCGAGCAGATGGCTGTTCGGCATCGAGATATCGTTCTGTCTCACATGAGAAAGTTGGGACTGAGGCTCAACACCAAGCAGAGTGTGCTCCTTCCAGCTCAAACAACCACTTTTCTAGGCGTGGTTTGGGATTCAACGACAATGCAGGCACAACTTTCCCCTGCTCGTATAGCATTGATGCTCTCAGCCATTAATGGGGTGAAACTAGGCCAGTCACTCACTGTGAAACAGTTTCAGAGACTGTTGGGTCTAATGACAGCTGCGTCCAACGTAATAACTTTTGGCCTCCTGTACATGAGACCCCTGCAGTGGTGGTTCAGAACCAAGGGGTTTGCTCCGAGGGGAAATCCGTTTTCGCATGATCAAGGTCACACGGCAATGCCTACTTGCCTTAGTCATGAGGAAGAAAAACATTGTTTCCTTGCCCAAGGCCCAGTGTTGGGGGCTTCTTGTTGCAGTGTAACGCTAACGACAGATGCTTCCCTCACAGTTTGGGGGTGATCATGAGTGGTCGCTTGGTGCAAGGACGGTGGCAGGACCTTCTACTTTCTTGGCACATAAATCGGCTAAAAATTATGGCGGTGTTTCAAGCTCTCAAACACTTCCTCCCAGACCTGAGGAGCCATCATGTGCTTGTTCGCATGGACAACACATCGGTGGTCTCTTACATCAACCATCAGGGGGGTCTGAGGTCAAGTCACTTATGCAAACTGGCTCACCAGATCCTCCTGTGGGCCTAAAGGAAATTAATGTCTCACAGGGCAATATATATGTAAAGTTGAGGCTGAGGCCCGGGGAATGGAGACTTCACCCCGAGGCGGTGAAGCTCTTATGGGAGAAATTTGGTCAAGCACAAGTAGACCCAGTTGCATCTTCAGAGACAACTCACTGTCCCATGTGGTTCTCCCTCACACATCCAGCTCCCCTGGGCAAATGGTTCAGGTGTGGGCCAGGCTACACTTGTTTGCTTTTCCTCTGATATCTCCCGGGAGTTCTGGAGAGGGTTCGCCTGTACAGAGCCCGTCTACTATTAGTAGCCCTGTACTGGCCGGCCCGAGTTTGGTTCTCAGACCTGGTGTCCCTTCTAGATGGCTCTCCGATGGAGATTCCGATCAGGAGGGACCTATTGTCCCAAGCAGGGGGCACGATTTATCACCCTCGCCCGTAGTTGTGGAAACTGTGGGCCTGGCCCCTGAGGGGGCCCAGCTCATAAAATCTGGTCTCTAGACTGAGGTTGTGGAGACCATACTCCAGTCCAGAGCTCCCTTCATGAGAAGACTGTTTATACTGAAGTGGAGACTATTCTCTTCTTGGTGTAGAGAATGTCAATTGGATCCAGTCAACTGCCCCGTTGGTTCAATACTTGATTATTTGGAAGAACGTTTCTCTGCTGGATTATCTCTTTCCATCTTAAAGGTGTATGTGGCGGCTATATCTGCTTACTGGGGTGTGCCATATCATACCATCCACGATAACACCGGTATACATTTTTACATGATAAAAAAAGTGTAATATCGCGATATCAATGACATAGCGACGTGATGACGTATGGCGCATTTATTTTACCTAGCGCGCACAACAACAACACCTGTCTGAGAGTAAGAGCAGCATGTCAGCCTCCGATCATGATTTAGTACCTAAAAAGGAGCTACTTCAATAGTATTTTAAAGGGGTGATTAGTGTGTAATGTTGCTGTTTGAGCATAAACAATATCTGCAAAATTACAACGCTCAAAGTTCAAAGCAAAGGAAGATATTTGCTTTTAAAGAAATAATTTTTTAAGGACTACAACAAATGGCTGGGACTACACAACATTCCTCCTGGGTTAGTGACATCACCAACCCTAAAATTTACATAAACCCCGCTAGGACTGGACCCGAATATTCGAATGTTCGAATATTCGTTCAGTGGGTTGGTATTCGATTTGAAAATTTGACATTCGAATATTCTTTTTTTTTTTTTTTTTTTTTTTTCACACCTGGGATCCCCCTCGAAACGGTTCTCATTCGCGTTTGAATAAGGCCTGCGACACACTGGCTGCATGGCGTGAGCGTCTCAGCTGCGTGGCGTGTCCATTTTTATTTCGGCTCCCATGTTAACAGGTTGGAGTTTGCACACTGCCTGCATGAGACATTGCGGGCGCAGCGCGGCTCGAGCCAAGCGGAACACACGTGCATGCTAGGAATAGAACCGACGCCGGGAGTGTTCTCTGGCTAGAGCACAGAACAGCGGAGTTTGTATGGACCAAAGTGCATGCCTGAGCTTGTTTTTTGGGTTAAGCTGCCTTGCTTTGACATTGTGGAAAATAGAATAATAGAAACTAAATGTATTAGCCTTTTTACCTGTTATTATCAATCTAAATTAATCTCATTTTTAATTTAACTTAATTTCGTTTTTCTTTATTTAAATTTCGTTTTTTCTTTATTTAAATTTCGTTTTTTCTTTATTTAAATTTTGTTTTTCTTTATTTAAATCTACCCTTTACTGTGTCAGTAATTTGTTAGTCAGAAAAATATTAGACTACCTTAAAAGTATTGCTTAATTTAACAGACTTGTGTGTGTGCGTTTTATATCACTAGTGCAGTCCGTTCACGGAGCATAAGCCCTGCCCGTGTGAGGTGCGCCGCTTCCCGCTCGCGCTGTTCTGTAGTTTATTAAAAGTTTATTCATTCTGAACATGTTGCGTCTCGCGTGTCTATCTATATCGCACCAAATGCAACACTGCACTCCCTTGTGAAGTCGATTGGATGAACGGTTCTCGAAATAATCAAAATGCAAATGGATATATAGACACATAGAGATTCCTGCCTTTATTAGAGAGAAGAATATGTTCAGCACCCTCTCTTCGAAACTTCGAATATTCGATGTTCATTACTACCGAAGCTTTGAAGCTCAAAAAATGGTATTCGGACCAGCCCTAAACCCCTCACCCGGGAACTTTACATATTGTAAAGTTCTCAGGGTCCCGGGGGTAAAGTCCATGTTGAGAAGAGGAAGAGTTGTTATAGTCGAGCACATTTGTGAGTCTGCTCAAGCTGTCGCATCCGTCTTTTCACATGCAATACAGTACGTAACACAAATGCAATATAATGTCACTCTGTATGCAGTGCCGTCGCAGGTGGGGTGCGAGGCAGGGCTGGACTGGGACAGAAAATCGGCCCTGGCATTTTGGCCCAGACTGGCCCACTACATATGATCATAAACACCACCCATCTTTGCACGCCTTTGAATATGTTTTTGTTTAACTCCTATTCATTAAAACCGCTAATGCCATGTAATGAGTGAGTATAAACGAGTGAGAGTTAACAGATGAAATAAGTACAAAATTGTAATTTATTAATACAGTCGAACTATACTCCACAGTGATGAATCCAAAAAACAAGCTATAAGCTGCATTGACAGTGTTTCTCAAAGGAATTTTGGTAAAACTGTGGTGGGTGGACCTCTAGGGGGGTTTGGGGGCATGGTCCCCCTAAGAATTTTTTTTGCATTTTAATGTTAAATTCATCAATCTGGTGCAGTTTGAGGGTTCAAAATTAAAAGCTCCAACCCATATTCAGTGTGCAAGTATAACAAAGAAAACAAATCAAACCTCTTTTAATAACAGTGTCTGTCTATATTACACTACTACATAATAATAGTTATAATATTAATCTCATGATAGTAGCCAATATATTGTAAAAAATAATGCACCGAAAAATAAAGAAAACTTTCATAATTAGTTTTGTACTAATTTCTAAACTTGAAAGAGATAAGCACATGATCTTTTATTTTGACGGAAACTGCATCGAGCTTTTATTTTGGCGGAAAACATGGATACAAACGTGTCTCATTAAACTTCTAGTAAATTGCTGTAATCGTCAACTATGCAGATGTGGAAATAATCTGTAACCGGGTTATGGGTTCCTACACTCATAGCCAAAGTGTTTTGAAAGTAGTTCTGCTTACCGCGGACTCTACGTTACACTTTCTCATCTCTCTCTCCTGATCCTCCTCACTATCCTCATCATCAGCCACTGGAGCTGATGAAGGTCCTGCTGCTGCAGAAAACATATATATCTTGACACATTTTACAGCGTCTGCTTGAAGGGCCTGTATCTATTTTTCACGCTATTTCTCTGCACATTCCTTGCGTTTCCTCGCCATCTCTCAGACTATTTTGACAGATACACACTTGACACTGCACGCTCACTCAAAGCCCAGAGGGGGAGGTGTTTAAAGATGTGATTGGGCCAGCCCAGTGTCAATCAAGATAACAACCAATGGGCCGCTGATCTACGCGTTTCATGGGCCGGTCTGTCAGTGGAAAAAAAAAACTATCGCTTACTTTTTTTTTTGACCAATGCATTACACCGGCACTAACCCAGCGCTGTCAATTAAACAAAACAAAATGAATGGGCCGCCGATGTACGAGTTTTATGGGCCGTCAGAAAAAAAAAAAAAAAAAAAGTATGAGATGTATCGGCCCAAAAGCACGTCGGCCCACCGGGCATTTGCCCGGTATGCCAGATTACCAGTCCAGCCCTGGTGCGAGGCCCTGTGCGAACTTGAAATGCAAGGCCCTGCTCTTTGATGTGGATGCTCAATTGCGCATGAATAACAGTCACACGGATGTAGTTGTTCTAGTTCTAGTAGTAGCACGCATAATCTCGCTGCAATACGTTTTTATCAAGTAGAATAATACAGCATAATCATGCACATAGTCTCAGCTATGACTCTTTGCTATTTATTTCAGAGGGAAATAAATCAACTGTGCAACGAGTGGCTTTACATCAAGTCAGCTCAAGAATTTTCGTGTGAATACATACATAGATCCGTCTAATTAAACATTGTGTCTCTTAATAGTCCAGTGAAAGTGAAAAGTGAAAATAAAGTGGCATTTTGGGGTTAATATGGAAACGACAGTTACCATGGTGAATACACAATACTAACAGAACAGTTAATGAAACATGGAAACTGCTCCTAAGCGAATAGAATGAAAATACACGACAGCTAATACACGACGTACCATTAACGTGATTTATTGGTATTTTACTTTTATTTCGTGACTTACTAATTTACAACGTAACGAAGTTGCATGCTCATAGTTTCCTTTGCACTTTATATACAGTGAAGCGATACACAGCGTGCGCCGCCGCATTTGCACGTGCAAATGAAGAGTGTGCGCTACAAGCACAGTAGCCTATAACATTTGACAGGAAAGGAATGTCTGTTTTTCTGAGGTGAAAGACTTCTTATTTCAGCGTACACTTATGTCACTGCCTGGTAGTTCCAATTGTGCTGGGTTTTCTTAAGTAGTTGTGATTTGCCTCTCATAACTTAACATGCTCTAAACACACACGCAGAGTGGATTTTCTTTTGTAATCGTGGCATCCGTAATCGTAATCGCGATTAGAAATTCGATTAATTGTGCAACCCTATTAAAACAGTTCACACACGAGCGATTTTATAGATTATCATGACGGAATATGCTAATCAAAGACTTGAAGATAGTTAACTCCACATCAGCAACATAAATTTATCAACTACTAAAAAGTATTTGAAACAGATTTATTGTTGTAGATTAATAGTGTGGGCCCTGTGTGGGCTTAGTGAGGGCTTCCGGGGGGCTAAGTGAGGGCTGCCCATGCAGGGCCAGCGCTAAGGGGCCAACGTTTTGCCAATGAGCAAATTCTCATGGGCCCTGCGCTGGCAGCCCGCTGGGGGCCCTTAGGCTAGCCCTAAGTGGGCCCGTAAAGGGCCAGTGCAGGCTTGTTTGCAGCGTAACCATTCAGAAACGTCCTGTTGCTTCTACATGTTGTCACTTCTTCTTGAGTCTCTACATCTTTGTCCGACTCATTTAAACATAAAAGGCAGAACCGTTTCTGACATTTTAGTGCTTGTCTGCCTGAGGTAATCGGAGCTGCTAACACCCACACACAGGAGCTGTTGAAGCTCCGCCCTCTGTGCTTGCAGTTCACTTGCATTTAAAGGGACACACACGACACAACGTGTTTTTACTGACCCTCAAAAAGGGACAACTTTAAAGGGTAACTAAACCCTAAACCAACTTTTTTTAGTTAATTATCTGTAAGACTGGGGCTTTATTAGTGCTATTTATTGATTCAAGTAACTTTTTTGACATTTGGGTATAAAGTGTTTTAATTCTACAATATATGGTGTAAAAACGCTGCCCTCCTCAGGTTGAACGGTGGCTACTGCAGTTGAATTTTCCTATTGGATGTTGCGGTACTGCGTTACGTAAGCAGGTACGAGCTCACCATGCCCTTGGCAGTATAAAAACATTGTTTCGTCAAAACCACTGTAGCGAGTCAGGAATTGGAATTGTGAGTATCGAAAACGATCAGGATAGCGTATTTTAGAATCTATTTAGCATAGCATTTAGATGATTTCTTGTAGCCTAGGTAGTTAATTAGCATATTTGTTAGTGTAGTATTGTTAGAAGCATAGTTAGTTAGTAGCATAGTATTGCATCAGTTAGGATAGCTTCAAGTTAGTGTAGATTTATCTGTATTTAGTACAGTGGTCAGGAGGGTATGTAGGTGTAGTATTGCTGGTTGCAACAGCACTTCTTAACTGCATAGCTTTCCAGCAGACTTGGAAATTAGGCGCCAGTGGTTGCATGCACTTGGCCTGGAAGACCGTGAGTTCCCGCCCAGAGCTCAAGTGTGCAACCTGCATTTTACACGGGATTGCTTCTCCAACGCAATAGAGGTGTAAATAGGCTTCTCCACACAGCTCGCGCTGAAAAGCGACACAGTGCCAAATGCTGCTCCTCCTGCATGGACTCCACTAATGCAGCGGCGTCTTGATGTGAGTGATCATATATTTTTAATCACAATTTATGGTTAGGCTAAAGTTAATCCTCTGGGGTCGACAAATGGCCGGCGCATTTTGCTGGATTTTTGCGCTATTGACATCAACTCGATAAAACTCAACAGATGCAGAATAATAATAACGTAATAGTAAATTCAATCCTGGAGAAAATTACCTCAGAAGTTTGTGAGTTAATTAACTAATAGTATTTATAAACATTTTAAAATCTCTAAAATGACTGAATATAAGACCGTAATTGTAAACCATAACACAATTTTTTTTTTTTTTTTGCCTAATATGACCAGAGAAATTGGGTGCCAGACTGGGCAGCTCCAGATCTGCAGGTGTGTAGGCTAACATGAAGCCCATGAGGAGAAGCAAAGGTGATTTTGAATACTATGGAGCTTTTGAATGTTTTATCATATAGTCAATATTATATAATTTTGTTTTGTACTTAAATGATAACAAATCTATTATTAATTTGTGCAGCCACCCAGGCCAGAATGCCTAACAGGAGTGTGTCGTGTGACACAGGCACACTGATGGAGCCTTTCACACAGTGTCCCGGCGCAACCTCTACACCAATAAAGAGGAAAAGATGTGAGGTGTCCACTGATGACTCCAGCTACCATCAAGATGGAAGTGAGAGCACCATGAACTGTACAAGGTAATGCGTTTAGTACCGTTAGGTTTTTCAGTTAGGCTATATTTGACTGTTCTAATTTAGCTATTACTTGTTTTTAAATACTTTTGATTGTCGTTAAGTTATTTCTGATACATACACATTACATAACCAAATTATGATTATTTATGCTTTTATTTAAATTTGTTTAAACTTTTTTTTTCTTTTACATACAGTTTCCATTGAAGTATTACCCCACAAAGTGACTAAGTACACACAAACAACCATTGGGACACTTCTCCGTGTCGAACTGCACTGTGCTTACTGTGAGTACTCCAGTGATTGGTCGAGCCAGCCAATGGTAAACAATATAGCAGCGGGAAACCTACAGCTCTGTGCAGCTGTTCTGTTCACTGACTCATCGTTTTGCCAGATATCGAAGGTGAGAGATAATAACATAGCGCTGTCATATTTGCACATCACCCCTCAGGTCATTATATGAAGATGTATTTACTATTTATTTTTTTTCTTTAGTTCTTAGATGCCTTCAAAATCCAGGGGATCTCTGAGCCGTGCTTCCACAACATCAGATCAAGCTCCTTGCATAAATAACACAATTGTAGGACATTCAGCAAAATATGGCAGCTACACCATGATGGACCATATAGGGTCATAGACATCCAACTAGTCCAGGTAAACAACTACACAATGAAAACATTTTGTTATGTGAATTACTATATACTCTGCATTGATCTAAAGTATTTGTTTGTGTTTGCAGAGCGATGAAATTAGAAACAGCCAACAGATGGAGAAGGAGGGATTTGAAAGAAGCCTGTCTCTTCTTGAGGAAAGAGGCGTTGTGGTCCAGTCTTTGGTGACTGACCGTCACACAGGGGCACAGAAGATTATGAGGGAGCAAAAGAAGGACATTAGACACTTCTTCGACCCTTGGCATACGGGAAAAGGTTAGAATTTTGAATAGAACGAAAACAGTACCAGTATTTCGAACAGAATTTTTTTCAGTTAAAGTGGAAGACAATTATCCGGGAGGACTTTTTAAGATGCCCCAAAAAGGTTTATTTATCACATAAACTTATTTTTTTATCATATAGCCTATACTGAATGTTAGTCCACCACCTTGGTCTATACAGTGCTGCGGGAAACACTGATTACAGTAATTGTTTTTATTATACTTTATGTGTTCAGGGCTTGGTAAAAAAAATGGATGCCCTTAGTAAGGGTAAGGGACTGCAGGACGTGGGGCTGTGGAGAAAGAGTGCGGTCAATCACCTTTATTGGTCTGCAACCACAGACAGTTTAATAAGAAGATACTTTATAAAGACAGTACACTTAGCGTATACAGGCAGACACAATCTTTTGGAGACCAGTCGAACCACGAACGCGGTGCTAAGTGAGCTTAACTGTGACTTGGAATCTCATATGGTCCGTTGTTTCCGGAAGAAAGCACTGAGCGCATGACATTTCACAAACGTAATTCCTATCGACCAGCTCACTTAGCACGGCGTTCGTGGTTCGACTGGTCAAGGCTGTTTTCCAAAGATTGTGCCTGCCTGTATACGCGAAGTGTACTGTCTTTATAAAGTATCTTCTTATTAAACTGTCTGTACACTTACAAAGTTCTCAATGCTTCGGTTTGCATGTAGGGATCCTCATTATGCTACTGTGTTAGTGTGGGGCTATTTTGAGCCTTGTTAGTGGTATTAACTAGCAATTTCTTTTTACTTACTCTCTGCCCTATATACTAGTGTTATAAGCTAATCAGTGGCTAAAACTGGGTACATTTGATTAGCATGAAAACACATCCCAGAGAACGGTCGACTCGGTACCCATGTGTTATTAACCCCTAGGTTCATTTTGCACTGAAATTGCCCTATAACACTCTGGTCTTGACATATTTCATAGCTATACCTTGGGTATCTCCCTACAACAGACATTCTCTACCAGGGACAGTGAGCTGCAGTGCCCACAGGTGCGCCTGTTGAGAATGCATGGGTTTTAAATTTTTGATAGTTCGTTAGTATTTGCTATGAGCATTTGTAACGACTGAGACAAGTCAAACACAAGTATTTGTATAGTTTAACAAATGATATTTAAAACTCACTCTGGGATCTGTGACCCCATCACCCCAAACAGGGCAAGAAGGTCTTCGTTACCATGACCACGATCAGATAAGTTGGTTTTATGACTCTTAGCAATGTGAACAGGGCCTCTGCCACAAGACCTACAGATATTAGAACAGACTCTCCTGCATTCATTAATCGATGAACTGATTAACATGAAATTAACATGCATCCCAGAACATTTTGTGAATGATTTACTGTCTTGTGTTGTGTCTTTTAATACTATTATCTTTTGATACTATTATCTCTTTGATACTATGTATTTTATTATAGAACCAACGGTCAATGTAACCTCACCCATACCATGTTTGGTCTCTATAAATTGGTACTTTGAAGATCGAAATGACTGTGTACATGATATGCTGATAGCTGCACAACATATTAGTATTACAAGAATCTTTCTTAGTTTCGTCATCAGAAACCAATCCAGCTGCACATGCAAATGAGTATGCTTAGAACAAAGATTCATAAATCAACCACAGAGGAATATTCCCGCTTGGAAATTCCACCCTTCTCATTGGTCAAGCAAACCCGGAGAGGTGGGGCCTTTCTCAGGCTTTATTAGAGACAAATCCACAGTGACCCTCTCTCTTCTTCTGGCCTCAACTGCTGCTTCTACAGGTTGATTGTCAACAAAAGAGTTTGTTGGACGAACTGATTAATTGATTGAAATGTTAATTTAGCTACAGCAAGTTAATTCAAATAACTGACCCAAATTTGAATAATTAATCATAAAAAGTTATGAGTTATTATTAATATTTCCCCTTTGAGCTAACTTGTTACACATTAGCCTAATTTAGCCATAATGCTAATGTTTTACCACTCAGACAATGGCCATTCTCACTTGCGCGGCTGCTTTGCTAACATCGTCGGATGCCGATCGCGATGTGGGAGTTAAGACCGCAGTTTGAACCAGCGGCTCGAATTGATACGGCTCTGGCCCTGTGTCCACAGACAATTCACCCTCCTCCACTTCAGGTGAAGGTGGGGGAGAAAAGTCCTCGACTTCAAATGACAGCTCTGTTGCAAAGCTGCTTGCGTCAATCCAGTCACTCTCCATTTTAGAGTCTGACAGCAGCTGTCAATTAACCTGTCACTGCGGGTCTCAGGTGCACCCCCGTGCTGTACAAACTTATCTGTGGGGTATTTTGAGCTAAGACTTCACATACACACGTCTCACACTGGGACAACAGAGACTTATTTTACACTTATATTGTAAAAGGGGGCATTATACCACCCCTTTAAACCGCTGCATTCATACAGGATACTTTTACAACGTCTTTGTGCACTTTTTGAGGCCTCAAAGTCTTTGGTTTCATGGACTATTTTAAATCCTACCAGAATATTAAACATATCTTTATTTGTGTTTTAAGGACAAACGGAATCTTAAGGGTTTGGAAGGACATGAGCTTGAGTGATTGATGACAGAATATTTGGCTGAACTGATGCTTTAAGATATTTAAAATTAAACCCACCCTGAGAAAGAAAAAAGTCACAAAAAGCAATTGTCCAAACATATTGGCGAATGCATTGTTGTTGCACAAAATAATTCATCCATTTATCATTCAGTGTTCAAACTGGTGAAAAACTAAAGATGAAAATCTAGTTTGAATGAGTTCAGAAGTCACGAGGAGAGATAAACGGCAAACAGCTGTGTGAGTAAATGCACTGGTTCACACGTGCTTCACACACTCTGAAACTGAGAAGAATGGATTAACTCGAGCGCAAAGCAGGTCTTCTGCATTAACCTTTACACAGTGAGCTGGTGTGTGTGTGTGTGTGTGTGTGTGTGTGTGTGTGTGTGTGTGTGTGTGTGTGTGTGTGTGTGTGTGTGTGAGGCAGCAGTCATATTTCTGCCAGATAACTGTCCGTGGAGAGTTAGAGATCACTGGTTGTTCAGGCTGTGAGTAGTTGCATGGGACCACACACAGACTGACACACACAGACTGACACACACACACACACACACACACACACACACACACACACACACACACACACACACACACACACACACACACACACATGGTTAAATCCATCAAACTGGGATTACAGCAGTCAGAGTTACTGAGATATGGAACCACTACACACAGACAGACACACGCCCACACACACACACACACACACACACACACACACACACACACACACACACACACACAATTGATTGGGTTTCCATGTTTTACAGGGACTTTCCATTGAAATAGTGAGTTTTATACTGTACAAACTGTATTTGTATGTAATTCATCTTGACAGCATTAGGCTATTTCATTGTTTTTTATTTTGTTTTTTGTTAAGTGGTTATGCTTAGCTTTGGGGATATGCTTTCTGTATTTGTAAATGAACACTTAATAATAATACAATTAATGTCCAATAAAGATTGGTCTAAAGCACTCAATTAATGACATTTTCCAATATTCCATGACCTAATCTAAAGTGAGAACTATTTACAGTTAATACGATGTTAACTAAGCATTATTGAACTATTTATATATGAGCTAATTAACAATAACACTATTTGTAACTACAGTTTATAATCACAATCATATCTGCTCTCTGAAGGTCAACTATTTCCCTGTATTGTGATTTTAATATAATAAAACTATAATAATATTGGTTAAATCAGGTGGTGTTCTATCATGAGCATGACCCACCCTGATTGAAGTTCATTATACCCTGAATACTGGATTCTGATTGGCTGGAAGGTGTGCAATAAAACCGTCAGTTTAATTAATCAGCGTTCTGTAGTAATGTGCTGTTTTCACTGAAGCACACAGACGCACCTCAATCACGTGCAAGTCTATCGTCTGAAATGTAGATGTATATTCTCGTATGCATCTGATGCATTGATTGCATTATTGTCAGGGGTGCACATAACCTTTGGTCTGGTTCTGCAGGAGGAGATCTGCTTGGACTCACGCTTCACACACTTATCCTACTTTCCTTCTGACTGCTCCCCTCACTGTCTTCTTTTCTCTCCTACATGGTAGATGATGATGATTTTTATTTTAATCATCTCTAATGACACAGACAACAGCAGGAATATTAGGCTGCTGTCACTTTAAGACCGAATGCACGGACCGAATATACTGACACACATCCGGATTCTTTCTCAACTGTTCATTTATGACATAACCGACGAGTCTTGTCGAGATGGGTTTTTTGACATTATTTTGTGTGTGTGTGTGTGTGTCCACAAGTAAACGAGAAAGAGGAATCAATTCAGTGTTCTAGTGCTGCTTAAAACGCGTCAATTAAAGCTGTAACCTCACTTTACACCAAGAGCAAGACGTGCAGGGTTAAATAGTCACTGATTGTAGAATAAAAGTCTCAGAAACCAAAACATATTATTATAATATTAAACACACAACTTAATTTCAAAGAAAGTCTCTTTTAATAATGCAGATAACAAACATGTGACTTCAACTTCAAAAAACAGTAAATGTGGTAAAATACAAACCATGGATCATGTGATCGCCAAAGCATGAGAAAACATGCAGTTTCTGACGGATGAACTGCAATTACTCTTCTTCTATACAATTATTTCAGCTGTAAAAGATCATTGTAAACACTTAATAAACCATGTTGATCCCACTTACTCTGTATCCTACTCAATATTTCATAAAATGTCCTCGTAAATAAAAAGAGGAAAGATAATACAAAAACTCCCTTAATTAGTGGTCTGCCTGTCCCAGCCGTTCACCTCCAGCTCATCTCGCTTGAATGAGTGCTGGCCAACCATTAACGTTTGTGCTTACATAATGTACAGTATACGTGTGTGTATTGTGTATAATTATTTTGTATATAAATACACACATATGCGTGTATTTAAGAAATACTTGCATGTATATACATTTATATATAAATATACATATTTTATATATAAATAACACATTTTTCTTAAATATATACATGCATGTGTGTGTGTATTGTATACAAAATAATTATACACAGTACACACACACATATATTATGTAAACACAAACTTTTATTTTGTATGTGATTAATCGTTGGCCAGCACTAATTTTAAGGCTTAGGTAATAATCAATGGAACGTCATTAAAAATCATTTTGTTTTTATTCTGAAGCCAATCGGGCATTTATATACAGTAAGTGATTTCTGTGTGTAAGGATGCGTCTTTCAGTCAAACGGGGGAGATGTTTGGGTCTAGCAGGGAATGATCAGGCTATTACGAGGAATGCATCACATTAAAGTACTGAAGTTGTAATAAACACCTTGTTGAACATTAATTCCCTCTCCAGCTGAATATGCTGACGCTCTGACGCCCACTAGTGCTGGATACGAGCCTGTGATGTGTGACAGATGAGAGATTCCCCCTCATAATCATTCATATAACTCGTTTGGGATCTGATGGATGAGATGCGATGCTGGTGTTGTGTCCAGATGTCTCGTCACAGAGGAACAACAGTAGGAAAATCATATTCTCTGATTGAGTGTGTGTGATGTGTCTAAATATTCAGTCAATATATTGTCGGTCTCACACCTGCAGTCATGAGGACAGTCCTGCGGTTTGACCAATCACAGTCCGTTTGGCACTTCACTGCATCTCAGCGCTGGCGCAGCTGGCGTGTTTGAGACTGTCACACACACGTGGAGAAGCTGGCGTCTGAGGAGGTGAACGGTGGATCATCATAACACTGTGGCTCCTCAGTGACGGGTCGCTCTGTCCCGTCGACGCCTCGCTGCTTCTCCTGTGTGTGCAGAGGATTCTCCTCAATCCTGATGAGTCTTTTCCTGACTGACTTTGTACTCGTACTGCAGGAAATACAGAGACACAAATCAATGCACTGCTTAGTTTCAAAAGCAGCAGACGGGCCTTTTCACAATTTTAAGAGCTTTCAACATTGAGTAATGCATCTAATCATTTGCATTTGATATATTCCTTTGTAAAAAAAATAAATAAAAAAATAAATAGTGAAGACTTATTAACCTTACCTTATATACTCAAAACACATTACAGTAACATGCATTATGTATTCAGATTACTTTTTTGATTTAATGAGTAAAGTAAAAATTACTTTCTAAATGTACATATTAATATTTGAGTCACTTTTAATAAAATAATTACTTTTGAGTTTAATTAATTTGAGTAAACATTTTGAAACTAGTGAGTTCAAATTCTCTCTCTCCTCCGTAACGCAGTCGCCGACACGCACTGTACAGTCAGTAATATAACCTGCAATGTTAGAAGAGCTTTTGTTTGACACACTTCACTCTAGAAGTCAGGAAATATTATGTGCTCAGAATATTAATATTCTGACCCCCGGTTTCACAGTCAGTCTCAGACTAAAATGCATGTTTGAGCTGTTTTAATTGAGATCGATATATTGTAAAATATGTCAGTTATTGTTTTGTCTCAAGATAGACATCGCTAATGGTCTCGTCAAATGAGAATGAGTACAATGAGCCTATTTCCAAAAAAAGTGGAGTATCCCTTTAAAGCTACTTAAATGTCATGAATGAACAACGGCCTAATTCTGGCTCAATCTAAGCCCTGTCTGTGAAACTGGTCTAACTAACTTTCCCCAACATAGTATTTTATCAAAAATACAGTAATATTGTGAAATATTATTATAAATGTAAAACAGCTGTTTTCTATGAGAATATATAGTAAAGTGTAATTTATTCCTGTGATCAAAGCTGAATGTTCAGCATCATTACTCCAGTCTTCAGTGTCACATGATCCTTCAGAAATCACTCTAATATGAGGATTTGATGCTCAAGAAACATTTATGATTATTATCAGTGTTGAAAACAGTCCTGCTGCTTCATATTTCTGTGGAAACCATTTTTTTTTGATGAATACAAAGCATTTACTTG
The DNA here is from genome assembly GCF_964197995.2 of Scardinius erythrophthalmus. Classification (NCBI taxonomy): domain Eukaryota; kingdom Metazoa; phylum Chordata; class Actinopteri; order Cypriniformes; family Leuciscidae; genus Scardinius; species Scardinius erythrophthalmus. The sequence continues at coordinate 44,000,553 of NC_138226.1, forward strand.
AAACATAAATCTTTTGTAATATTACGATGTGCCTTTACTGTCTCTTTTAATCAATGTAATGTGTCCAGTCTTTCTGACAGCAGTGTGAAATCTTGCTGATCACATACACACACACACACACACACACACACACACACACACACACTGTTCGGTTGACTGTGGTTTAGAGCAGATTACGAGAGTTTACCAGAGCGAGCTGTCGTCCGATATTCCCCACAGTTATCACTCCTGCGAAGAAGATACAGGGCAGCCAGGACCGGATGTAGAGGAAGTCAGGAGAGGTGTATCTAAACACACACACACAACATGCAGGTCTGTGTGTAAAGGCTGCACGCTTATTCAAAGTACAATCACAATACAGGATTATAAAGGCTGACACCTGATAATAATCTAGTCCTGAAGAATGATAAAACCATAGATGTGCGTGCTCATAATAAACAGAGCGTTGTGTCTGTCGGTGTGGACGTAGTTCACTTCAGAAATGTCCTGATAATTTACTCTCCCCCGCGGCATCCAAGATGCTCATGTCTAGCATTTGTGGTTAAAAGTATATAAATATATATTTTTTTTTAAATAAAATGTCCGCTGGTTGGTTTAGATAAGACTCTTATTCCTCGGCTGGATCGTGTCGAGACGTTGAAGCTGCACTGAAACTCACATCTGGACCTTCGACCCGTTGGACCCCATTGAAGACACTATATAGAGAACAATCCGGGAATGTTTTCCTCAAAAACATTCATTTCTTTTTGACTGAAGAAAGAAAGACATGAACATCTTGGATGAAGTGGTGGAGAGTAAATCATCAGGAAATGTTAATTCTGAAGTGAGCTAGTTCTGCCTTCAGTGATTTGTCTGTGTGAGGGTGGCACTCACTGAAAGACGCCGTTGTAGACCAGCAGCTGAGTGGCGAGAGTGGCGAGTGTAGCGATGACGACACCGAGGCCGAAGCCGCTGCGAGAGCGGTCGAACGTCCACCACAGGCCCACGGACAGCGCGGCCAGAGTCAGCGACAGCTGCACGTTATTCACGAAGTCCACCTTCTGTCGGACACAGAGTTAAAGAGAACAGCTCGCACAAAAGCGCTGTCATCAGATCAGATCAGGTACAGTTCAGCATTTACAGCTCCATCGACCTCAACTGGCTTTTTGAATGGGATTTTGGTTAAATATGAACCATATCAAGATATTTTCACACTTTATTCTAAGACATAAACGACACAATAGTAAAAGCTTTCACTTCAGGCGTTTGCTAACAACTGTCTAAAAATGTAAACTCATCTACTCACTACTCCACTTTCACATCATTTCAACATAATCTGTTCTGATTGGTCAGATGAACCAGACAGCTGTGATTGGTCTACTCTGCTCTGATTGGTCAGATGAACCAGTCTGTTGTGATTGGTCTGCTCTGATTGGTCTGATAATCCGTTTCACTTGGATGTACGTCACAATATGGAAGAAACGATCTGTCGCTACTTGCGTAACATTTTGCCTAAGACAGACTGGATAACAGCTGGACAGAAGGTCTGTTACAGGAGGTCAGGCTTGAGAAGAGTGAGGTGTTGTGAGAGAAGGATACAGCACTGGCATGATTGATGCCCACGAACACGGCCACACAGCGCATGACATTCGACCACTCCCTCTTGAGGTTATGGGGCTCCCCGAGACGCCGGTCCATACAGGGGTACAGCAAACCTATCAGCGCTGAACACACAAGAGGGACAGACAAAGTGACATCAGAGATCTCACATGCACACGCACTGCAAACCTGTGTGATGGATTTTTCAATTAATCATAACTAACATTTGTTTTACTTGCAGGAACAAAATTCATATTCTTTTGAATTTGAAATGTATGTTTCCCCTTTCAGAAAACGTGTGACTCTGGTTGAGAGTGTAAAAATAATAAATATGGGAAATAAAACTAGACAGATGTCTAAACTTGAAACCTTGTGGTTACCTATTAACAAGAGGGCTTCTCTATGAAGAACCAATCAAATTGTAGGGAAATGATGTAATGTTTCATGTAATTTTCGCCTATTCTCCTATTCTATAAAAACGGTTGTATTTGTGTTTGCTGGTGGGATTCTCAATGTAATTTGTCTGAGATCCTCCGGCCTTGCTTCTTCTTGGGGAGATTCTCTGAGATGCCTCGGCTGTGATTAAAGCATTTAAAGGACATGTGCTGAAGTCTGTTTGTCGATTATTGCTGCTCAGCAAGGAAGCTAGTTAGGGGAACAAGTTACGGTAAGGAACTCGGCCAGTTGTCGACTGTAGACGCAAGAGCTAGAGTATAAAGATTATCGGGTGTCAATTATAGACGCCCCAGATATATTTATTAGGTGTCGACTGGAGACGCCCCAGGTACATTTATTTATGAAGTGTCGACTGTAGACGCAGGTAATTTGGTTCCAGGTACGTAGTTCAGTTTAGGGAAAAATCTACCACACCTGACAGCAGTGTTTATGTGTGTGAGTAGTGTTGCACGATATCGCGATACCCTGCTATTAAAAACGATATGATATTAACTTTTATTAGTACCGGTACTTTAAGAGTGACAGTAAATAATAAGAACAGTATTTCTTAATTTGCGTAGCTGTGTGACAGCAGGAGTCAGGATGTGTACATTCACTACTAAACAACGGAAGCAGAACAGTAAAATATATACGCGCAGCACTTGACAAAGAAACGTGCATGCATGAGAAAATAAAGCGCGGGACGTGCTCATGCTACCGGGAGACCTGAAGCGCGCGCACACGCCGTTCAGACAGCATCTATTTTTTACAGTTTATGCGGACAGCATACGATCACGACTTCAGTTCTCTTTCGCGGACTTATTAGGTTTGAATGCAGGGCTCCAGACTGCGACCAAATGGTCGCATTTTGCGACCAAAATTTGAGAGTGTGCGACTAAATTTTACATCCAGTCGCACATGTGCGACCAGTAAATTTCATCTCGTTCATAGTGGGCGACAACCGACGTCGCGTCTGCGATGCTTTGTTTACGACATCACGACAAGAAGACTAGCATGTTTAATTTTTTAACGGTCCTCCATGAAGGGTTCCGAGTGAATGAGTGTGTGTGTGCGCGCGAGTGAATGAGTGTGTGTGTGTGTGTGTGTGTGTGCCCGCGCGCGAGTGAGTGAGTGAGTGAGTGAGCGAGCGAGCGAGAGAGAGAGAGTGAGAGAGTGTGTGCGCGAGTGAGTGAGTGTGTGCGTGCGTGCGTGCATTAGTCTATGTGCGTGTATGTGAGTCAGTGCGTGTGTACATGTGCGAGTGAATATGTGTGTGAGACGGCTCGAGATGACTGGTTGTAAAGCAATGTGTAGTCTGACAATGTTTCTTGTCCAGGACATGACAAGATTTTTAGGAGTCGAAATCGTGTAATCTGATACATTGACTATAGTAACAGACAAAAAAATAGCGTATTCTGAACCAGGCATAACTATAACTATGGTATACTGTGGTTATGAAAGTAGCCTACACATCTTTTTACAGCACTTCAAAACTATATCCTATTAAAATGTTTTGTTTTTTTAATGTGTCGACCAAAACATTTTTGTTCATCCTTTAAAGATTGTCTCTATTTATAAAACTGAAAGTTTCAAGAAGTAGGAAAACTCACACTTATTTTTTTTAAAAAGAAGACTAAATTACCATTGTAAACAGCTGCTGAGGGTGCTTATTGGCTATTTTCACTCCCTAATATCTATTTTGTCACTCATTTTGCTTTTGAAATAATATTAAGACATTATGAAGGATAATAATTAAATTTAACTTTATCTATACACCTCAAATTTATCTCAGTGCTTTGTCATCCCACAGTGCTACCAAATACTTTCTGTAGAACTTAGAGCCGCGGCCCTCAGATGTTAGTCTGGAGCCCTGTGATCTTAAAATAAAACTGCACCATAATTTCTGTACGCTTAATCTATTTATTATCAAAGCATTTGTCTGTAATAGTTATTTAGGGGGAAAATGTGAAGGTGTGCCCCTAAATTTTCTGCTTGCGCTCCTAAAATTTTAAGTCAGGGGCTACAGCGCTCCTAATAAAAAAAGTTAGTCTGGAGCCCTGGAATGGTCAAAATGATATGTAAAAATGAGTGTCCTGGCGAGTATTCACGTAAACACAGTCGGGTATGTCTTTAGTGAACGTAAACCGTTTGTAAAAATAAATCGTATATGTTCCACTGTATTGGATACGTGCAGGTCTTAAAGGGCCGGACCGGCAACGTAATATTCTGTGTGATTAATGTTAATCCAACAACAAAAGAAAATAGACAGTCACCCAATGCTTGACTGAATAAATTGAATCTATTTATTAAGAATCAGTCTATAGTTAATTTATATAGTTAATTTATTATTTATATAACTTATTGTTTCAGCTACAGAAGGTCTATAGCTTTCAAAAAAGAAATGAAGCACTGTTTATTATATTTGTCTCTTATAGTATTTGTCATATTGTTTGTAATTTGCTTTTTTGCTTATTTTTAATTACAAAGATACAATTAAATTAAATATCTATATTATAATTATAAAATTACATTTAAAAAATATTTAATGACTCGTATCATGAAATAAGATTTTGGTCATCCCAACCTGTTCAGAGTTGTGAAAGGTTTACAAATGTTAGATTGATTGATAATAATGTGAATGTTGCAAACATCTTGGTAAGGACGTTCACACTGACATGTAATTATTATTATTATTATTATTTTTAATAAAGGGGAGGGAATGGTCATAAAGCAGGGCAGGATCAAACTGGTCATGTGAGTTTTTAGCTTTTTAAAATTAATTTATAAAACAATGATTAAGTTCTGTCATATTTTTCAATTACTTTTACTGTTTTAGTTTTTTTGCCGTGGTATCGATTCAGTATCGGTATCGAAGTATTTTGGTCTGGTTTCGTATCGAAGTCAAAATTTTGGTATCGAGACAACACTACGTGTGAGAATCCTGATCAGGGTTGTGCAGACATGGTGATGAATAAAACATAATAACAGTGTGTGTGAGAGCGTGTGTGAGTGTGCGTGTGTACCTGCAGCCGTCCCACAGCAGGGAGGGACCCACCAGGCGGAGGAGAAGATGCTGCTGATGACGGTGTGTGTGTGTGTGTGTGTGTGTGTGTGTGTGAGTACCTGCAGCCGTCCCACAGCAGGGAGGGACCCACCAGGCGGAGGAGAAGATGCTGCTGATGACGGTGTGTGTGTGTGTGTGTGTGTGTGTGTGTGTGTGTGAGTACCTGCAGCCGTCCCACAGCAGGGAGGGACCCACCAGGCGGAGGAGAAGATGCTGCTGATGACGTCAGGAGGGAAGAGCGTGACGTTGCGCTGCACCTGCAGGAGGTTCAGGACGAGCGCGAGAAACACTCCCACCGTGAAGAGCAGCGCGGCGCGCATCAGCAGGTTCAGCGCGCGGCTGGTGACGGTGCTGATGTACGGCCCGCGGGGCGCCACACCGCTCACAGTCTCCGCCATGACCACCGGGACTGAAGGACGAGCGCTACATCTGAGACATCACATGCCTGTCAGAGAGAAAGAGGTCGTAACGCTGCTCCCACAACCCCAGAGGACAAGAGCACGCTGTCCACACAGATCAGCACAACGGTTTAACACTGATCATCATCAAATCATATCACTTTCCCTATTTAAACTGATTCCCCCCTTGTGATTATATGATTGACATGAAGAATGAAAGCTGTATCATATACTTGGATATTGATATGAGCAATATCACGCACATAGCCATGCGAAATGGCTCTATATCTGTATCAGATGGGCTCTACCATCATTATGTGTGAAAAGATAGTTTTCTGGATTAAATTAAACACTAATTTCACATGTATTGTCTTTCAATAATTCAAGCACTTTTTATAAATATGGCTGTTTCCAGGACTTCAATTTCAAAAAGTACTTCAAGCAACTAATACAAACCCTGTTTTTAACTGTAATTTTACATGCAGCCAGAACAGACTTAATTTGAGCCATTAAAACATCTCAATTATTCCAGACTTTTGAGTCAGGGTAATTTCATAATAACAATCAATTAACGTTATATAGTCAAAGCTGAACGTCCTAGAAATTGAGTTACTGGGAATATAATACCATAATATAAGAAATATACACACTTAATATCTGCAACCAGAGTACTGTAAATCACTTTAAATAAACACACACACACACACACACACACACACACACACACACACACACACACGCCATGATGGGTCACTGCGGGTCATGTCAGTTCAGTATCTCTCACTGGTCAAAGGCCACATCAGCAGGAGGCCTTCAGCTTCACCTCCACTACTGTCTCTATTACACTCCCGCTTCAGTTCACCTGGATAACGAGCACTATTACTCATCACTAAAGGACACAGTGAAGGTTCTAGTAGGTTGAAGATGATGAATTCTCCAAAACACCATCATAACATTACAGCTAAACTCGCAGTGTCTGACCCAGGTGGGGGGCAAAACACGGTCATATCCTAAATTAGCTAACTTAGTAACTCTATTACAATAGATATCTAATAACATGTCACAAATGACTCACCTTTGCGCAGGTTTAACAAATATCCTCTCTGCCTCCGAGTCTGAACTGAGATATTAAAGTCCTAAGCGAAAGAAGACCGTGGACACTGAATAAGGCTGAACTTCCGCCCCGCTGATGGCGTGGCTCCCTCCGCAGCCAATCAGAAGGGGTGCTGATGACGTAATGAAAAACCGTTTGACAATGCATAATGTTTTTTTTTTCTCTTTCATCTGATTACGCTCTGGTTATTATTCGTGCACATTTAATTCTCACAAACGTTGATAAAAAGTTAATATAAAAACGAGTTTTTATAGCATTCTGAAATCTCGCGTGAGTTCACGCGCTTCTTCTCACCTCCCATTTCCGCTCTGAATTTTCACATTCCCGCCATCATCGGCTGCTCGTGTGACTCGCGCGCAGAAAACATCATCACACCCGGCGAAACTCACACACTGACAGAGAGAGTCACACTGAGAGGATATATTCACTCCCCAGCGCTTTCTTTAAGGAATTACCCTCCCGCAGGTAAATGATATGTGGTTTATGTGCCGAATTCGCCCAGGGTTTTACTCAGAATGGTCAGTTAGCAGAAGCAAGCCTGTCACTCGGCCCGGGCTGCTAATGCTAGTTAATTAGCCGCGTGTGGAGGATGCGTGTGTCATTATTTCACCGCGACGCGCGAGGATACCGCAGAATAAAGACCCGCTTGAGAGAAACACGCGAGTGTTAGTGGACTGAGGCGGGAAAGTGAGCGCCTCCGAGGGGAAGTAGCGTTAGTCGAGTCGCCGGAGTTAAAGCGCGCGTGCATGTGACGTCTGATGCGTTTGTTTACCTTCATCTCTACTCGCTGTAACTCCTGCAAACATGCGGGACTGCGGGCTCAGGACAGCTTTAGGCATTGATGTGATGCGAGGCTAGTTGACTGCAAATGTCAGAAGTTTGCCATAGTTGAGCTCAAGGCTTTTAAAGCTGCAAAATTGTGGTTTGACTTAAGGGATTTTGTTTTATGTCACGTGGGCTTTTTGTAAAGTTGTTTATCGCTTTAATGCAGAATTACACTGTGCTCTAGGTGTCTGAAAGGTAGCGAGGGTTAGTTTGAGATGTCTGGGATGTTATTATTATTAAATCTGCAAGGTTGTTAAAGGAATAGTTCACCCAAAAATAAATATTGTCATCATTTACTCACTCTCATGTTGGTCCACACCTGTGTGTGTGTCTTCTGCTGAACACAATAGTGATGTTGTGAAGACTGTCGGTATTCAGACAGTTAATGGTAGCCATAACATTTCTCCAAAACATCTTCTTTTGTGACAGGATAAATAAATAAATATCTTCTATGATGACAGGGTGATCTAACTTTGTTAAATGACATTTACACTTGATGGGTTCACACACTGTGACTTTGAGAAACTAGGCTTAGTTTATTATTTGGGAGTCAGCTTCATTGAAAACACAAGAGTTCTGTGTTCAGTTTTCATGTAATGTGTATTTGTCTCCTTCACACCAGATGTCTAGCAAGTCCCCCTGTATCCCTTAAAGCTCATCTTTGATAGCAAAATTACACATTTGAACGTTTTTTTCCTTGGAAAAATTATTTCGTCATGCCTTAAAATATCTTGAATGTAACCCTTCCTCATTTTATGAAAAAAGGTTGAACAAATTACAAGAGAAAGCTGATTTTGTATCCTCAATATGTCCTGGGGAAAGAAAGCACAGAAGAATCCCATTAGGGGGAAGTTTCGAAAAAGACCCAAATATTCATACGCCTATTCATTATTTTTCTCGGGTGAATAGGGTAAACATTACTGAGTTGATTACTTACATCAAGACAAACAAAAAATGTATTAGGTTTTTTTTAAAGCGTTTGAAATTACGTATGTGCTAATTTGCATAAATACCACAACAGATCTAAACATTGGGCATAGCCGGGTGAAAATGTCTTATTGAATCTTGTTGACACACAACAGTAAAATACTTGATGTTAAGGTCTGAATGAACCCATTACGGCTACCCATGAGCATTAAAGGAACTCCGGTCAATTTTAACATTGAGCTAATTTTTTTGTACATTTGGAGTGCTGTCAATACAGAGAACAACGACAAAAATCGGTGTTGCCTACACCAGGTTATTCTATTTTTAAAATTTGCACCCTGTTGACTTCAATAGGGCAAGTACTAAACCTGCTTTTAGCCTCTTAACATCCTTGATGTGTCATTACAAGTGCACAGAAAATGTGAGTGATTCCTTCAGAGTGAACACGAGTGATCATAGGTACTAAACCTATGCGCGTGAACTCGGCAATCGACTACTTTGGACTTCAACCGAAAAACAGGATGTAAATACAGGTATTTGCGCTGGCTTAAATAACATCATTTTTATACATATCTTTCACATCTACTGCAGTCAGATCCACTCGTGTTCACTCAGAAGGAATCACTCACATTTTCTGTGCACTTGTAATGACACATCAAGGATGTTAAGAGCCTAAAAGCAGGTTTAGTACTTGCCCTATTGAAGTCAACAGGGTGCAAATTTTAAAAATAGAATAACCTGGTGTAGGCAACACTGATTTTTGTCGTTGTTCTCTGTATTGACAGCACTCCAAATGTACAAAAAAATGAGCTCAATGTTAAAATTGACCGGAGTTCTCCTTTAATACATAGAGGCAGGAAGAAGTACTTTAGAAACCAGCCTTTATTCATTATTATTGCAGAGATGGGGTTTGGGTCCGTGGGACTGTTTCTGGGGGTTCACTTTTTATTTGACTTACCTTTTGTCTTCCGCATTCTCCTTACTTACCATCGTCTCCTGTTCTTCCCTCAGACTCGTCCCCCAGAAACAGTCCCACAGACCCAGGCCCAAACCCCATCTCTTAACATTAATAAAGGCTGGTTTCTCAAGTATTTCTTCCTGCCTCTATGTATTAATGCTCATGAGTAGCCTAAATGGGTTCATTCACACCTTAACATCAAGTATTTTACTGTTGTGTGTCAACAAGATTCAACAAGACATGTTTAGACCTGTTGTGGTATTTATGCAAATTAGCACGTGTAATTAGATTATGCACTGTTTGCCCATGTTAACAGTTTCAAAAACTTGTAATAGTTTTTGTTTGTCTTGATGTAAGTAATCAACTCACTAACTTTCATGGTGATATCAAAAGGTTAAAATGTTTACCCTATTCACGTGAAAAGAATGAATAGGCGTATGAATATTTGGGTCTTTTTCGAAACTTCCCCCTAATGGGATTCTTCGGGGGGTTGGGGGGGGGGGCTCCTTACAGAATCAGTTGCGTTTGCTTCTGTTGCAATTTGTTCAAGGTTAACGTAGTGCTGGGCGGTTTACCGGTTCATACCGAATAACGGTGTTTATTTTTGTTACGATATGAATTTTTAATATACCGCAATACCGGTGTATGTCGCTTTAATCGGAATGCGGCGCTGCGCGACACAGTCTCGCCCCTCATTTACAACACACGTCTGCGGCGCATTACAGCTGCGACAAGGTTTTATTCCGTCCTCCACGCGGTGCGCCAAAATAGACTAGGCGCCTATATTTAGCGAAGCGGCGCGGAGAGCCGCTTCTGGGAAGCTTCGATCTGAAACACAAGCATTGACTAGAATGGGCACGAGACGTGTGGGGGTGAGAGTCTTTTTTTCTTGCGGCGCGCGTGTTTTTATACTGTATTAACGTATCTGAAGTGAACTGACGGTCTTTAGAAAAGTTTCTTTGTTATTACGATTGAATCTTTCTTTATCTTTCCTGATAAAGCAGTGTTTATGAGCGTTGCTGCTTTGTGTACAGCCGTTACCGGGGAAACCACTGTTTCTGCCGCTCCTAAAGCGCGTCCTGCTGGCACCTCTTTGTAAACAGCCTTGCAAACCTGTATTATTAATATTAGTGTGGATTTTTTCTATAATATTCACTCATGACAATAAAATAGGGCATTATAAGTAAATCTACTCCAGTATTTCCTCTCTCAATCAGTAGAAAATGTGGTTAACACCCATCATGCTTAAAAAAAAAAAAAACGGTAAAAACCGTGAAACCGGTATAATTTAGAAAAAAAACGTGATGTTGATTTTTGGTCAAACCGCCCAGCACTAGGTTAACGCCCATTTTGGCTTAAAATGACTGGACTTAAGTATATGCGGTTCTATGAATATGCAAATGAGCCCCGCCTCCACTCACTCACTCAGCTCAGAGATCCACTGGTTGACGATCACACGTTGATCTGATTGGTTACAAGGTAGTTTGTGACGTCAGAAACACCAGCGATTTAAAAGTGTGTTTTTGAGACTGTCTTTGGTTCACTGCAGTTTTGAGGAGGAAACACTCAGCAATGCTGTCGACTTATGAATTCACACATGGTTTGTCTTAAAGCAGATTAATAACACCACATAGACACATAAACAACATTAAAAGCTGGATTTTCACCACAGGGGGACTGTAAAAGAAACACTGGCTACGTTTACATGCGTTTACATGCTCGTCAGTCTGTAATCCTCCTTTCCCTGCGTGTGTGAAGTGGAGCAGGACAACGGCCCATCAGTCCCTGTTTTTACTGTGTGATCAATATAAGCAGCGGCACAGCGGCTCATATGCTCATTTACTCCAAATTATGACCAGAAATGGATAAATATGAAGTCTGCTGTTTGAAACCAATAAAGAACTGATGTATGACAGGGCTCTACACTTAATTTTTGAACAAGGAGCACTGGTGCGCCTAAATAAAACAATTAGGAGCATGGACATTTGGGGGCACAGTCATTTTTGTTGTATAAGTTTATCATTATAGTTTTATTATTAGAATTATTCAACAATTAAATTTACAATGCTCATTGTAAGGTTAAGAACATCAGACCAAAACTTTCAAACAAAAGATTTTCATTTAATTCTATTTTATCGTCATGTAGATTTCATTTATCATTGTATGTAGGCCCTATGTATGTTTCACGTTTGATCTGAAATGAAGATCATGTCTGACTCACTTGCCTGTAGGCCCTATTAGTTCGTGTGTGGGCACTGAAGTTTTTTTATGAGGCTACACACTAGCTACTGAAGATTTAGGCCTAAATAACTGATCTCCCGGTAATAGTGTCCTACTCTGCCCCTCCTCATGATGTATTTGCAGCTGTTTCTATAGAAAAATGCTGTCACTCGCACGAGTGCGCCCAAATATTTTTTCACGTCGCACCGCACGCCGAAATATTTACTCGCATGTGCGAGTGAAATGGGCGCACTGTAGAGCCCTGCATGAGAATAGTTATTATGAGCAGACGGTGGGAAACTCTGTGTATTCCTGCAGTTTGCGCATCTATCAAAAATCTAGCCCGATTTGAAGCTTGTGACTTATAAACACACACATCAACCCGATCACAGGATTAGCGTTCATGTAAACACTACATTCACATCCATATAGCGGAATGAATTCATTCACAGTTGTGCATGTAAACGTAGCCAGTGATTGCAGATCTTATGTGTGTGTGCTGTACGTTTATATACACTGTCCCCTTCTGCGTCTCAGGCGTCTACACGTGTCTCTGGTCTTCTGTCAGGATCGTTGGCCTCTTCTGTGTGCCGGAGATCGAGGAGGTCCTGATGTCTGTCTCCGGGCCCAGACTGACCAGCGGCGGCCCGGTCCGCATCCGCATCCGCTGTGGGGAACTGGGAACCACCAAATGGAGAGAGGGCGTCTTCGAAATCCACGAGAGAGACAGCAAGATAAACCTGCTGGTGAAGTTCAACAGCGGCGGAGCGCCCAGGATGTTCCAGGTGCAGAAACAGAAAACGTCCCGTCCTTAACACCTTTAGACCACACCTAAAAAGTTACACAAATAAGCATTTTTGAAGTATCATATTTGATGCATCAGTTTTTATAGCTCATGTAGTGAGAATATCGAGGGGAATAATTTATTCAGAAGCAAAACTGAGCAGAAATATTATAGTTTGGTGCAGATGCTGATATTTAAATGGACATAAAATCATAGAAATATCAGTCATCTCTCTATATCTGCCAGTAATGTGCCTAAGTTATATGATACTTAATTAGGGGTGTAACGATACACACAACTGACAGTTCGGTACGTACCTCAGTTTTGAAGTCCAGGTCCGGTTCAGATATATATATATACATTTTTTTTATTTTTTTTTTATTTTATTGTAGGAAACCTTGTTTTACCGAATAAAATGTGTCTCTGTCTTTAAATTAATTCAATTATAATTGAAAGAATCTTAAGGATAAACGGTTATCTCTGAAATGCTGTAAACTATAGAGAGCCCTAACTTGCATATTACTATGATATTAAAGATTAACAGCAGAGCCCCGACTATTAGCTTAAATTAATTTGCTATTTATTTTTAGATATAATAATCAACACTCAAACAGCAAACATGTAAACTGCACATCAGTCAGTTTTTACATTAACTTCTTAACTTAACTAATTATGTTTTTAATCCAGTTCGTTGTTGAAATGTAATTTACACAGTGGCTGTCATTGTCATTACAGATATTGTAAGCATACATTAAATAACCAAGCCATCATTATCTGGTTAAGTTCACTTCTCTAGTGAACTAACAAGCTGTGGACACTAGTGCGATATTGACATATCAATATATATTATAAATTATATCTCGATATTTCCTGGGATTTTAATGATTATTCGACGATATTTTGCTGAGTGTGTTTATTGTGTGGGTACTTTGGCAGGTTTAGGACAGCCGACGACTCCAGTGTTTGATATTCCTCATACTCTGTGTGCTGGTCAGTTCACAGCGGTGACAGAAATATTTTTTACTGTATGGCTCAATTGATTTTTTACCTAAAATGGGCGTTTTTTTACCTTTTTAAGGCCTTTTTTATACCATTTTTAAAATCTTTTGTGTCAAATTTAATCAAATTCAATTATAAAAATTAGACACAATTGGGCTGTTACCAATCAAATGAAATCAGTATCAACAAAATTCATCTTTGCAATATTGAAAATTGAAAAGATATGTGAAATGTGAGATTGAAACCGCCAGTAGGTGGCAGCGAACCACTGTTAATGAGCGAATCATTGACATTCAACCGATTCATTCAAGGAAAGAAGCATTCGACTCTTAATCTATCCTAGTCAATGGGTTCGCTCAGACAGCTGAAGGAAACACGCCGTGTGTGGCTTTATGAACTATTTTCGTTGGTGAAATAGTGTAAGTCTAAAATGTAAGTTACTCAATATAAACTTGTTTATTAAACTTGTTAAACTCACATTTATCATGCTGATATTTGGCCGCCTCTATATTTATTACTAAATTATATAAAGACTAAACCACTCGTTAGGCTATACTCGATAATGTCAAATCGCACATCGTTAAAACAACAATTACGATATTATCGCAGACGATATATATATCACACACCCCTAGTGGACACTGAATGACTTGCCTGAGGTAAATGTGACATTGTTTACCAGCTGTTTTATATTGGTCTCTCCCCGCTGAAGCACTGATTGAGCGAGTACACGAAACAATATGTGTACCGTTACATGTTTAATCAAATGTCAAGGAAGAAAAAATATTTTTTCCGGTTTGGTTTGAGTATCGTTACACCCCTATATTAAATGCTTTTTTGATTTTTTTTTTATCAAACCTCTGTAGTTTTAAAACATATAATGCAATGCCATACAATAATGATTGAGAGATGAACAAATAAACCTTCCTCAAAAGCCTGATGATCATATTTGATCTAATAAATGATGATAATCAAGTAAAGCTGCTTCAGTAAGTGTTCATCTTGTAATATTACTAACAATATCAAAGTTATACTAGCGTTTCCTTGATAAAATCAGAGCAGATTTGACACAGAAAGACTCGTGAAGCTCGAGCTGGAGGAGGACGTTTGTGTTTGTACAGTTATGCTGAAGAGTTGTACTGGGTAAAACAGTGTGAACTATCAGTCAGAGACACTGCAGGACGACGGCTTCTTTAGCATTAGACGCCTTAGAAATGTGGATTTAGAAACCACTATTAGACACACAGTCTAATTAAGACATGAGCATTAAATGTGTTTTTTTGAATGCTATTTAATCTCATTTTGTTTATTTTATTTCAGCTGAATCACAATGTAAAGCAGGTTACGTGGTATCAAATGCACGGCCCGAACCGAGTGACTTTGACCCTGAAAGACTCGAGTGTTGTCATGATGGACAAACTGAACATGTTGGTGGCAAAAAAAATGAAGGAATACCTTGAGAAGGTCCGGCTCGGTAAACCAGCAGGTGCGTGTGTCCGCCCGTTACACTCTCTAGTCGGCACACCCCGTCAATTGTGTGTGTATATATACATACATACATACATACATATATATATACATATACATATATATATATATATATATATATATATATATATATATATATATATATATATATATATATATATATATATATATATATATATACACGTGTGTGTATTTATATATACAAAATTACACAGTACACACACATTATGTAAACAAACTTTTATTTATTTTGGATTAATTGTTGCACAGCCCTAATGTCAATTCTTTCTTGCAAGTCATGTTAATGTGTGTTTGTCGTTTTCATCCTTCATTCAGTGCTAAAGACGAACCAGGGAAGTGCTAGTTTTGGGTTAGTTCTTGGGAATCGCGCGGCACAGAACGACTCTGGTCTTTCTCCGTCAGATAAACAGGTAGCGCAGCATCACAAGCCCACAAATACTCTTCAACTCTTCCCTGAACGTCACATGACTGAGCTGTTGTTTCTTGCAGACCCCCCCGAGGCGTCCCAGTCTGGACAGCAGAGAGGACGGCACGCCCCGGAAGCCCCTCGCGAGCCCCAGCCGGGTCACAGCCACACCGGGCCGGAACGGGCTCTCCGAGAACAGGTGCGCACAGTCACCCTCGCGATGCCTTTAGGTTTGGGTTCAGGGCCTCTAGTAGGGCCGCCCTCGACTAAAGATGTCTAGTCGACTAGTAGTCGTTCATTTAACGTTTATATTTATATTAACAAGCCATAAATCATAATATATATGCCTATATAAAATACGTATAGCCTAGTCAGCGCACAAACTCAAACTCAAAGCTTGCCACAGCGCACTGGTAAAGTAATGATTATGAATGTGTCGTGAAAAAAAAAAAAAACAGATTGAGACTACCGATATGTTATTAAAATGTTTAGACGGTGTTTTCTGTTTTCGGCCGCACATTTACCCCCGCAATGCTTTAGATTTGGGTTCAGGGTCTCTAGAAAGTGTGTTGTTTCACTTTTTCAATTCATTTCACATTTATTTGTACAGCGCTCTTCACAATACACAGCTTTACAGAAAGTGCACGAGTCCACATTACAG
The DNA here is from genome assembly GCF_964197995.2 of Scardinius erythrophthalmus. NCBI lineage: Eukaryota > Metazoa > Chordata > Actinopteri > Cypriniformes > Leuciscidae > Scardinius > Scardinius erythrophthalmus. The sequence goes on from NC_138226.1 coordinate 44,016,431, forward strand.
TGTCTGTTATCAGAGCTGACTGTCTTAGAAATGTACATATACAAAATCACACAGCTTAAAAATGTTAATTTAAACAATTTAATAATTAAAGGCAGAAACGTGAGCTCACTGATATAATGAATACTTGTTTGTTAACACATGATTATGACATTTAGAAGATATTTGCATTGGTGCCTGTTGATTCAGAGTTTACTTTAGGTTTTGTTGTTTTAAAAAGCATATTGATAGACTTGAGCTCAGCTAAAAGAAACTGCTGTCCTGTAGGAATGAGAAGAGGAAGAGGATGATGAGCTCTGATGGAGATCTGGCCGAGGACTATCCCAAAGAGAACGACTCTTCTAGGTGTGTGTGTGTGTGTGTGAACTTCAATCATTTTGCCACTGCTGTGCAGAAGTTTAGGGGTTAGTAAAGCCGGTCAGCTTATGAAATCTGGTTGCATCCAGGAGAATCTTTACAGATTGTCCTCTCTCAGATCTCAAACATGCACACGCTGCAAGATTTGATAATCGTAGCACATCACACACTGCAAGACAGTATTAAAGGGGTGGTGCCCAAACTAGGATACGTGTACAAAATCTTTAGTCTTTAATAATGCTTGAGATTTACATTAGTTAGGCTAGTTCTTTTTACTGTATTTTTGATCAAATGCAGACTTTTGTACTTAAATGAGAGTAAGCTTTATTTCTCTGGGTTTTCAGCAACAATAAGGCCATCACAGACGCGTCCAGGAAGTTCCTGCTCAGCTGCAAAGAGAAGCTCAAGCAGTCCGAGGAGAACCGAGCGTCGGGTTAGTGCCTCACACTCACGGTGTGTCTGCTGTGACGGCTTCTCAAACGGGTTCATCACACATAATCCTTTGTTTCCTCAGCGCCACACACTCCTGCTCCTCTTCAGCCAACATCCTTTTATGGGAGCCGATCAGGAAGTAAAGACTACACACAAACCCATTCGTTCCTGGACAGGTAAAGAGCCCGTGACTCAGCAGGCTGTGCACTAGCGCTGGCAAAATGGCTGAAAAGATAAATTCAAATTTATTTCTTAAATATTAGCAAAATTCTAAATAATTTTGAACTGTGAAGGCAATACTTGAAGCTGCAGTCTGTAACTCTTGGCGCTCTAGCGGTTAATAAATGTGGTGCGACCCGAACCAGTCTAAAATACTCAGAATATAAACACTTATTATAGGCGTACTGTAGTGAATCAGGATAAGACAAAAACACAGTTTGGGAAATGGATTCATGATGTTCTCGCTCATTTTATAATTTTTGTCCCCGAGTTCAATATGCACAATATGCACCCTTTTTCCTGAGCATGTGATTGGCCGAGACTTTCCGTCTCTGGAACGAGCTTGGAAAGCCTGTTTTTTTCACCGATGATTGTTTTTAAAATATATTATTTGGGGTTTAAGCCATTTTAGTCAAATAGAAGAAAAAAATATCAGGTACAGTATCTTTAATGTTATAGGATTAAAGTGCTGTATTGTCAAGAGGACGCATGCGAGCGCAATAAGCAAATATAAACCAAATCAAGCATCGCATCTTTTATTGAAATGACATTCACTTTTTAAAGTGCATTAACTTTTGAAACATTTGTTCTTCAATAAAATATAATTTCCTTAATGCACGTGCAAGGAAAATAAGGTGACAATAGTCCATAAAACTGTGTGTGTGCATCAGTGACCTGAGAAAACACACTTCAACACACAGCGTCATGAACTACATGAACACACATTCAGAAACACTCCACTTCTCCTCACTACAGCTTCATCATCAAAAACACCAGACGCTCAGCTTGATCTGATGAAAACACACACACACACACACACACTCAGCTCTGACCGATGTGCAGGTTTGGTCAAGTGTGTCGTTGCACGATTTTTGCCTCCAACTGAGTGTGTTTTCGTCAGCAGGGCTTTTCCCGCCATTTTTAAATGATTAATGCAGTCGCACTGCTAACAAAAAAAGTGTCCGTTACGTCGTCATGTCTCGCGCGCACACTTGTCTTGACACACCAAAAATTCGAATGCACGGTTTTTGCATTCGAATGTGCAGGGGGTTTTTCGATTCAAAATTTTATTTGCCAGCCCTACTGTGCACTTTCTAAACCGGGCACTGATCTACAGCATCACAGCCATAATGTACATTTAATCAAAGTTCATACAGAATAACTAGTGCAGGCCAGGTCACAAACACCAGCCCATTAGTCGTTACAGTTAATCAGTTCATTGAGTCCTGTGCTGAATTCATCAGAGCGGTTACTGACCCACAAGTCTTTACCTCAGTAATGTGTAACTCGAACCAAGAACTGTTGATTTCTCAGGGTTTTTGAGACTAGAATCAGTGCATGACTTGCTGAGTGTTATGAGATCTGACCCTGTGCTCCTAAATCTTGATTTTCAGGCCCAGCAGCACAAGCCAGTGTCCGTCTGCCAAAAGAAGCCTAATGTTACCCAATCACTCGACTCCCTTTAAGAAGGTGCGCCCCACGCTGGACTACGGTGGCTGGAACAAGCCCAGACCCTCGGCTCTGGCTCAGCCTCAACCTCCGCTGCAAGGGTGAGTGTCCGAGACCCTGCCAGTGCAGCTCAGTCTGCTGCTTCCCCACAAGTGCCATGTTTTCAGTGTCATTTTTCCAAAAATATTGATATTTTGCTGAGGTTCCACTGGATCACCATATCAATGTACATGTTAAAGTTTAATAATGTGCGTGTAATGCCATTCTACCTGCGTGTTCTGTGGAGAGCAGCCCAGCACATCATTCCTTGTGCTGACGTAATAACATGAAACGATGTGCATCAAAGTGCATCAAAAACAACAACATTTCACTCTCTGAGTTTGAGCACCAAAATGCACACCGGGAAAGCGAGGATCAGACTTCCGCATCAAAGACATGCCAAAGACATGCCAAAGACATGCCAAAGACATGCCAAAGACATGCCAAAGACATGCCAAAGACATGCCAAAGACATGCCAAAGACATGCCAAAGACATGCCAAAGACATGCCAAAGACATGCCAAAGACATGCCAAAGACATGCCAAAGACATGCCAAAGACATGCCAAAGACATGCCAAAGACATGCCAAAGACATGCCAAAACGAAAAACATCAGAGTTTTTCAAGCCCCGTCTTTGTCAAAACACCAGTGCTGACGGCACACATGCTAATATAAACGCTGGCTCCAGTTGTGCTAGCGTGAGAGAGAGATTGAAAACGACACAGGATCTTCTTTGTGTCAGAGAATGAACACCCGAGCGAAAGTCTTTCGTGCACAGCGTGGATGAGCTACGACAGGTAAACGTGTCATCTGTGTGACGCTAACGTTAGCGGCAACAAATACTCGGGGTGTGCGATATTGACAAAATATCTCTACTAATTTATCACTTAATATTAACTACTTGATTATTGAAATGTATAAAATCAATATCACATTTGTAATCATGCTGATATTGGGGGCATTATAAATGCATTTTACAAACTAAAATGTCTCTAGGTGTTTTTATAAAGCGAGGGACATACTCAATGTCAGTTCACACATCATTAAAACTCAATCACGATATTATCATAGAATATATATAGCACACCCCTATTTGATACTGATATGGATTCTTATTCTCGAGGTCTTTTAGTCTACGCTGTTTTCTGATCCATAAATCGCAATAAGCTTTGTTACTTATAATAAACAGTCTCACCTTTCAAATTCTGTTTGTTTTAAAATGAAGTGCAAATGATAAGTGTGTTTTTACCGCTCTTTAATATGGCATGACAGATCGCTGTATGTTTAAGCGCTTGTGAACCGATAATCTCTTCCGCTTTACTACTAGTTATAGCATGAAATTAGCATGAACGAACATCAGAAGGGATGTTGGACATCATATCTCAGATGTATTTCAACCGCGGAAAGACGTCATCATCAAAACAGCTTGAGAACAATGTCACGTTTACCTCAGAAAACCGTTCAGTGACCGTCACCTTGTTACTCGTCTAAAATAAAAAAAACTATAGAAGACGTTTTATTAATGTGGCACTGAAAGTTTAGCAGCTATTTTTGGGATTGTTATACATTTCTTATATTTTCTTTTTTTATATAAATTTTTTTGTCCTGGATTGTTTTATGAATAAATGCATTTTTTTTTAAATAAAAGATGGTGGTAATCAAATGAATGCTTAACTTTTATTGCATTTGTATTAACCGTAGTTTATAAACCTGTTGTCAACAAGACAATCTCTGATAAGTTTGTTATTTGGTGTAATCGAACAGGTTAGCATGCTTTTGATTCTTTTGAAAAGCACATTATTTTTCTCACTCATTATTGCAGTCTGTCTGGATCGCTCCGAGTCCTGCAGAGAAGCCGAGATTGCTCTGATTGGCCGGCTGAAGTTTGTCTCTAGCTCATCTCGTGCCTGTTGTTCACTTCTCCTGCAGATTCTCCAACCTCGGGAACACCTGCTATATGAACGCCATCCTGCAGTCCCTCTTCAGCCTGCCCTCGTTCTCCAGCGACCTGCTGAAGCAGGGCATCCCGTGGAAGAGGGTCCCCGTCAACGCCCTCCTCAAGTACGGCGGGGGCTTTCACCCCTAAACTAACAACTCATGTCACACAATCCTAAACATTCACTTAGAAATAGGGTTGCACGATTAATCTCATTGAAACCGCACGCAATTTGGCAAAGGCTGTGATTTATTTTATGCGCAGTTTGAGGGCGTCTCTCTCACACACACACACACGCACACACACATACACACGCACACCACATATCCCTCCAAACACCAGAGGGCGTCTCTCACACACACACACACACACACACACACACACACACACACACACATACACACACACACACACACACACACACACACACACACACACACACACACACACCACATATCCCTCCAAACACCAGAGGGCGTCTCTCTCACACACACACACACACACACACACACACACACACACACACACACAAATCCCTCTGAACACCAGAGGGCAACACACACACACACACACCCCCCCACACACACACACCACATATCCCTCCAAACACCAGAGGGCGTCTCTCTCTCACACACACACACACACACACACACACACACACACACACACACACACACCACATATCCCTCCAAACACCAGAGGGCGTCTCTCTCTCTCACACACACACACACACACACACACACACACACACACACACACACACACAAATCCCTCTGAACACCAGAGGGCAACACACACACACACACACCCCCCCCACACACACACCCCCCCACACACACACACCACATATCCCTCTAAACACCAGAGGGCGTCTCTCACACACGCCACATAAGCCCCGAGGAAGTAGATAACGCACATCATTCCAGGAAACCCCTATCGGGCATCGCACTCTCCGTATCTGAATAAACAGAAGATTGAAACGCTTTGATTAAACATGACTAATAAACACACGACTGCCTTATTCTGTGTCAGAAGCTCATCATCTCACAGGAGGAGGAGCTCAGCTGATGTTATGAAGTGAGTTAGGAGTAGAAACATGTTATTAAATGTTGTCTTTTGTTCTCATGTCTGGAAAGATGTTTGACGTGTGTTGCTTTTTCAAATGCAGGTTATAAGCGACTCAAACTCGCAGTGCTTTCAGAGAGAGCAGCGTTTACAGAGCCGATCTTCACTGACAAGCTGCGCATACACAATCACAGCATTTGCGATTTCATAATCACGATAAGCCAACTCGGTTTAAGTAATTTACATGTAAATTGTGATTAATCGTGCAGCCCTACTGAAAACTGAAAAGTTTATACACTGTCTAGCTTGTTGATGATTGTCTGTTGTCTCCACATGAAGGCGCTTTGCTCATCTGCTGGCGAAGAAAGACGTCTCTCCTCCAGAAGTGAAGAAAGATCTTCTCCGGCGAGTGAAGAACGCCATCTCCTCGACAGCCGAGCGCTTCTCTGGGTACATGCAGAACGTAAGACATTCACAGCTTCCTGTCTTGACCTCAGGCCCGTTCACATCAAGGACCATATGCTAACCTAAATATATATGTGTAATAATAATCTAATATATCCATGTTCTGTGTGAAAATTTAAAGGCAGTGAATTGACATGAACCTGAACTTTAAAGTGGACTCGACCCTTTTGGTGCAGTGTCTCCGTCTACATCACATTGACACTGGTGTTTTAGAGAGCCAAAATTACAGTGCTTTTCTCCTAATTTCTAAACTTGGAAGAGCTTTTATTTTGGCGGAAAACTACCGTTTCTGTGAAAAATGGATTTACAAACACGTCTCATTGCAAATCTAGTAAAACGCTGCAATCCTCTTCCCACAAAAATTTAGGAAATTATGCAAATGTGGAAATAATGCGTAACTGGTGGCGCTAATGCCTGATAAGCTCACACACACGCAGAGATGAGGTTCAGTGCACTCACTCACTGTGAACCGAGCCGCTCTGAGACGTGGGAAACACCGGGTCATCAGCTGATCCCGTGAGGAAAGGGCATCACATACTCGAGTCGCAGTCTTAAGCGATTTGATGAGAGCACAAAGCCATGTTAGATTTTAGTGCGTTACACTACTTTGCTAAAGCAATAGCTCACAACAATGTAAGAGACCTTTTGTGTTATGAGAAGTTTTAAAATATTTTGGCTTCTTTTTGAAACTGAGCCGGAGTCTAGGCAAACTGTGAACAGCTGATGAGCGATTAAAAACATAGACAATCCGTATCCATCCGATATTAAAGAGATTGAGCATTTAAAGTGTTGGATGACATCAGCAGTCTGCGTCTAATAGACAGAGGACTAGGGCACTAGGGCTGGCAAAATGGCTGAAAAGCTAAATTCGAATTTCTTTTTTAAAGAAGCAAAATTTATTTTTCTTAGCAAAATTTTCATTCTAAAGACAATCTACATCTACATCTTCATATTCATGATCATCAAAAACACCAGATGCTCAGCTTGATCTGAGCGAGTGCGGAGTGCTTTCTGTTGACAGTGTTTCCAGCTGATGAACACACACACACACACACACACACACACAAACAGGCGCACATATCTTTGTCGGGACTCTCCATAGACGTAATGGTTTTTATACAGTACAAACTGTATATTCTGTCCGCTTACACTAACCCTACCCCTAAACCTACCCATCACACACACACACACACTAACCCTACCCATCACAGGAAACATTCTGCATTTTTACATTTTCAAAAAAATATAATTTAGTATGTTTACTAACCCATTTCCCTCATGGGGACCGCTGGCTGGTCCCCACAATGGAGGTGATCTCAGGTTTTACTATCCTTGTGGGGCCATTTGGTTCCCACAATGTAATATAAACAAAAACACACACACACACACACACACACACACACACACAGCTCTGAAAATGGTCGTTGCACGATTTTTCCCACAAACAGTGTTTTCATCATCAGGGCTTTTCCCACCATTTTCACATAAGCAAACGCAGCCTCACCGCGCTGAACTGGTCCGTTACGTCATCATGTCTCGCGCGCCTCGACACACCAAAAATGCGCAGTTCTAGCATTCGAATGTGCAGTTTTTTTTGTTTTTATTCAACGAATATTACATTTTTATTTAACAGCCTTAGTGCGGATGTTAATAAAGTTCTCGTTCTTGGTGTGAACGGGTACGTAATGTTCATATGACGTGAGTGCCAATGGTGTGTGTTTTCCCAGGATGCCCATGAGTTCCTGAGCCAGTGTCTGGACCAGCTGAAGGAGGACGTGGAGAAGATCAACAAGAGCTGCAAGAGCGAGCCGTGGGCCTGGGACGAGCCTCAGAGCGCGCGGCTGGCGGAGGAGGCGGACCCCTCGCGCGTCTACACCTGCCCCGTCACCGTCAACATGGAGTTCGAGGTGCAGCACACCATCACATGCAAGAGGTGAGCTAACGAAGCACTTCGAGATCGGCGTCAATTCAGTGTCCGTTCGCAAGCTCTCAGTTCATGGATGTCAAATTCCTCCCTCAGATATCAGACCCATGATTAATCTGTATATATTGGATAGGTGGCAGGAGGAGTGGGTGTGCAAGAATAATAAGCTATATGAAATTCATCCAGAAACTTCACACAGACTTTTAATCGCTCTTAAAGCTAGATCTGACGCAGTGGTGTTCAGCAGAGGTCGTGTAGGCCACACAAGCTTGGCTTTTTTGCTTAAAGATGAAGTCTATGTCCAAGTCTATGCATGTCTGTAAGATTCCTCTCTCTGGAAAACACATTTTATTGGACTGTCCTGGGTTTAATACGAGTCAAATGCTCTTTTATGAAGTTATTCCACTTAAAGGGACAATAAGTAACTTTTTAGGTATTTTATTATCTAAAATCAATATTTTTATTCATAAATATGTCCTCAATGGTGTACAAATACCTCTGCCAATGATCTGACTTATCCTCGTAAACGAAGAATTTATTATTTTTATATACATGGGACGGGTAGGTCCACGGAGGCTTCCATGTAGTTCCGCCATCTTGAAAAACTATAATAGCAGAGAGGGACAAAAAGTACTAGGCCAAAGCGTTTTCACAACGCGTTTTCGTTCAGAGCCCGCGTCATGTGTATGAAGTCAGCAGAAACGGAGCAGAGCAGTGAGAGGCGCTTTTGTCACTGCCCCGGCAAGTTTAAAAGACTGCACGGTTAAGTCACAGGATAACGAGTCCTCTTCGTCGAAAAAGTCCACAATAAGACCGTAAAAGGAATCGTGATTGGAGATTACAAAAACAAGAGTTATTATAATGTCGGGATAGCTAATGCAGGAGAAAGCTTTCAAAAGAGACGCTGAAGTTGCCTGCTTTCTTCTCGACAGGTAAGTCAATGTTAAGGTCTTAATTACAGGCTTTTTATTTTAATTTTTTTAGTAGCCTATATAGACCAGCGTTTCCCAGCGGGGTGACGCGGCACCCTGGGGTGCTTCTGGCGAGAGCAGGGGTGCTGTGTAAAAAAACAATTTTTTACCATCAATCTCGGATCGTCGGACGTCTCTAATAACAACAAATAATGCGCACAAATTTATAATAAAAATGCAAATCATAAGTTTTCGGCGTTGAATTGCGGAGGTTGCGCTTGCGTGTGATTTTATTCCCGTGCCTCATTCCCAGTGCGTCCACATAAAGCTGCCTATTTTTCATTGATGCGCTTACAGTCAAATACACACGAAAACATTGTCACAACGTCCGTCTTGCCGCGTATTCACATAAACACATCGGTTATGTCCGTGCTGCTGTCAACGCAACGCGTGCGAATAATGTTTTTCAGTTTAACATGTTAAAAATATTTAACGCAATTAAAGCAGCATTTTTTTCTGTCATCCTTTGTCTAGCGTTACATTATATAATCACGTTCTTCTTCATGCAAATGCTTCTAACCATGCAAGCGAGAAAATACAAAAGAGAATGCGCTGTCTGTGATAAAATATAGTAAAAACAAGCTATCTTGTGCAATTATAACAAAATTATCCCAATAATTATCACATTATCCCAATTATTATCCCAATAATTATCCCATACTCTGAGTGAGCAAACATTTAGGTGAGATTTGCAATGGTAATTGAGCAATGTTTATATATGAATAAAAAGCCTTAATTGAATATGTCATTATGTAAAGTAATGTAATGATTTCCTAGATTTTAAATGGATGGACAAAAAAAAAATAATAATAATAATAATAGATAAAAATATCTATATGACAGTAGGCCTATAAGTTCTTCCCTGTGGTATTGAAAATTGATACATTTATTCATTTATTTATTTATTTATTGCTCAAGTCATACATAAATGTTTCATTCATTCATTCATTCATTCATTCATTCATGCATTCGTAAGATGCATGAACGAAGAAAAGAAAAGGAACCGGAAGAAGAAAATCTTATGGTACCTGTCATTTATTTGTGCACATCAAAAATTTAATAAAAAAAACCCCCAGCACATTTCAAGGTATAGTATCAAAGTAGTATCTCTACTATTGAGTAAAGTAGAGAAGGCCCTATAAACAAGGTTGTAAGTTTTGTTTGTTCAAAACTGTAACATTCGTTTGTTCGTTGTGTCAAGTTGTAGTTTGTTTTAAATAACAAACCAGTTCACCCGAAGGAAAACTCGAAGTGCTATTAGAGGACATCCTGTCATAGCTTTTTGGTACATAATGGCTACCGTAGATGCAACACACATTTGAAAATGCGAGGCGCTAGAGAGCACTATTCATTTGATTGCAAAATACAATTTCACCACTAGATGGGAGAAAATCCCACTTAGTGTCCCTTTAAGGACTTATTTAGTAAGATTATGCCTGAAAGGTTGTGGTTATTTTATCATGTTAATTTAAAAAAAAATATATATAATATAACTTGTGTTTGTTGTATTTATATTGGATTTGTATTTTTTGCCATGAAAATAGCCTTAGATGCTGACATGGCATTAAATAAAACTATCCATCTTTCAATTCCATTTTCGATCCCTGATTCGACTCATAATTATAGATTTAATACAAATCCTATATTTATAAAAAAGAACAGTGAACATAAGTTTACAAGTGGTTAATTAATAAAAAGAAATGAAGAGCCACAGACCAGTATATTAAACTCTTTATTTTAGGTGCACTCGGGTACATTAACACAGAACCCAGCTCTATATTTCAAAGGCATACAATGAATAGACAGGATTTTGATGCAAGATAAAAATTGATGCTGAAAATTGGACGAGTGAGAACAGACGCCTTGATCAAACAGGATCAGCTTATCTTATGTTGAAGATAAAACACACATAAGATCTCACCGCATTAGCTGTAACATGCTAGCCTATGAACAGTGGAGGGAAACTAATACTGGCTTTTGGGTGATCATGAATAAATATGGGGAAAATCGGTTCATGGTCTTTGAGAATTGACTTTGAATTGATCACATTTTAAAAAACGATTAAACAAATGTATTTTTTGCCCAGCCCTGACCGCACTCACCCACGAGAGGCCATGAGTTGACTCGGATGCTTAACTCATTTTTTTATTATTTTTAATAGTTTTACATGTTTTTTTATATTAGACAACGTTGTTATTCAGAAAATATATTAATGGACATTTTTAAAAAGGTTTGTCCTGGAAAATTGTTTAGAATTTTTGACATTTCAAATTGAGAGATTCTATGTAAATGTTATTATTACTGTTGTTGCTATTGGTATACATGTCTGATTTTGTATATTGATTGGTTTTAAGAAAATTGTTCAATTATTGTAAACATTGTTTTGAATTGGGTGTAATCATAATTATTTTTAAAAATGAAACCCTGTTGATTGCCATGCCTGTAGCCATTGCTGCTGGTATCATGTTAACTCATGACTGACTGACTCTGGTGTCTCCCCCTCGGTGCGCAGCTGTGGAGAAGTGGTGACGAAGCGTGAGCAGTTCAACGATCTGTCCATCGATCTTCCTCGACGCAAGAAAACGCTCCCGATGAGGTCCATACAGGACTCTCTGGATCTCTTCTTCAGGGTGAGCCTCGTCATCACACCCGCTGTCCAATGTGAACCAGCCAAACATTAAAGGCCTGTTCGCGCGAGACTGACCAGTACAGCATGTGCTTTTAGTCACATGCCCAGAGCGCTCAAATTATGCTAATTTGATTACTAAATTCTTGTTTCATGGACAACAAACGCATCAGTCTACACCAGACGTCAGCAACCTAAGGCACGCGTGCCAACACTGGCACGCGGAGGGTTAATCGCTGGCACGCAAGCAAATGCGAGAGAAGTGTATGTATTTCATTCAGATAAAGTAGTCTACCTGCACACAGATCTACATTTTGATGTAATAATTCCTCATAGTAAAAACAGCTTATTTTATTAAGTTAGAGATGCACCGATTGATCCGCTGGTGGCCGAAATCAGCCGATTTTCACGTGATCGGCCATAACCGGCGACCGGCCGGTCAGTCTGACATATGCCGATTTTATGCCGGACATATGCCGATTTTATGCCGGACAAATGCACTCGGTCTCGGGCAACACCATCATCACATGTGCACACGGAACGCACATGTAGGAAACTTCGTGAATTACGGCCGTTTCACGCATATTTTTTTCGGCGTGCATGTTAATCAGTGAGTGCATTCACACCGGGAGCAGCGCGTGAGCGCCCAACAGGAGCGTCGCGTAGCAGCAGTGAAGCGAGGGTTTCACCGCCGAGTCTATTTTGTCTGCGCTGCTCACGCTCAGTTAAAGTGAAAGCACACATTTGATTGACAAAATAAATATGATTTCAAACAAAAGTGCCTAAAATGCACAGAATGTGCATGTCTAGTGTGTTTTAACAAGAACTGGATTAGGTTATGTCAGAAAAGAAAATGAAGACTCAAAAATATTTATATAAAATCTACTCATTTAAACTTGTTTTTATTATTCAGTTTGGGTAAAAGGATATGATATTTTATATATATATATATATATATATATATATATATATATATATATATATATATATATATATATATATATATATTCTGTGTGTTGTAAAGTGGTTAGAAAAAAAGAAATCGGAATCGGCTAAAATCGGTATCGGCAGGTCAAACTCAATGAAAATCGGAATCGGCCTAGAAAATTGTAATCAGTGCATCTAGGAGTTATAAATACTATTAAATTGTCTATCTAAATCTAAAACAAATTTCAAGAGAAATATTTAAATTTCTGTACTATTTCTGTGTAAGCCATTATGAAAATGTAAAATGTTTGTGTATTTATATGAGTGTGTGTATGTATATGTATGTATGTATGTATGTGTATGTGTATGTGTATGTGTATATATGTATATATATAGGCTATGTGTGTGTTGTGGCACAGTGATGAACTCGGAAACTTAAAAATGGCACTCTATGACAAAAAGGTTGCCGACCCCTGGTCTACACAATGCTATCGTTCGCGAGCACATCTTTTTGCTCTGTTATGATTGTGTCTCCTCCATTGCTAACTCCCCCTAGCAGCACCAGCCCCCTCGTCTCTCTTTAGTTTAGCGGTGTCAGGAAGAGCGTCTGTCCTCCTGATTTTTATATTTTTTTTCCGTGAAACAAACGTGAAGTTGCGCAGTGCCACTTTGTGTACCGGGGTAACTTACTGCTGTACTAGTTTTCTCTTTTCTTCTCTTTTTATAAATGCGATGTACTGGCAGAAAGACAATTTGCATTTTTATTCTGTCTGACCGACAAATCTAATGCAGAAATCTGGCTGAAATTTTCGTTCCAAACATTCCTGACTCTAAACAACTGTTGAAGGGGTCATCGGATGCCCATTGTCCACAAGTTGGTGTGATTCTTTAGGGTGATCATGTAAAGTTTGTACTATACTTTGGTTAAAATTCCTCAATGGTTGTGTAACTCACCCTTTTACCTCCTCAAAAACACAGTGACCCGTTTCGGTGCATGTCTCTTTAAATGATAATGAGCAACTGCTCACCGCACCCCCTGTTGATTGGCTGAGGGCAGAAATATGCTAATACGGGACAGTCCATCAGTGCTTGTGGGCGGAGCATGAGCATTATGACATCATAGTGCTCAGAAAATCCAAATTATTGAGTGTTTAGACTTCTTGAGGATTAAAATAAAAGGAGTGAATGGACTTTCTTCACTGTATGGTGGTTGTCCACACACTGCAAAGACACATTCATATGCAAACATGTAAAAGTGAATTTTGCATTCGATGACCCCTTTAAGTCTAGCAACTCGTTTAACCCTTTTTTTGTCACTTCTACTGAATGGTTTTCCTGAAATCTTGTCTGGCTTTATAAAGCCGTTTTGAGGTTTTATTTTTCCCTGATGCTTTAACGCCTGTAAAAGCAATGCTTGTGACTGACAGTCAGTGTGAGGTTAATTTGTGTGTGGATAATGACTTCTGTTTCACTATATGGTACTTTTCATATGAGACAATTCTCATCACCTTCTGACTCTGTGTTTCTAGATGGAGGAGATCGAGTATTCCTGTGAAAAATGCAGTGGAAAAGCAGCGACCGTCTCTCACAAATTTAGCCGGCTTCCCAGGTTGGGATTAACACACATGCGTACTTTAGCAGCTTTGAATTGTGGGTCTATTGAAAACACACATTTGACAGGGTTCGTACAAGCTGCTTAAAGTGCTTGAATTTGACATTTAAGTCCTGGAAAACCCTTGAAAACAGCCATATTTATGAAAAGGTACTTGAATTATTAAAAGACTGACAATATATGCGAAATTAGTGTTTAATTTTATCGGTAAAACAAAAATGAACACTAGAGCCCGTCTGATACAGATATAGAGCCATTTCGCGTGGCTATGAGCGTGATATTACTCATATATCAATATCCAAGTATATGATACAGCTTTCATTCTTCAGGTCAGTCATATATTAATGAGGGGGAAATCAGTTAAATAAAAAAGAAAGTGATATCTCTGTCATAGTATCCTTTCAATTATTAAAGTATTTACACACAGTCATTGAATCTGCTACACTTTGTGTACCACTTTGCTTTATTGGTTTATTTTTATTGATCTATTTACCTTTTGAGAATTTGAACGATAATATTATACATTTGTTTGATTTGTGAGATCTCTGATTGTATTGCTTGAAAACCCCAAAAGTAGTGCTGGAAAAGTCCTGTAATTTCACTTGACCGCATGTGTAGGAGCCCTGGTGTGTGTGTGTATGAGCCCTGATGTGTGTGTGTAGGAGCCCTGGTGTGTGTGTGTGTAGGATCCCTGATGTGTGTGTGTGTGTGTGTGTGCAGGGTGCTGATCCTCCACCTGAAGCGCTACAGCTACAACACTCAGCTGTCTGTGAACAGCAAGCTGGGCCAGCAGGTGCTGATCCCCAAACACCTGACGCTGCTGTCCCACTGCACCGACGCCACGCGCCCCCCCCTCAGCCTCGGCTGGAGCGCGCAGGCCGCCCTGTGAGCACACACCTCGCACTCATGATCATCACTATAATAATACCTGTTATTTACAGGCGCCTTTCAAGGCACTCAGAGAGCTAAAGCTATTCTAAACAGAAGCTTTAATAAAGCTGTCGTTTACTGTGGACTGTTGTTTAGCGTAGCGCCCTCACACTCGCTAACGGCTCGTTTCGTTTCAGCTCCAGGACCCTGAAGACGTCACAGTCCGTCAACTCCTCGACACTACGGTGAGAGCGGCCCTCTGATGATGATGATGTGCATGCTGAGGTCATATTCAGCATTGAGTCTCCATTATTTTAGTAATCGAGTAATCTACAGATTATTTCATCCATTAATCGTATAAAAGATTGTGGTGATTAAAATAGATGAGTGAACAACAGCCTTTAAAATGACTTAAAATACAGATAAATAATAAGCAATAATAACTGGTTCAAATAAAGTATCAAAGTAATCAATCATATTGGGTTCTTGAACTGAAGCGCAGATTTTCCCAATAGCACTGCTATATTATGATTTTAAAAGGTTATACGTGTATCGCTTAGCCTTAGTAAAAGTGGATTCTCCTCAGTTGAACGCGCCACTTCTGGTCAATAGCAGTCGAGGGTGTTTTTTTAATCGAGTACTCGACTTTAATCCAGGAATCGTGACTGCCCTAGTGTTGGTGTGTTCACACTCATGTGCTGTAAATGTGTGTGTGTTACAGGAAAGGCTCTGTAAAGCCGGAGAGCTCGGGGAGTGTGTTGTGCGACTCTGACAGTGAGGAGGAGCTGGTCAGGAAGGTCGGCCGCAGACATCATCCAGAAGACGACAGGACGGACGAGGTGAGGAGGGCAGTGGTGCTGGACTCACGGCCTTTGTAAATCAAATCAAACATTTATGCAACAAACTAGTGTCCACGAAGCTGTCATGTCACGAGGAGGGATGGATATCGTTTCAATTTTAACGATTCCTATTTCGATTCCAACAAGGAAAAAAAAACCTTAGATATCATTCACATTTAGTCTTAATGCAAAACATTTAATTCTTGACTTGACATGCCAGTAGACTTCATGATCACATGACCACATGAAGTATTGTGCATATACAAACAGATCTTACGATTCTCCCACAATTCTGAACAGACAACTAAACAAAATCACATGTAATTTACTAGAGGTTCTGACAAAATGTTTATTGCTGCAATCTATTTAAAATGATCACATGACCCAGTCTGCTGTGATTGGTCAGATGTCCCAGTCTGCTGTGATTGGTCTTGTCAAAATCTTACTGACCCTGAACTTTTCACCCCTGTTCAAATTAAATGTTCGCCTAAATGAATCGGACCGACTCCCTCTCCACATGTACCCAGGCGCAGCACAGTGAGCCGTCTGAGTTTAACGGCATCAACGACGAGGAGATGCTGGCGGCGGTGCTGGAGTTGAGTCGGCACGACACCAGTGTCTCCGCGGGCCCCGAGGACGAGCCCACCAGCAGCCCTGACACGGGCTTCGGGGACGCCGAGGCACACGACCCCACGCAGCACCTGGACCTGCTGGAGGCGGAGAGACAGCCGGCCGGTAAACACACGCCTTCACTAGAGATCAGGCTCCACTTCACACTCCAGCTTCCTCCAATCTGGCACGGGCGGAGTTTGGGCTCTTTGCCACTGTCGCCTTTTGTCGCCATTGGCTTTTGTCTTGCTTAGTTGGGGGCATTTCATTTAATGTTCAGCAACAATATTATTGATCTGCCTGCATTGACACCATTAAATGAGAACTGAACTGAGCTGATATATATATTATAAATATATATATATATATATATATTTAACTAACTAAATATTTTTTTACAACAGAAATGATACATCACTGAACTTACTAAAGCTGGACTGTGATGCTATTTTCTTCTAGAAACAAACTCTGTTGCATTATTTTCCCTGTGAAGCTGCTTTGAAACTCTGTGTGTTGTAAAAAGCGGTATATAAATGACATGCCAGTAGCCTTAATGACCACATGAAGTGTGTGCATATTGTCAGCGCTGAGCACGAGCTGTGTTGTGTGTAGATGCTCTGGAGTCTCTGGATCTGACCATGGATGAGAACAAGGAGAACGAGACGCCCGAGGGCGCGCCGGGCGAGCTGGACTGGGTGCAGCAGTTCAGTCTGGAGCAGGAGCGCGAGGAGCAGGAGCTGCAGGCGGCGCTCGCCCAGAGCCTGCAGGAGCACGTGAGAGACGCACACACCCCCGCACACACACACACTCGCCTTCAGAGGAAGACAACGGAGTCAGGGACCCTAGGATTTTATATACAACTTTTTTAAATGACTCTTTAGCGCTGTCAAAATGACTGAAAAGCTAAATTCCTTTTGAAACATTTGTTCAATAAAATATAATATTCTTAATGTGCGTGCAAGGAAAATTAGGTGACAATAGTGCATAAAACTGTGTGTGTGCATCAGTGACCTGAGGAAACACACCAACACACAGCGTAATGAACTACATGAACACACATTCAGAAACACTCCACTTCTCCTCACTACATCATCATCATCATCATCATCATCATCAAAACACCAGATGCTCAGCTTGATCTGATGAAAACACACACACACACACACACACACACACAGACACACACACACACACACACACACACACACACACACACACACACACACACACACACACACACACACACACACACACACACACACACACACACACACACACACACACACACACAGCTCTGACCGATGTGCAGGTTTGGTCAAGTGTGTCGTTGCACGATTTTTGCCTCCAACTGAGTGTGTTTTCGTTATCAGGGCTTTTCCCGCCATTTTCACATTAGCGATGCAGCCTCACCGCGCTGAACTGGATAAGCTAACAAAAACACACCGCGTCCGTTACGTCATCATGTCTCACGCGCCTCTCGACACACCAGAAATTTTAATGCACTGTTTTTGCATTCAAATGTGCAGTTTTATTTTTTTAACGAATATTCAAAATTCTAATTTTTACTTGACAGCGCTAAAGCCCTTTATGCTGAGAAGGTTCTATAAAAGGAGAAATGTCTTAAATTATTGCATAATACTATCATGTTTATTTAAAACCATTTTTTAGAGAAAGTATATTTCTGAAAGGATTTATTCACAAAATGTAATCAAAATAAACAATGAATCAAAATTGGATTAAACTAAATCCATAATGATCCCATGATTCTGTATATGAAGCATCTGACAGAACCTTGTAATGTGAGAGTGCTTTAATCCGTCCATCAGTGCATCAGTGCGTCCTTTAGATGATATTTGTGCTGTGGATTTCACAGTTCTTGATCCTGTGAGTTTTAAACCTGGTCTATTTGTTTGCGTCAGTGTTTCGCTAAATTCTCCAATCACATTTGTGTCTTCGGCATGTTTGTAGAATATGCTGATAAACTGAATCACAACTGAACTTAGAGGTAATTATGCATCATATCATTTAAAGAATCAACATTTAGTTTAGCTAAAGCTAAAAGTGCCCCTATTATGCTATTTTAAAGGCTTTTGTTTTGTCTCCTGCAATAGTTTTACATGCATCCAAGATCAAAAACACTCAGTCTTATGATATCCACTGCATCATCAGCTCTTTCCTCTCAGTGTCTGAAACAGTTTGATCAAGGATTCGGTCTCTAAACCCCGCCTCTCTGAGAGCTGCTCTGCTCTGATTGGTCAGATGGCCCAGTCTGCTGTGATTGACCAAACGCTCATTACAACTACAGTGTTAATCAAACTCTTCCAGTCTCAGATAAACTAGAGTGTTTGAGGGTCAAAGTAGACGTTGTTCACCAGCAGCCAATGAAGATCATACATGAAGATTTTACATTCACACACAGCTTTATTACACACTACAGGAAGGGGAATATCTGAAAAAGCATAAGGGGCACTTCAATAAAACATGGCTGATATATTTTGTTTTTCTCTCTATTTCGTGTTAAATGGCACATACATATTTAGTGTTAGTTTTTCAGCACAATCTTCTTAGCAGCTGTGACTGTCCAGTGTCGCTGGTGTTTGACGTCAGCACAGCTTTAACTGATCATGAGGACAGTTGCTGTATAATGAGGGGATATTATCTGTTAATTGTGCAGGAGGCGAGAGAGATGCGAGAAGATGATGATCTGAAGAGAGCCACTGAGCTCAGCTTGCAAGGTCAGTATGACGTGATGTTCTGCCTCACATGACTTCTGTTTTACTGTGAGTGTGTGTGTGTGTGAACGTGTGTGTGTTTCTGTTGTAGAGTTCAATAACTCCCTGCCCGAGCTGCTGTGCTCCGATGACGACTCGGGCAATGAAGACGGCTTGGATATGGAGTACAGTGAGGCTGAAGCGGAAGAGCTCAAGAAGAACGCTGAGGTGCGTCTGTGCTTAATCACTTCTGAACCCGTAATCCAGTCGACATACTTTAAAAAGTCCCGTAAAGAGGAGATTCACAGCTTTTCAGTGGTGTCGTATGTCACTGTTGGACATTCAGAGGCTCCGTTGTAAACGTGATTGGGTCATCAGGTTTAGATCAGCATTGATTCGTCAGAGAATTTGAGATTGTTCATCTTAATACAAATACAGAACAGAGAAACTGCTTTTGCTTCCTCTTTGGTCAAGCCAGATGTCTTTTCTGCACACTTTATATTTAAGTATAGCTTTAACAAGAACATCTTGTTCCACTGCAGTCTGTCTAGTGGGACTTTAGACTTGCTCACATCTTACAGAAAGAACAAAAAGGTGAACCTAAGTCAGCTACACTGAGACAAAGAAAAGCATTGAACATATTTCTAGTGATAATACTGATAAACACAACAAACTATATGATTTCTTCAGATATGACTGACGAATCCGATCAATCACCCATTTAAGATCCAGTATGAATGATGACATTGTAAAACCTTCGACTCATCACCCTAAAAAACCGACATAGCCGCCCGCAGCCAGACATAACTATGGTTCTTAAATGTTTTAAGAACTTTTGAACCTCTAATCCAAATTTGTGTTTTAAAAAGTCCCGTAAAAGGAGATTCTCTGCTTTTCAGTGGTGTCGTTTGTCTCAGTTGGACATTCAGAGGCTCCGTAGTGAACGTGATTGTCAGGTTTTGATCAGCATTGATTCGTCAAAGTAACCCATGTGGTTTGTTCCTCTGAGCCGAACAGGAATGATTGATGATGCTTAGTCCCGCCCCCGTACCCAGATTGGTTGAAACTATCATCTGCTTAACCAATAAACACAGGTTTTGGTCTTTTGCTCCACCAATTAGCATCTTTCTTTGAAAATTTGAACTGTCGCAAAGTGAAAGCACTTTCTGACAAAGCATAACACAATTCAAAACCAAGTATAAAACTACTTTACACATCGGATGAGGCACTGAAATCTGTTTTAAAACGAGTCGCTACACAATGTCGCAGTGGAATCATGTTTCGTATACATAATTCTAATAGTTTGTGAAAATCATTTGCTCTGTTTGTATTTTTGTTGCACAAGACAGTTTTTACAATTGTTTACACTACTTGCTGCTTTATGTGTTTGTGTGTGTTCGTTTTCAGATTAAATGTATGTATATGTATATTTGCCACTTTGCTTCAGTGTTCTATTATCATATAACAATGTTTCAATTTGCTTTACATCCTGAACTTTTTTGGACACATCTACATTGTCAGTAAATAAAAAAAGGTTTCAGTTTTTCACTGAAAAGTGCCTAAAATAATGTTATAATAAATGGCTATAACTTGCTTAGGGATTTTTACATGTAGACGATTTCATCTGGAAATCTAGAATATCCAAGTATAACTTTCTAAAGGAAAAAAATCCAAACATCAGGAGGTTCTGTTTGAGTTGTGTAAAAAAAAAAAAATCCATTCCCAGGCAAAATAAATGTACAATTGTGTATTTAAATGAGCTAGATTGAAACTTCAGGTTGTCCTGTTTAAAATGATATAAGGCACACTTGATGCTGCCAGCAAGACAGGCGAGTCAGGTGACCCAAACATGTTGTAGGTCTCCGAGTGGCAGTGTGTGTGTGTGTGTGTGTGTGTGTGTGTGTGTGTGTGTGTGTGTGGTGTAGTGTAGTGTTAATGCCTGTGGTTTGTCCTGTAGACTGGAGAGCTGCCCAACTCGTTCCGGCTCATCAGTGTGGTCAGCCACATCGGCAGCAGCTCCTCGTCAGGTACTGCAGGCTCACCCTCCTGTTGCTGCACTGCAGACTGAGTGTGTGTGTGACCGGCTGCTGTGTGTGTGTGTGCTCCTGTAGGGCATTACATCAGTGACGTGTACGACATGAAGAAGCAGTCGTGGCTCACCTACAACGACCTGGACGTCTCGCGCACGCAGGAGTCCACCGTTCAGAGGGACCGCGACCGCAGCGGATACATCTTTTTCTACATGCACAAGTCAGTGTCTTCAGTGACACACACACACACACACACACACACACACACACACACACACACACACACACACACACACACACACACAC
The DNA here is from genome assembly GCF_964197995.2 of Scardinius erythrophthalmus. Classification (NCBI taxonomy): domain Eukaryota; kingdom Metazoa; phylum Chordata; class Actinopteri; order Cypriniformes; family Leuciscidae; genus Scardinius; species Scardinius erythrophthalmus. Next base: position 44,037,816 of record NC_138226.1, read on the forward strand.
ACACACACACACCTGTGCTGGCATGAACAAATTCGACAATAACTTTCATACTAAAATGTGGGAATGCCTGAAACCACACGAACGCAATACTCACATACTCTTGGTGGCCTTATAATAGTTAAGCTTAAATTTATTAACTAAAATCATAAAACAATTTCCTTACTTGAAGAACTTATTTTATTTCAGCAACTTCACTGACATTTCTGATTTTCGCTTAGTTTGAGTACTAAAATAACCAAAAAAACCTAACTAAACTAGGGCTGGACGATAAAACAATAACGATAATTATCGAGATATAATTTTCAAAGAGTTTTATGAATGTTTGATAGTTTATGTGCCAAAAGCAGAATGAAACTCATTTGAACCGTGTCACACACACCCCATTTATCCGCTCGGCTCAAAGTTCAAACTGCAGAGCAGCGCTAACTTACTAGCATATGCGTTTACTTGCTATACAACCCACACGTCTCTGTGATTTAAACTAAAGCCAGACGAAACAGCGCTGTTGGACAGGAGAAACAGGATACAGTCTGAAGGCCTTCAATATACAAATCACACTTACTGTAGTACCTCTAACTGCATCACGGTATTGTGTCAGGAATGTGGGATATTCATCAATTTAGGTATGCATTGAATGTATTAAAGGAGTATTGGAATATAATTACAGTATATTTTTTGTGCTTTAATGGACAGTTCACACAAAAATTAAAATAAGCCCATGATTTACTGAAGTCATCCTCGGTGTATATGACGTTCTACTTTCAGACGAATACAATCAGAGTAGGGGTGTCCATGGTTAACCGATTAACCGATTAACCGTTAAAAATTGCGTAACCGAGTGAAACATTTTGCTCGGTTAAAGTGGCGTCAATGGCGTGCATTGAATTTAGTTGTAATACATTTTTGCACCACCAGAGACCGCTAACGTTACACCAGTTTTCTAATATGAAGCGGGCAAAGAAAGCGCGCGTCTGAGAGTGAAGGCTGTGCGCGAGCCAGAAACAAACATAGTATCCACGCCACTGATCGCAGCACAATAATATCTGTCTGCAGAGCCGTAGAGCCACAGCTTTACCCCAGCAGTTTTACCCCACGCATGCGCAGTTTCATTACAACAGTTTTACCCGCAGAGTCCGTTTACCGTTACATTAACCCATACAATTTGTATTATGCATTTCCTAAACATGTACTTGCTAATCAAACAATTTATATGAACAAACTACTAATCTATAAAACACATTTGGTCTTCCGACCTTTTACTATTGTGTGAGGGAGAGAGAGCAATACAGCGCTCGTGTTGTTTGAAGGCGGTGAGAGTGCGCGCGCGCGCGGCCGTGGCTCTCTCACTGTTTGTTCTTATGCGCTCTGTCCACTGATCTAAATAATTAGTTGTTACGACGACTTATTTGTTCCCTCGTTTTAATAAATCGTGGACACGTTGAACTAATTCCCTCCCTCATTTTGATTTAACGAATTACAACGTGGCCAAAACAGTTTGAAACTATTAATTAGTGAATGCTAAAGACCTATTTTTTTGTGAATTGGTGAATTTGCCGGTGAATTATTTCGTGGCCACGAATGAATAATTATTAAACTGTTTTTCTTACCTGTGAAGATGGCTCTTCAGTGAAGGCCGACTATTCTCGTACAGCTTTTTATTCCTTTTTTTTTTTTTTGTGTGTGTGTGAATTGGTGAATATTCAGGTGAATTGTTTCCTAGCCACGAATTAATAATACCTCAGCACGTTTTACAAGACCCTTCTCGATCGCAGCGGCAACGAGCACTTTGATCACTTGATTTAAAAAACAAAACATTTCAGTGCTAGATCGCCTAAAAAAAAATAAAAAACGAACGAAATGAATGCTCTGCTAGTTAACTGGAGATGTTTTGTTTACTATTTGTATTGGTATTCGTGCCGCAAGATGTTTCAAAAGTGGTGGGGACAATATCGACCTTAGAAAATAGTGGTGGGGACATGTCCCACCCGCAAATTACGCCTATCTCGGGGTTGCGGCGCGCACGCACACTATGGTTAACCGAGTATTAACCGATAAGGGCCTCGGTTAACGGTTAATGAAAAACTTGAAAACGTGCAGCCCTAAATCAGAGTTATATTAAAGAATATCCTGGCTCTTCCGAGCTTTATAATGGCAGTGAATGGAGGATGAAATTTTGAAGCCCAAAAAAAGTGCATCGTCTATCATAAAAGTAATCCATACGACTCCATTTGGGTTAATAAAGGCCTTCTGAAGCAAAGCCATGCGTTTTTGTAAGAAAAATATCCATGTTTAAAACTTTATTTGCTATAATAACTAGCTTCCGGCAGACGGCCGGAATAATTTCCATTTTTGGGTGAACTCTTCCTTTAAGCTGTAGCATTTGTGCAGTTTATACTAAATGTATTTAGGCTACTGTTTTTCCATACAAATACCATAGAAAACAGTTATATTTGACCATGGTATTGAGGTCATATGTGGCTTTAACTGTGGTGATCATGATCTAAATGTCTAATACTATGGAAGACCAGTGCTTCATTTCAGGGCTTGACATTAACTCTTGCCTCTGTGGTTCTTCAAAGTTACTCGCCACTCAGCATTTTTTGAAATTACTAGCAACTCCCCCACAATTTTGACATGGGTAACTTGGGGAAAGACTGACAGCAGCCTAATACATTTATTGCCAAATTATGAGATATTAAAAATATCTATATTTAAGACCAAATTTAAAGTGCCTAACGGTTATTTAAGTGTTTATCTGCATTTATTTCATAAATATATAATTTTCACTGTTATTATTGCTTACAGTTTTATAATGTGCTAAAATACTGAGGGGTGCAAATACAGTAGTCGTCTACATGAATTTTGAACAATACCCGTTTTTGTCTTAGGACAACTTTGGTGAACTTTAAAAAAGCTCCTAAGACAAAACCGGGTTATTGTTCAAAATTCATGTATTCAAAAATTCACTTCAAATGTTGACCACTGTACCATCCAACTACTATTTACAAAATACTGCTTTTTTTACATAGTGCAAATAGAATATTTGCTATTTGCACTTAATGGTGCTTTCAAGTCATGGCGTAAAGTTGAACGCAAATGAACTCCACCACAAAGTCATAAATATGAGTGGAAATCTCGGGATTTTCTTTAAGCCCAGTTCTTTAGGAGTTGTGGACGTGTCAGTGAGAAACGCGGACTTCCCATCTCGTAAACATGGACTTCCCATCTCATAAACATGGACTTCCCATCTCGTAAACGCAACTTCCCATCTCGTAAACGCAACTTCCCATCTCGTAAACGCGTCTTCCCATCTCGTAAACGCGACTTCCCATCTCGTAAACGCGACTTCCCATCTCGTAAACGCGTCTTCCCATCTCGTAAACGCGTCTTCCCATCTCGTAAACGCGTCTTCCCATCTCGTAAACGCGTCTTCCCATCTCGTAAACGCGGACTTCCCATCTCGTAAACACGGACTTCCCATCTCGTAAACACGGACCTCCCATCTCGTAAACACGGACTTCCCATCTCGTAAACGCGTCTTCCCATCTCGTAAACGCGGGCTTCCCATCTCGTAAACGCGTCTTCCCATCTCGTAAACGCGGACTTCCCATCTCGTAAACGCGGGCTTCCCATCTCGTAAACGCGGGCTTCCCATCTCGTAAACGCGTCTTCCCATCTCGTAAACGCGTCTTCCCATCTCGTAAACGCGTCTTCCCATCTCGTAAACGCGGACTTCCCATCTCGTAAACGCGGACTTCCCATCTCGTAAACGCGGACTTCCCATCTCGTAAACGCGTCTTCCCATCTCGTAAACGCGGGCTTCCCATCTCGTAAACGCGGGCTTCCCATCTCGTAAACGCGGGCTTCCCATCTCGTAAACGCGGACTTCCCATCTCGTAAACGCGTCTTCCCATCTCGTAAACGCGGGCTTCCCATCTCGTAAACGCGGGCTTCCCATCTCGTAAACGCGGGCTTCCCATCTCGTAAACGCGGGCTTCCCATCTCGTAAACGCGGGCTTCCCATCTCGTAAACGCGTCTTCCCATCTCGTAAACGCGGGCTTCCCATCTCGTAAACGCGGGCTTCCCATCTCGTAAACGCGTCTTCCCATCTCGTAAACGCGGACTTCCCATCTCGTAAACGCGGGCTTCCCATCTCGTAAACGCGGGCTTCCCATCTCGTAAACGCGTCTTCCCATCTCGTAAACGCGTCTTCCCATCTCGTAAACGCGTCTTCCCATCTCGTAAACGCGGACTTCCCATCTCGTAAACGCGGACTTCCCATCTCGTAAACGCGGACTTCCCATCTCGTAAACGCGGCTTCCCATCTCGTAAACGCGGGCTTCCCATCTCGTAAACGCGGGCTTCCCATCTCGTAAACGCGGGCTTCCCATCTCGTAAACGCGGGCTTCCCATCTCGTAAACGCGTCTTCCCATCTCGTAAACGCGGGCTTCCCATCTCGTAAACGCGGGCTTCCCATCTCGTAAACGCGGGCTTCCCATCTCGTAAACGCGTCTTCCCATCTCGTAAACGCGTCTTCCCATCTCGTAAACGCGGACTTCCCATCTCGTAAACGCGGGCTTCCCATCTCGTAAACGCGGGCTTCCCATCTCGTAAACGCGGGCTTCCCATCTCGTAAACGCGGGCTTCCCATCTCGTAAACGCGGGCTTCCCATCTCGTAAACGCGGGCTTCCCATCTCGTAAACGCGTCTTCCCATCTCGTAAACGCGGGCTTCCCATCTCGTAAACGCGGGCTTCCCATCTCGTAAACGCGGGCTTCCCATCTCGTAAACGCGGGCTTCCCATCTCGTAAACGCGTCTTCCCATCTCGTAAACGCGGGCTTCCCATCTCGTAAACGCGGGCTTCCCATCTCGTAAACGCGGGCTTCCCATCTCGTAAACGCGTCTTCCCATCTCGTAAACGCGTCTTCCCATCTCGTAAACGCGGACTTCCCATCTCGTAAACGCGGACTTCCCATCTCGTAAACGCGGGCTTCCCATCTCGTAAACGCGGGCTTCCCATCTCGTAAACGCGGACTTCCCATCTCGTAAACGCGTCTTCCCATCTCGTAAACGCGGACTTCCCATCTCGTAAACGCGGACTTCCCATCTCGTAAACGCGGACTTCCCATCTCGTAAACACGGACTTCCCATCTCGTAAACACGGACTTCCCATCTCGTAAACGCGTCTTCCCATCTCGTAAACACGGACTTCCCATCTCGTAAACGCGGGCTTCCCATCTCGTAAACGCGGACTTCCCATCTCGTAAACGCGTCTTCCCATCTCGTAAACGCGGGCTTCCCATCTCGTAAACGCGGACTTCCCATCTCGTAAACACGGACTTCCCATCTCGTAAACACGGACTTCCCATCTCGTAAACGCGTCTTCCCATCTCGTAAACACGGACTTCCCATCTCGTAAACGCGGGCTTCCCATCTCGTAAACGCGGACTTCCCATCTCGTAAACGCGTCTTCCCATCTCGTAAACGCGGGCTTCCCATCTCGTAAACGCGGACTTCCCATCTCGTAAACGCGGGCTTCCCATCTCGTAAACGCGGGCTTCCCATCTCGTAAACGCGTCTTCCCATCTCGTAAACGCGGGCTTCCCATCTCGTAAACACGGACTTCCCATCTCGTAAACACGGACTTCCCATCTCGTAAACGCAGACTTCCCATCTCGTAAACGCAGACTTCCCAGAAGGACTTGAACGCACCATTAGTAATTAGTAAATAGCCGCTGCCTAATATTATATAGTGTCGTACAATAGTGCCGTTTAAGTACTATTCTATGATTAGTAGGTCTTTTGTTTTGTTTTTTAAGAAAAGCCTTTCTAGGCACCCGAGATGCAAATTAGCTCATGCTATACTCTATTTTCCAGTTTTTGACTGGAATCATGTTTTTTTTTAAACTTCTTAATAACAATAAAAGTGTGTGAGGCCCTTTAGGTATAAATGTTTCCAGTGCAGATGAATATGAGTGACTGTGAGGAAGGTGTTTGTATCTGACGTGTGTGTGTGTGTGTGTGTGTTCAGAGAGGTGTTCGAGGAGCTGTCGGAGCTGGAGAAGGCCGGAGGGAACGGTGACGCCGCACGCACAGTCCTGCAGCCGCTCTAACATCCCATAATGCCCCTGAGCCCAGGGTAAAGCCACAGCCTTCATCAGCGCTACTGAAGACCACACACACACACACACACACACACACACACACACTCTCCCTGTGAACGCTGTAGACTTGCAGTTAGATGGATACATGTTCTAGAAACTCATAGAGGAGCAAAATGTTTATGGGGAAAAATAAATATATGAATATAGAAAGCATTTTGAGTTTCTCGAAAGGTGCAACTTCAGGATCAAAGAAGTTCCCGCCTAATTTCTTCTTTTGTTTGCCTTTAATATGAGAAGTCCCTCTGGTCCACTTCTTATGCATTAAATATTTGAAGCGTGTTTCTCTATGAAATCTTTTTGTTTCTTCTTCTTTCCCCTCTGCAGATTTTTAGATGGCCGTCCCGGTCTATTGCATACAGAACTTTATTCTTGTATATGTGTGTGTGGAACGTTGAAGACGGGGTGTGTGTGTTTCTCGTTTGATATGCAGCTGAACATGTGGTGCAATATTTGCGTTTGCCAGTCGGCTTTTATATGATGCCCTACAGCGATGAGAGATTCGGCTCGTTTATATTCAAGGCTTTACTGATGACTGTTGGTTGTTTTATTCTCATTTTATAAGCGTTGTTCTAACAAGCTCAATGGTATTGATGATGTAGCTTGTCCTTTTTTAAAGATGGCCTCTCCGACAGACCTTTAGTTGTCCTTCTGTATCGAGCTTAACGTCGTGTGGAGAAGTGTCTTCAGAGAGAAGCTCGAGAGAAACGCTCACACACACCTTTACTGCATCCCATGTGACTGTGCGTCAGCTGATGTTATTTATTTTAGGATGTTTGTGAGTCTTGTTTCCATGGTAACCACTTTACTCATGTCCTCTGTTCTGGTCGTCTCGAGGAGATTGTGTTTCTCAAACAACAGTGCTATAAGCTCTACTTGATTGCTTAGTATTCAGTCTTTGGATTCCTTGAACACGTTTTAAAATAAAACTGATTTAGAAAAACGAGGGCTGGTGTGTTTCAGAGTGTGTGTGTGTGTGAGCATCTCTTGGTGAGCGGCTGGAGCCGGCGGCCTGTGAGCCTGTTGAACTCGCTGAGGATGTAGCTCTCCTTCTGCTGCATCTGTCCGAGACCAGAGAGAACACACTCCTCAGTCACACACACTGGCGGATTACGCTCAATCTCACTCATCAAACTATATCTTTAGAATTTTTTAACTCAAATTACAGATATGTGACCCTGGATCACAAAACCAGTCTCGAGTCGCACGGGTTTATTTGTGGCAGTAGCCAACAATACATTGGGTATGGGTCAAAATTATTGAATTTTTTTATGCCAAAAATCATGAGGATATTCAGTAAAGATCATGTTCCATGAAGATATTTGGTATATTTCCTACTATAAATATACAAAACATTTATTTTTGTGAGTGCAGCACAATCAAACATAAATGAACAACTTTAAAGGAGATTTTCTCAATGTTTCGATTTTTTTTTTGTTCCCTCAGATTACAGATCCTCAATAGTCGTATCTCGACCAAATATTGTTCTATCATAACACACCATACATCAATGTAAAGCTTATTTATTCAGCTTTTTTGTGACGTATAAATCTCAATTTAAAAGAAATTACCCATGTGACTGGTTTTGTGGTCCAGGGTCACAGATATAAGCTATCCAAAATACAAATTACAATGCATTTAATAATATACATTAAAGGGATAGTTCACTTTGAAATTAATTTTTTGATATGTTTTAGCTTACCTCAAGGGCATCCAAGATGTAGGTGTCTTTGTTTCCGCAGTAGTTTCAATTTTGATATTTTTAGGTCAAACCGTTCTTGTCTGTCAGTCATATAATGCAGGTCGATGGTCACTGTCTCAAAGAGCATGAACAGAGAAGTCCAAATTAAAACAATTCCCCATCGTAAGTACACATTGATGGCCTAAGACACGAAACGAGCGGTTTGTGTGAGAAAACGAACAGTATTTATATAGTTTTTACCTCTTGTACACAACCACGTCCAAGTGATCTAAGGGCGCGGGCGCATCCTGCTGTGTGACGTGTGCGCAGACTGGTGCACTTGGACGTGGCTGTGTTACAAGAGGTAAAAACGATATAAATACTGCATTATATGACTGACAGACAAGAACGGTTTGACCTAAAAATATCAAAATTGAAACTACTGCGGAAACAAAGACACCTACATCTTGGATGCCCTTGAGGTAAGCTAAAACATACCAAACTTTAATTTCAAAGTGAACTATCCCTTTAAATAAATGAAATTCAAGGACTTTTAAAGCACTACTTTTTTGGGTTTCAAGGACGACAATCTGAGATCTCACTTATCAAACAATATCCTTAGGATTTTTTAAACTCAAATTACAGATATAAGGTATCCATAAAACAAATTACAACGTATTAATATGTTAAATGCAAAGTTTATAATGGCTATCATTGTTCAATAAATAATATTTTATATAATGTTGGTGTACTTCATATCGAGAAAAGGTCTGATCGGGGTTTATCAGCAGTGTTCATTCTGCGTGACTGCATTATATATATTTTTTTTTTTAAAGAATTAAATGTCATATATATATATATATATATATATATTGTATTTAAGTTGAGCACTTTTCAAGTACCTCATAAATGTGCCTGTTTTAAATTTCTAAATGTGTAACTGAGGTACTTCCAGCACTTGTACGGACGCTGCTTCCTGCTGAAACATGGCTACGCTAGCAAGCCGAACTGTGGAGTCGGGCTCAAAATGGCTGAAAAGCTAAATTACATTTTTTTCTTAAATATTAGCAAAGTTCTAATTAGTCAAACCTAAATGTATTCAGACTCCTTCAACACTTCTTATCATCACAGTTTATATTCGCTATAGTTTAGAAACGGTGATGAAATATGAGCAGAACTCAGAGTTATGAACTCAGCTGATATCTGACTGGTTTTGTCCATCTTCTGTTAGACTCTCTCAGAGGAGTGATGTTGAATATCTGTCAGCTGTTTAATTTAACTACACTATTAGATAATACCAGTTTAGCTCAACCAGTGACCCAGCAATGCTTCATTCTGCTCAGTGTGTGTGTGAGAAGAGCATTAGTGATTACAGAAAACACACTTCAGCAAAACATGATCAGCTCAAAGTGTTCGAATCATTTCTGGTCCCACATGTTTATAAGTGTCACTGGTAGACCCTGTGTGAAGAGTTTATGGGTATAGCCTAATACGTCAGTTTACTTTATTTGCTCTCCTCACTTGCATACATTTTCCCCTTCTGACAATCCTAAGTAAATTCCTGATTATCTCTCACACACACACACACACACACACTCTCTTAAGTATGTTGTACCTCATTCCAGTCCTCTTCAGTTTCATGTCTGTATCCCAGTAAATGGCAGATCCCATGAGCTGTGACCACCTGCTCAACACACACACACAGAGAGAGAGAGAGAGCAAACCTTGACTGTGTCCGTCTGTGTGTGTATAGAGTGATCAGTAATCGGTGTGTCTTACAGTGAGTGTCTCATGCAGGTCCTGTGACGAGTCTCTGCACTGCTGCATCACACACTCCACCCCGAGGAAGATGTCCCCGAGATTATACTCGTCCCTGTGCAGGACACACGGCATCTTCCCCGGCCTCAGATCCTACACACACACACACACACACACACACACACACACACACACACATCAGCCTCAGATCCTACACACACACACCATTATACGTCTCTGTGCAGGACACACAGCATCTTCCCCGGCCTCAGATCCTACACACACACACACACACACAAACATCAGCCTCAGATCCTACACACACACACACACATCATTATACGTCTCTGTGCAGGACACACGGCATCTTCCCCGGCCTCAGATCCTACACACACACACACACACACACACACACACACACACACACATCATTATACGTCCCTGTGCAGGACACACGGCATCTTCCCCGGCCTCAGATCCTACACACACACACACACACACACACACACACACACACACACACACACACACATCATTATACGTCTCTGTGCAGGACACACAGCATCTTCCCCGGCCTCAGATCCTACACACACACACACACACACACACACACACACACACACACACACACACACATCAGCCTCAGATCCTACACACACACACACACACATCAGCCTCAGATCCTACACACACACACACACACACACACACACACACACACACACACATCAGCCTCAGATCCTACACACACACACACACACATCATTATACTCGTCTCTGTGCAGGACACACGGCATCTTCCCCGGCCTCAGATCCTACACACACACACACACACACATCAGCCTCAGATCCTACACACACACACACACACACACACACACACACACACATCATTATACGTCTCTGTGCAGGACACACGGCATCTTCCCCGGCCTCAGATCCTACACACACACACACACACACACACACACACACACACACACACACACACACACATCAGCCTTTATCTGTGTGTAACTACTCAGGCATGTAGGGAAGCTCGTTTCCTCAACAATGAACGAGTGAATAAAAAAGATCATTTAGACTCATCTCAAAGTTTTGACTTGAACGTTTATATTTCACATTTCTGCGAGTTATAAGATATATTTTGCAATTTACTTTTTTCCTCTGAATTGTAAGATATAAACTCGCAACTCCAATAAATAAAGAACTGCAAAAGGTCTGAATTGCATTAACGTATTCTGTCGCAATTGCAAGTAAAAAGTTGGAATTTTGTGTTTTTTTTCTCTCAGACTTGAGATAAATTAACAATTTTGAGTTATAAAGTTCAAATTGTAAGATATGAACTCGCAAGGAAAAAGTCCAGAACTGAGATATAAACTCGCAATTGCGAGAAAGCAATAAGTGTGAGATAAATAAACTGTTTAAAAAAAAAAAACTGATAAAAAATTGTTTGTTTATTATTATTATTATTATTCCGTGTCGGAAACAGGCTTCCACGGACACGGGCTGGTTAACGGTGATGCTCTAGTCAGCTGTCAATCACACACACATGTGCTGTCTGCACTCTGCAGTGGCTGGAGTGTGTGTGAAGAGTGTGTGCGGGCGGCTGCACCTCATAGAAGGGGAAGGCCAGCACGTCGGTGGGCCGGTCCCGGCGCCGGTAGACCCGGTTGATGCGCTGGATCCTGCGGTTGTCCACGCAGATGATGCCCATGTCGAACCGCTGCACGCCGAATATGTGCCTCAGGATCTCCACGTCTTTGCGCATGCGCGCGCGCCTCAGAGGTACCACCGTCTGCAGGTTCCGCAGGACGAGCCCCATTCCCGAACTACTGTCAACGCGATCAATAGATGAGTGTGTCAGACGTATATATGTATTTACTCTACTGCTTACGGACTGGACATATACGTTTGTAAAGTAAACACACATATATATAAAAAAGACCGGTCATTTCGATACATCTGCCATGTTCCCGACTTTGCTCTGTCCATTGATTTGGAAACTGAAAGTGCGCATGCGCCATTCATACATGTCAAAATAAAAGTTCTGTCATTAAACCGTTGGATTTTTTCTTCTTCTTCTGAGTATATACTAAATAGTTTAATATGAAATTATTGTAATAACAATTTAGAGTTTTTTTTATATACATATGTAAAAAAATGGGCTTATCTTTTTCTTAGTATATATTTCGCTTGTACTGTGACTTTTAACGTTACTGTTCTCCGGAAGTAGAAACTAGGAACTTCCAACACTGTTTGCGCGTTGGTGTTGGAGGTCACTTTGATTTAAAAGGTAAGTTATGCTGCTATTTAACACACAACAAAATAATGTACACCGATTTATTGTAATTTTAACTTTTACACTGGGCAATGTATGTATGCGTTACTGGAAACAGCATCAGGGTCGGTGTTTGTTTGCCACCTGTCATTGGCTGCTGCTTCGCCTGTGTTGTTTCTGTGTGTATCTGAACACTTCAGTCACTGTTAACACGACTGAACAGCTAATTACAACCTAACCGCTCAGTTGCAGTCACAAAATATGAATTTAACCGCCATACCCCTACACAAAGGCTTTATGCTAAATTTTAACCACACGTTTTTGAATCTCTTGATGTTATACACTTGATTCGACTCGTTCGTGAGTGATTCGGGTGAGTCGAGTCACTTGAACTGGTTCTTTTAGATGAGTGACACACTTGAATATGCAGAATAAGAGTGAGAGACACTGCTTTGCTGTTTTATTTCTGCACACTGATAACTGTGAGGTGTCTTCAGTATGGGTGGGGATCATGGACACGGAAAACTGTCGATGCCGGACTACCGGGTGTGGAAGTATGAAGGGACGCCGCTGGAGATGACCCAGCAGAGGCTGGCCCGCAGAGGGCTCCGGGACCCCTGGGCTCGGTGAGCTCACACACACACACACACACACACACACACACACACACACACACTGATATATGCGTTCCTCTCGGGGACCTGCTACTCAAGTGATGGCCTGGAGTCGGCTATTACATAGAAATGACTTCTGAGTTTAATAACAGATTTTTAATCATGCTAATGCACTCCGCTTGCTTTAATATTTCCCATTTGTTCTGGCCTTTGCTATTAAGAAAGGTACATGCTCATCTCATCTCAATGTTGAAGACAGGCATCTCACAACATAAAACTCATTTAAAGGGTTAGTTCACACAAAAGAGAAACTTCTGTCATCATTTACTCACCCTGATGTCGTTCCAAACCCGTAAGACTTTTGTTCATCTTCCGAACACAGATGAAGATATTTTTGATGAAATCTGACATTCCTGATCCCTTCATTGATAGCAACGTCAATGCAACTTTCAAGGCACAGGGAGGTGTTAAAGACATCGTTAAAATAGTCCATGTGACTCCAGTGCTTCAACCGTAATGTTTTGAAGCGACAAGAATACTTTGTGAGCAAAAAAACCCCAAAATAATGGTTTTATTCAACAATGTCTCTTCTCTTCTGTGTCAGTGTCTGATGCTGTTCACGTAGTAAACGCAGCGCAGAGCTTCCAGATGCTACGTCAGAACGCCGGCTCACCATTGGCCGTCTCAAGTGACCAGCGTCGGCCAATAGCGAGCCGGCGTTCTGATGTAAACCTGGAAGAGCTGCGCTGCGTTTACAGTGTCAACAGTGAAGATGAACGACACGAGAGTGAGTTATTAATGACTGACATTTCAGTTTTGGGTGAACTAACCCTTTAACACAGTAGCTATTTTTGTTTTATTCCTAACCACAAATGTTCATTGTTCTAGATCTGACATTGTGGTCTTGCAAAATACAATGAAAATCAATATGTCCACAACTAAATGTGTAAGATCTAGCTGATATCTATCTATCTATCAACATATACGGTAGAGACAGTAATATTGTGACATATTATTATAATGTGAAATTGCTGTTTTCTGTGTGAATATATAGTAAAGTGTAATGTATTCCTGTGATCAAAGCTGAATGTTCACCATCATTACTCCAGTCTTCAGTGTCACATGATCCTTCAGAAATCACTCTAATATGAGGATTTGAGGATCAAGAAACATTTATGATTATAATTAATGTTGAAAACAGTCGTGCTGCTTCATATTTCTGAGGAAACTTTGATAATTACTATTCAAAACTGTTGAATGGTGAAAAACGGTTTCCAAAAAAATATAAAGCAGCAGAAACCGATAATAAGCACATATAATAATCAAATCCTCATATTAGAGTGATTTCTGAAGGATCATGTGACACTGAAGACTGGAGTAATGATGCTGAACATTCAGCTTTGATCACAGGAATAAATTACACTTTAACATATATTCACATAGACAACAGTTATTTTACATCATTTTGATCAAATAAATGCAGCCTTGGTGAGACTTCTTTCAAAAACATTTTATAAAAATATGAATATTCCTAACTATTGATGGGTTGTATTTGCTGCATATAGTGGGCCGTTAAGTCCAGGTCCAGGTGTATATTATGATGAGAATGATTAAGAAGTTATTCAGAGGTGTGTGTGTGTGTGTGTGTGTGCAGGAACGAGGCGTGGCGGTTCACGGGCAGCTTCGGGGTGCCGGTGACCTTCAGAGAGGTGCTCCTGCGGGGCTTCAGGACAGGCTTCGCTGCGTTCGCAGTCGCTCTGGCGGTGGAGTACGCTTTCTTCCCGCCCAAGAAGAGCGAGCACTGATCGCGTGTGTGTGTGTGTGTGTGTGTGTGTGTGTGTGTGTGAAGCCCGTCGCTGTTCCTCCATGAAGACTTCAGCTTCTAATGCCTCTGTGTGTTTCTCTTGACCAGTCTGTACAATAAATACAAGATAAATGATTTGGCCTGAGCCTGATTTTTATTTATTTTTATTGGATATTGTAGTAAAACCTTTAGAGCATCCAAATTTACCTTGAAATGATACGAAATGATCACTCAGAGTAAAATATGGTTATGTACAGTAAGTATGAATGCCAGTGTCAGGATATAGATGCTGAAAGCCATCAGGGCCGTGATTTAAATGTTACTTTTCCTAACACTAATCTAATTTCACTTCCCATAGAATCCCATTCAGACTAGTGAAGATACTACAGGATACTGACGTAAAGAAAGAGGAACTGAATCACAGGACATTCCTAGTACATTACTGTGGAATGAAGAAGTGAAACTGTCTCATGTGAGTGAAGTACTGAAGCCTGAAGACCCCTGAGTGATACAACAGGCCGACTACTCACTGTAGTATAAACTGTAGTAGCTTGAAATGCATCCAAGGTTAAAAAATAAACACTTTAATTGTCTCATAACATCTGTTGCATCATCAGCTCTTTCTCTCAGCGTCTGAAAGGATTGGCTCTCTAAGCCCCGCCTCTCTGAGAGCTTACTCTGCTGTGATTGGTCTCTTGGATCACTTCTTTAAGAGACTCCATTCATCTGCACTTTCACAATCAGCTCTATTACACACTACAGGAAAGGGAATATCCCATAATATCTGAGTCACATGGATGCAAATCTTCGAAGACAATATGAAGTTTTCTTAATCATGCACTTCATTTTTGTCTGTCTTTTGAAATATGCTGTACAAGCTAAAACATGAATCAAAATGGTCTTATTGTCAATATTGTGGTATTGTTCAGAATAATGCTGGCGATATTGGGAAAGCTAATATTTAGTTTAATGGAGAAATGTGTTTGAAATGCTATGAGAATCACAACTGATATATCATTTCAATCTCCGTTTAATGACAGCTGAACAAGTCTAAGACTAAACTGCATTTCATACTAAAAAAGATACTCCAAAAGTTATCAAATACCACACAATATATGTGGAACCAAATGCAAACACAGCAGTACAAGTAAATCACAACTATGTGCTTGTTCAGGGGCCAGTTGCACAAACTTAGCCACTATGTTCAGACTGTGCCGCTAGAAATTAGTCAAGAGGTAACCAGTCTTTCTTTTCTGATTCAAATGAGCCCGATCTACCTTTTTATGTAACTGACTTTAAAAAGTAAGCACCAGTCTTGAAGAAAAAATAAATAAATAGATGGCTAAATTTTAAGACTAGTCTAAGCAGTTTATGCAACAGGCACCAGATCTAAAAGCATTATTTTGAATGTTCCTGCCAGTGAAGAGAAATATCAGATGATCAGATAATGACAGGTGCATCAGGGACTTTCCACAAGGTATGCCATTAAAAGGTGAATTTCAACAAGTGGGATGTATATTTCTTCTTAGGGTTTAAACAAATAGGCTAGGTCATGGTCATCTAAATGTAGCCCGTATGCTTGTCAATGACGCAAGTTTCTCTTTCCACTGCTTTCCGGAACATTGGTTTCCACACTAAACCATTTCATCATTTCCTCATTTCCTCTTTATCAACCGCTATTAATAATGTGCAGAGGCTCCAGTTCAGTCCAAAGAACAGCTCTATCGAGGTAAGCTTTATGTCTGATTGTTTTATCACAGAATATTTTAAGTTATTGACTCAATCTCCACATAAACACGGAAGCGTTTGCGCGCGGTCACACAACCTTTACTACGGCGACCGGGTAACGTTAACGTTACAACATCCATAATAGCGCTATCAGCACTGTTAGGTGTTAGCTAAAATTCTGACTAAAGTTATTGTTGATATAGTACAACAGACTGTCATCAAAAAGAATAGAATTAGGCATATAGTGATAGAAATCTTGAAGATATTCATTTAATATACGATTATACAGTGCTGTTTTGGCGGAAACAATGGTTACCATGTTAATATTATTATTATTATTATTATTATTTTACACGAATCGTTTTATGATAGTCATGTTGATTGATGCCATTTGAAGATAAATGTTAAAGAAATATCCCGATATTTACCCTAGTCAAAAAAGTTGATTAATGAAATTTATGCTTTTATTACATGGCTGAATTCCAATGTAGAATGCGGTCTGTTATTTCTTGATAACAGACCGCTGCGAACTATAACAGACGTTGCCCTCTATAATAATGAGAGGCGGTCGTTATAGCCTAAAAGGACTTTGTTATAGCTATAACAACCCCGACAGGCTGAACAGGACCCCGACGCGAAGCGATCTGTCTTAACCATAGACTGGTCTTAACAGATCGCTGCGAAGTATAACACACCGTTGCCATGAAAAACAGCGCGTTGCTATGGACGCAGTTCTGTTCACTCTGGCAATATAATCGTTTTTAAATCAATTAACTCCTTTTTAAATCAATATTTTGAGCCAGATTATTGATTTATTTGTTAGGTAGCCATGTAATACGCAGGATAATGTATAGCGAGGCGGTTGTTATAGCAGGCTGTATCATCAGTCGTATATTCGCTATAACAACCGCCTCGCTATACATTATCACTTACTTAATATCATGATATTATCCTGCAAAAAAACAAAAATAAAACGCAAAAACCAGCCTAGGTTGGCTGGTCTTAGCTGGTTTCAGCTAGTCTCCCAGCTTGACCATCTAAGACCAGCCTGGTCAGCTAAAACCACTGAATTTACTTAACTTTGCTGCATTATTTTCCTGTTATTACTGTAAAGCTGCCTTGAAACTCTCTGTATTGTAAAAGGCGCTAGCCTATATAAATAAAGGTGACTTGACTAAAAAAGTGTGCAAAACCCCTCTAAATCCAGCCTGGTGACCAGTTTAGGCTGATTTAATCTGCTTTATTTTTTATTTTTATTTTCAGAAGGGATAACTACCTTTTTAAAGTTTAGCTAATTGTGAAATTCGAGAATGAGAATGAACTCGAATGAGAATGAAATCGAGAATGAACCATCTGTCTCACTATATATGCAAAATGCAAAAATGGCAAATACTCTAGTCTAAAACCCTGAATGTCAGTAAATGAACACACTGAGAGAGGTGTAAAGTCGTGAAGTCAGCGTGGGTTTGCAGCAGAGTGTCAAGATGTTTGGTTTAATTTCTTCACTCAATTTCTTTGTTATCTAGTTGATGACTAGTCTATTCTTGAGCTACTTAAAGGTCTATTAAATTTTCTCTGACAGCCCAAATTTTGCCTTGTTTTAGCCTAGACGTCTGGGCTGTGTTTGGACGGCTATTAGACGTCTTTTAAACGCAGCATTGCCTGCTGGGAAGGCCTAACGTGAGTGTTTGTGCTCCTCAGCGTGTGTTTGCAGCAGCATGTCGGGCCTGTCCCACACCATCAGTCAGATCACAGAAGAGCTGAGCACAGACGAGTGCAAGCGCATCTCGTACCTGTGTGGAGATCTGGACCCCGTCCGCTTCTCTGCAGATCCCAGAGGAACACTACACACACTGTTGAGCCAAACCGGGGTGGACTGTGTGTTCCTGATGGAGCTGGTCCTGAAGATCAAGCGCTACGACCTGCTGAGGGAAGTGCTGAGCACCAGCAAGAGCTCGGTCGAGGGCATGCTGAGGAACCGGCAGGCCGTGCCAGAATACAGGTGAAGCTCTCACTCAAGATGGTGCGCAGAAGAGTGTGTTTTAAAGGGGTGGCTGATCATGATGTCACTTTTCTAGCTTTAGTTAGTGTGTAATGTTGCTGTTTGAGCTTAAACAACATCTGCAAAGTCACGACGCTCAAAGCTCAAAGCAAAGGGAGATATTTGCTTTTAAAGAAATCGCTTTTTAAGGACTACAACAAACGGCTGGTAATGACTACAATGAGCTTCTTCACGGGTTAGTGACATCACTAACCCTAAAATTTACATAAACCCCGCCCCCGGAACACGATTTATAGATTATCATGACAGAATATGCTAATCAATGACTAGAAGATAACTACACATCAGCTGCATAAACTCATCAACTAACCATTCAGAAACGTCCTGTTGCTTCCACATGTTGTCACTTCTTCTCTGTCCGACTTCGGTTTGAACATAAAAGGCTAAAAGTTTGTGAAATTTTCAGTGCATGTCTGTGTGAGGTAATCTAAGCTGCTAAAACACACACACACACACACACACACACACACACACACACACACACACACACACACACACACACACACACACACAAGCTGTTGAAGCTCCGCCCTCTGTGCTGGGAGCAGCTCATTTGCATTTAAAGGGACACACACAAAAAAGACGCGTTTTTGCTCACCCTCAAAAAGTGACAACTTTAACATGCTAATATCTGTGGACTATATTGAGTTTAAACTTCACACACACACTCTGGGGACATCAGAGACTTATTTTACACCTTGTGAAGAGTGTCATCATACCACCCCTTTAACTGTGTGCTTCAGGTCGCTGATGGCTGAGGTCAGCGAGGACATGGACACCGAGGACCTGAAGTCATTGGCGTTCTTACTCAGAGACACTTTACCAAAACAGAAACTGGAAAACGTCCAGGTATGTTGTATTTCTGGCGTTGTTCTTCAGCTTTTTGCTGTTGGTTTTTTCATGTGTGGAACTGATATGTATTTGCATCTATTTGCAGAGTTTTTTAGACATTGTAGTGGAGTTGGAGAAGCTGGACCAGCTCTCCAGTGAGAAGATGGACTTTATTGAGAGCTGTCTGAGGTCCATTCACAGGGCGGATCTGGCCAAGAAGATCAGCCGCTTCCAGCACACAGGTAGGCTGACCAGTGGCTCGCTCTTACTGATGGTGTTTAGATTTAAAGTGCCACTATTATGTGTTTTTCGGATATTACTTTTCATGGAGTGTGTGATAGAGCTTTTGTGAAATGTCGTTCATGTGGAGAAGACGTTGTTTTCTGCTGCCAAAGCAAATCCACTGCGATGAGATTGAAACTGTAAAACCGACGCCATCGTCACTTTTCGTATCACTGTATCAAGAGCTGAGGTTTTGTTTGGTTTCCGACCAATCAGAGCAGAGCAGCTCTCAGAGGGGCGGAGTTTAGAGACTGAATCCTTTATCAAAGCGTTTCCGACACTGAGAGAAAAGAGCTGATGCTGCAGTGGATATCATGAGAAAATTACACTGTTTTTTTAACTGGGATGCATGTAAAGCTTGTAAAAAATTAGGAACATTTAAAATGGCATAATAGGGGCACTTTAATCATATAATAGAGCAAGTATCATATAATACAGTGAGTAGTCGGCCTGTTGTATCATTCAGGGCTTCAGGCTTCAGTACTTCACTCACATGAGGAGACAGTTTCACTTCCTCTTCCACAGTAATGTAGTAGAAATGTCCTGTGATCCAGTTCCTCTTTCTTTACGTCAGTAGTTGTCACTAGTATGAATGGGGATTTTAGGGGAAATGTAACTGATTAGATTAGGTTTCCTTTCTGTAATAACCGAGAACCGCTCTTTCAGCTGTAGTGGCCAATCCAGAGGCGTGTCCTCCGGGGCGTCCTCAACACTTCAGACCGCCATCATCGGTGAGCTTCACTCCGCTCGCTCCGTCTTGCAGAACACACACACTGCTTCACACTTCAGTTTTAGTCACTCTCTGTTTCTGTCATTCACAGCCACACACCTTGACTGGTTTCTCATCGGTTTCCTGTAATGTGATGCAGACTCGTAAATTCTGTGGTGAGTAGAAGGAAATACCAGCCAGAAGTTCAGACTAAACCTCTGTCTCAGGCCTTCACATTTTCCTGTTAGTGACCTCACAAAAACCACAAACTGTGAAGTAAAAAAAAGTCACAAAAACTATTTTAAGTCTCCACCCTTTATCTAAAGCAGTTTATATTATCTACACTATAAAAAAAGAATCATTGAGGAAAAGAATCATTGAGGAAAAGAATCATTGAGAGAAAAAAGAATCATTGAGGAAAAGAATCATTGAGGAAAAGAATCATTGAGGAAAACAGAATCATTGAGGAAAATAATCATTGCTTCGGTGAATGTTAAAGTTCTTCATGGATGATGCCAATAAAGAACCTTTATTTTTAAGAGTGTGTGACATTGGTCTTTTGTAATGTTTTCTTCTAGATAAGCAGACAGCAGTGACGAAGGAACTGCCGAGCTCGAGCTCCTGCTGCCAGGTCACTGTTTTTCCTGGTTTTATGATGTGTATAGCATGATTTTTAAAGTTTGTGTTTACATAATATATTTGTGTGTGTGTACTGTGTATAATTATGTTGTATATATAATACACACATATGCATGTATATATTTAAGATAAAAATATTTATATATATTTATATATATATAATATAAATGATGTATAAATATATATTCAGTATATACATCTTAAATATATACATGCATGTGTGTGTATACAAAATAATTATACACAGTACACACACATTTATTATGTAAACACAAACTTTTATTTTGGATGTGATTAATCGTTGCCCAGCACTAATTATATCTGTTCAATACAAGGAACATCGATGGTTGAAGAAATGTTGGATTTTATTCAAACAAAAGGTTAATTATATAACTTGACCATATGCAAAACAAGAAGATTATAAAATGGATAGTTCCAGACCTTGATTCTGATTGGTTGAGCCACTTTCGAAGCCGTTGCAAATGACTCAACACACACACACACACACACACACACACACACACACACACACACACACCTGTGACCGCGTTACATTACTGCGCAACTGCCGTTTGTGGTGCTTTGTTGCTGCATGTGTTGCTAGGCAACCTGTTAGGAACTACATTGCTTGGCGGAGGAATAAATGTGTTATAACGTTATATTTTTTTGTTGCTGGTGTTTATTTTATGAATGAAATAAATATTAAAATTAATATTTTGTATTAAATGTTTTATAAAAAGCATTAAGCCCCTTGAAGCCGTGTTTTACAGTGGATTTAGAACAGCTAAGGGGGTTTAACTCCGCGTCGAGTCTAACAACGCCCCCTAACTAGCTGTTCAGTTTAAGGTTATCAGCTTGTGGACTGAAGTACTGTTTTGCATGTAGGATAATATTTTGTTAATTACAGTCCGTTTAAATATTTCCAACATAGCAATACTCACATAGACATTATTTCCCAGTAAGACTTTATGGTGGCAGACTCCTAATATAAGTGAGTGTGTGTGAGAATGAAGGATTGTCGTCATGTGTGTGATGAGTGTGTTCTGATGTCTTACAGGAGGAAGTGTACAGTATGACGGACCCCAGAGGAGTGTGTTTAATCATAGACTGTGTCGGCACTGAAGGAGGTGAGAGAGAATCACTTACACCATCATTACTCCAGTCTTCAGAGTCACATGATCCTTCAGAAACTCTAATATGATGATTTGATGATCAAGAAACAGTTATGATTATTATCAATGTTGAAAACAGTCGTGCTGCTTTATATTTCTGTGGAAACTGGGATGCATTTCATTTTTCAGGATACTTGAATGAATTAAGAGTTCAAAACAACAGCTTTGTTTTGAATTATTAATCTTCTGTAACATTATGAATGTCTTTACTGTCACTTTTGATCATTTTAATGCCTCCTTGCTGAATACAAATATTAATTTCTTATTTCTATTGACCCCAATCTTTTGAAAAGTACAGAAAATTCTATAATTAATCAGTCACAGTGTTTTTAATCACTCTGGTAATATTTTTAGGGATGCACCGATATGAACATTTTGGCTGAGACCGATAACCAATAATTCTTTATATTTGAAATATAATAAAAACATAACGGTTCATTAAGTAATGCCTTTATACACCACTGAACACAAAGTTATGTATATGATATTACATTTCTGTCAACAGATCCTCCTAAATATTACACAACGCACCTTTAAAGAACCTTTATTCTCAAGGAACCCTAATGTCTCCTGTGTCCCCCAGATGAGCTGGAGCAGACGTTCACGGCGCTGCGCTTCAGTGTGACGGTGCACCGGCTGCTGAGTGTGCGAGAGGTGGTGTCCACGCTGAGGGAGGTGTCCCGTCAGCAGGAGCTCCACAGGGCGGGTGTGTTCGTCTGCTGCATCATCAGCCGGAGCCGCTCCTCACTCCTGCTGGCCACCGACCCGCTCGCTCCGGGACTGAGCCTGGACTCCCTCAGGACGCTCTTCAGCTCACACTCCTGCCCCGGCCTGGCCGGCAAGCCCAAGCTCTTCTTCATCCAGAGCTACGAGGTGTGTGAGGAGTGTGGGGTGTGTGTGGGGCAGGGGGACGACGAGCTGGAGACCGACGGGCCGGTGTCCTCGTGCCGGTCCCGGACGCTCCCGGTGGACGCCGATGTCTTCTGGAGCCACTGCTGGACTGATGGACACCAGCTGGAGACGCCCAAGCACCGGTCCGTGTACCTGCAGGCCCTCAGAGCCGCCCTGACCGAGGCGCAGAAGAGGTGAGGCGCTCTGATGTACGAGATCTCGCGGGGGTAAAGGGGGGTATAATGCCCCTCTTTACAAGATGTAAAATAAGTCTCTGTTGTCCCCAGAGTGTGTATGGGAAGTTTTAGATAAAAATGTTCAAAAAAGCTCATTTTTTACTGCATGTTAAAATCGTCCCTTTTTGAGGGTCAGTAAAAATGCGTCGTTTCGTGTGTGTCCCTTTAAATGCAAATGAGCTGCTGCTCCCGGCACAGAGGGCGGAGCTTCAAGAGCTTGTGTGTGTGTGTGTGTGTGTGTACTTGTACAACTATCTTTATGAAGACCAGTTTGAGTTTTAGAGCATTGGAGTGAGGGCAAAGAGAGTAAAGAGAGGACATGTTGGCCGGTCCTCACTCTCTGAGAGCCTTTAAAGGCCTGTTTGAGGGTCAGACTTGGTTTTAGGGATCAGGTTATAATGAGGTTAAGGGTCGGTTTAGGGTCAGGGGTTGGGTTCGAGCAATGCAGATTTGAGAGGTGGCGCCCTGACAAATCTCACGAGAATCACAACTTGCTTTACGGCACGATGTCACATACATCAACAACACATGAAGCAGCCTCTGTGGAAGACACACGCACGCGTTTCAGACGTGAGTCATGGCAGAGTCGACGAAGAAAAGGACGAAAGTGCGGTCGGAAGAGTCAAGGGAATGAAAACCAGAAACTGACCGCGTGAGGAATATAGGCTAAACGGGGGAGGGGATCAGGCCGTGAGTGCAGAGACGGCGTATTTACCACAGTAACGTTAAATACAAGTAGTCCACAGCGACTCTAGTGTGCCTTTAAGCATTGTAACTTTTGCAGATGTTGTTTATGCTCAAACAGCAACATTACACACTAACTAAAGTTAGAAAAGTGACCTCATAATCAACTACCCCTTTAAAGCGTGATATTTCCTGTTGAGGGGAAGGGGTTTGTGGCTAAACTTCTCTTCAGCGTGAGAATCGGGCCGTTGACGCTGTTCTCACGCTCATATATATATATATATATGCAGTGACATAGTTAATCTGATTCATTTCTTTAAAATGTATTAGCTAAATTGGCTGGTGAGTGAAGAAGTTAATTTCAAACCCTGCATGTGTTATAACACATAATGTACATAAATTGAATAGGATTACATTATTGTTCAATTAAACCATATGATTGATTGCTTTTCATACTTTATTTGATTAAAAAATGCAACAACAAAAAAAAGGTCTGCACTCTAAAAATACTTTATAAGTTACAAACAGGAGATTAGGAAACGTTTCCGCTCTTTGCCTTCGTCACTGTGACAATTTCACTTATTCTTCATAATCATATAATTAAACAATCATAATAATCAGACCACAGACTCCAGTTTAACTCCATCCGGGACAACAGATTAGTAATGGGAACGATAACACATCAGGCAAGAATTACATCCTTGATTTGGTCCAATTATTATTGCCTCATTGTTATTGTATATGTATTTTGAGTCATTTTAAAGGCTATTGTTCACTTAGGTCTATTTTTATTACCACAAAAAATATCAGATTATTTATTTAATTGTCAACATAATTTTGATTATTCTTTGATTATTGACAGATTACTCGATTACCACAATAATTATTAGTGACAGCCCTAGATTAGATAAAACATTTCAAAAAGCACCGGCATTGTTTTGCATTTTATGACTTTCAGTTAGAATAATTTTGCAGTCATATATTCCATCACTGAAGATTTCATTAAAGAAGTAGTGTTAAACTATCGTGTCTCATCTCGTGGGGTTAGAGTTCACTATTACACTGTACAGCAGACATTGTAGATCACGTGTTTCTGCATGTCCATATTCACTATTATTCAGTATTATTACTCTTACATTCTGAGAGTTCA